>NC_067147.1:16762859-17362859 GCF_903995435.1 Acomys russatus | reverse complement strand
TGCAAAGGTTAGCCACAGAATTGAAAATTGATCTTTACAGATTCCATTGTGATCAGGCATCCATTGATACTGCTCTTATTATGACCCTTTTTAGGGAAAAGTCATATTTATACACAATATATGAAATATGGAACCAATAGAGTTGAAGAAAAGGAATTTTGGTTTTTTGTTTTGTGTGTGTGTGTGTGTGTGTGTGTTTTCCATGTGGAGCAGGGATTTTTAAAGACATAGGAAGTGGAGAAAAGGCATCTTTCACAGCACACTATGACTTTCATTTGTGAGGCATCTCCATGTGTGTGTGTGTGTGTGTGTGTGTGTGTGTGTGTGTGTGTGTGTGTGTGTGTTCTTGTGCTTTAATTCCGTTGGTTTTCTCCATAGAAGGAACAGATATGCTAAGGAGAGTGGCTTAATCCTGCCAGACAGACTGTGTTTTTCAATGACAAACCAAACCAAACCAAACAAACAACACCCCCCCCCCCACTCCCCGCATAATCAGAGAACTAGAGAAGCAAAGTGCAAGGCTCACCTGAAAGATGTAATGTCAGCTATCATTCGAGACTGATGAGTCCATTTTCGGTGTCCTTGCTTGCGGAAAAGTTTGAGATGCTGAAGAAGTTCAGGACCAATTGAGAGATAGTCACAGACATTTATAAATTAATAGTAGTTGTAACAATAGTTACATAATATTGTTCTATCCTGTACCATAAATTGTTGTAAGTACCTAACAGTATTAATTAACCAAGCAATTAAATAATTTATACATTTAAAAAATTTTAAATATAATTACATTTTCTCCCTTTCCTGCCCTTCTTACAACCTTTCTAATGTCCTCCTCGTCCCCAATTTGCTCTCTCTCAAATTAATGGCCTCTGTTCTTTAATTCTTATCACAAATACAGAGCTAGTTTCTGTTAATTAATGAATTTAGTTATTTACTTAATGTGTGTATGTGGCTGTGTATATATCATATGTAGATGTCAAAGGGAAATTTACCAGAGGTATTTCTTCTTTTGACCATGTGGGTCTTGGGCATTAATCTCAGGGCCTTGAGCTTGTGGTAGGTGCCTTTATCTGCAGAGTCATCAAAGAATTAAAAAAACATAACTCAATTTCTACGACAGTAGTTTTTATATATATATATATCGTGGTTCTTTAAGGAACTTAATTCTGCATTACATCAGAGCAGTATTTTCAGATTGTGTCTTACTGTTCTGTGTTTTTTTTTTCTGTTATTGTTCAAAGCTGTGTGTGTGTGTGTGTGTGTGTGTGTGTGTGTGTGTGTGTGTGTGATTTTATGTGTTTGCAATATTTATATTTGTGCTGAGGTATATGATTAGATAAACTTGATGTTAGGGTCAAATTATGCAATTGCTTAGCTTAGCTTATATGGCTAACAGTCTTCAGTAGCACTTAACTCTTGTTTTATGTCTATTTGTATTCAAAAACTTGCAGACAAGAGTTTACTTTCCTGTGGTGACTTTCTGCCAAATAATACTGTTTAGTTTAAGTTTCAAAAATAAGAGGAGAAAGGGAGAGAGTAAAGACAAAAATGTGTAGGCAACATTGCAATAAGCCATCCATGTAATATTTATGCGGTCTTCTTTTCCCTAAATGTAAACCAGAGATACAATTAGATCGAAATATTACTTATTCTGCAGCTTCAGTGTGAGCTTTCCCTCTGAGTGTTTGTCAACAGCTCTCGGAGTTTGATTCAGGTTCCAATGATTTTTCTTAATATCTAAACACCATGTACCACATATAACTAATGCTTCAATATAACAGAATGAATCAACAAGGATTTAAGGAAGACAAAAATACATTTACAGGAAATGGCTATTTTAAGAAGAAGAATATAGGTTGTGGTCTAAGCTTCACTGTAGTTTTTTTTTTTTTTTTTAAAGATTGAGTCTTCAGTCTCCAATAATAAATGATCTGGAATCCATCAGATTTGATACAGAATCAGAATATTTTTTAATGTTCGGCTAGATTTGTTTTTCACAAATCATCTTGTGTGCCAGTTCCCGCCAATGTTTTTAGTATACTTATTTTAGTATATTTATTATATAATCTACTTATTTTGATAGAACTATAGAAATCATGAGGATAAAAGCAAGTCAAATCTGAGGGAGGTTAACTGATGGAGAAATGAATCTTACAAAGTCAGCTGGGTTGGTAGGTAGGTCAGATGGATGATGAATGAATAAACAATAAAAGATGTGTTCAAATTAGTCAAAATGTCTGTATTTCTTGCATGAACATTTTCCTAATTTTAAAACAACCTAAGGCAAGTCCCATATGTTAGACATTTACCAGCAAGAGAGAAAATAGAAGTGTGACACTATTCTGACAGTTCAGGCAAGCCCTCTACTTCTGTTTAGGGTATAGAAAATACCACTGGGAAAGAGAATGATAAATAGAAACACACTTTTAAAAAATATAACATCATGTCATTACCTATTTCTAAATTCATATGATATCTATGAATTAGCAAAGAAAGTAAGATACCATTAATGATTGTATAGCATTGCTGAATGTAGTGGATATTTTAGATTCACATTAACGTTAATACATGCATGAAGGGAATGGAGATCTTGTTTCGAAGGATTTGAAATAAAGTCCATGAGAGGTAGAATTTGAGGAAAGTATTCCAATAGATAATACAAAATATCCTAAAGTTTACATTGAAGAAAAACGTGGAAAATTAACATATAATGCCTTCAATCTGCATATTCATATGACTGCTTGTAGTTGTGTGCATAGCTACGTTCATATACATGTAATCAAACATTCGGTAAACTCAATTTTGTCCAGAATACACTATGACTTTTCGCTTCTTTGCTTCAGCTTTGTACGTATTTTCTTTCTTAAACTGTTCAACTAGAAAAAGATTCAAAATGTATTAGTTGCCAAAAATTTAAAAGAATATATAGTACTAGAAAAAAATGCATGTTAACATTTAGAAAAAAAATTTTTTATTAATTTATTCTTGTTACATCTCAATGGTTATCCCATCCCTTGTGCCCTCCCATTCTTCCCTCCCTCCCTTTTCTCATTATTCCCCTCCCCTATGACTGTTCCTGGGGGGGATTACCTCCCCCTGTATATGCTCATAGGGTATCAAGTCTCTTCTTGGTAACCTGCTGTCCTTCCTCTGAGTGTCACCAGGTCTCCCCCTCCAGGGGACATGGTCAAATGTGAGGCACCAGAGTACGTGGGAAAGTCATATCCCATTCTTCACTCAACTGTGGAGAATGTTCTGACCGTTGGCTTCACTTACCAGGAAACTGGGACAGAGGGGAGGACATCCTATTGGGACTCTAAATGAGAGAAGCATGGGAGAATAGCAAAGTAGAAGGATCCAGAGGGTCCTAGAAACCTACAAGTAGAACACTATGATAGGCAGATTTGGGCCCAGGGGTCCCGCTCAAACTAAGGCACCAGCCAAGGACAATACAGGCGGTAAACTTTAAACCCCTACCCAGATCTAGCATGTCAACATTTTGACGAGGCACACACTCCTCTTTTTTAAAAAACTGTTTCAAATTTAATGCAAGCACAGCATTGGTGAATGGAGGTGAACCCTGGGGCCCCCTCAGAAGGTTTAACTCAGGAAAATACAGAGTCGACTTGCAGTGAAATGCACCCTTGGCAGCCTGAACCACCAGTCCTGAGTGGCTTTTGTTCTGCATTTTCTGGGCAGTTGTGAGCTGAGATGCATGTGACTGAGCAAGCCAGTCTCTGAGTCTACGTGGTGTCTATGAGCAGCAAGTGAGTCTCTTTAGTCTAAGTGGTGTCCACGAGCAGGCTGATGGTTGAGTTCCCTCCTGCACTTGTGCCACCTGTCACACTTGACTATGAGTTCAGAATCAACAGCCTCAGCTCTGGAGGAAAGGCATAGACTTCTAAGAAACACAGAAAATACTTATTTGTACTATTTAATAAAATAATTTAATTTTTGCATAATATGTTTGGTTTTTCTGTTAATAAATTTGTTTTTATATTAAACTTATATCTATAACATTTTAATAACTGTACAATGTTCTACTGTATGGGTGTAATGCAAGTTACTTAACTAATTATTTTCTAAAATATTTATTTTTATTAATGTATGTATATTTGTGTGTGAGTATATATATATATATATATATATATATATATATATATATATATATGTTATGCAGATGGCAATGAAAGCCAGAAGACAATGTTGGATATACTGGAACTGTAGTTACAGGTGATCATGTGTTCCTAAAAAATGGATCTTGGGACTTGAACCAGAATCTCCTGTAAAAGCAGTACAATTCTTTAAACCACTGAGCCATCTCTGCAGCCTCTTAACTTACTCTTTAGAGAAGTTATTTATTTATTATTATTATTGTATTGTAGGTCTGTGTACTTATGTGATGTGTTTATGTATGCATGTGTGTGATATTTGTGTAGATTGTCTATGCCACAACTCACATGGGGAATTCAAAAAACAATATTGTGGTGTCAGTTTCTTCTTCCATCTTTATGGAGCTACAACATAGATTGGCTGGCTGGTGGGACAAACAATTATCACCTAAGCAATCTTAAGTGGCTGTGGCAGTTTGAGTGCTCACTAAGAGTGGCACTATTGGAGGTGTGGCCTTGTCAGAGGAAGTGTGTCACTAGGAGTGGGCTTTCATGATTCAAATGCTCATGCCAGGCCCAGTTTCACTCTCTCTTCGTGCTGCTTGCTTAAACAGAGGTAGAACTCCCAGCTACTTCTCCAGCACCATATCTGCCTGAGCACCATCATGTTTCCTGCCATGATAACAGTGGATTAAGCCTCTGAACTGTGAGCCAGTCCCAATTAAATATTTTCTTTATAAGAGTTGCTATGGTCACAGTGTCTTTCACCACAATAGAAACCCTAAGTAAGGTACTGGCACTATTGTTGCATGTGTAATTATTAGCTTGGGATATAAAACTTGTTTCCAGATTTTGCAATTGTAAAAAGAAATGAGATTATGAGCTTAATATAAAATATTTGAATTTATCTTCAATAGTTTATTTGTAGCTAATTTATAGAATCCTATACAACTATTTATATACATACATATGAAAATTTAATTTACAAATTTGACTTAGGACAAGAGTGGCATCTATAACTAACATATCTTGCTTAGGTGAGAGGGCAGAGCGACGAGAAGTCCGTCTTGCCACGCAAAACAGAGATCAGTTTGCAATCTGTGTGTGTCATTTTCAGAAATCTTTCATTTCATGTTTTAGACTACAGATAAGTGTAAGTAAGTGCAATAGCAGAAAGGAAAACCAACCCCAGAGGGGCCACTGTCCTTGATTTGGGCATTGCATACTCCAGTTTTGACCATTATTTTTCTACCAGTATTGCCTGAATCTTATTGATTTAAAAGGATTCAAACCAATGTGTACATCCTTTGAACATTGTAGCACTCACAAATTTAGCAGATTGCTCATAGTGTATCTCAGGATTTTGAACGTGAGTCCACAGTGATTCATACATTACTAAATTGCTCTGCCTGTGGTGACCAGTAGCCAAGGTATAGTATTAAATCAGCCAGAAATAGTTAACGCTCTAAAGTATATATGAAAGCTGAGAATAAAACTTGGTCTAGCCAAAAATAAGGTGTAAAATTGAATCAATTTTCTATACCTTTCAGCTAACAATATGGATATTTTTCTTTATTTAAGGACTTCAGACCTAAGTAGATGTGTCTCATGGGTTTATTTTAAAATTGCTATATTTTCGAATTTTGCATTTTCTAATAATGGTAGTAATGATACACCTGGGGTGTCCATGACCTCAGGACCTGACCTTAAGAGGAAACAAATGTCAGTAATCCAGTTGAATTAGGTTTATGGGTACCCACATCCAAGGCCAAACACAGGATCTAGGGATGCTCGGTGGCTCAGGGAGGAGCTAGAATTGGCAGCTTCACCAGCCAGCCAGTAAATCTTTGTGTGACTCTGATTCCCACCTGTGGGAATCATCACACTATACTGCCATGCTCTACCAGACTCAAATCTCAGAGTTTCACCTTTGATTCGGGTAGTACAGCAAGATGGATATTCATATCCTTATAGACATGTCGCCTGCCTTCCCACCCTTAATTTTTTTTTCTTCTTGGTGTTTGGTGTTAGGGTGAAGGGCGAAGGCCACATTTGAACATAAGTCAGGATTTTTTTTTTATTTTATTTTATGTGGGGGAAAGCCGGGGGCGTTTGTAGAACTTAAAACAGAAATCAAACCTTTAAAGGTCGACGGTATGTGTCTTGCTGCTCATGTTCGCTTCTGGCTTCTAACTTTCCTTAGGCTTAAAATATATCTGGAGTCCCCAGCTCCTTTGTTCTTTGGAGAGTTCATTTCTTATTCTTTCAAAAACACTGTTTTCTTTTCTTTTCTTTTTTCTTTTTTTCTTTTTTAAGGGCAGCAAACAAACAATGACGTTTCTGTTGATCACAGTGTCAGAGGCATGCTGTTTACAACTCTACAGAAGAAATTAAGCTGCTCTTATTTCTCCATGTGTTTCTCTATAGAATCCACTTCATGCTTATGACATTTTCACCGTCAGAAGCTCAGGGCCCACTTTGCTCTCAGCGAAAGTAGAAAACACTGAGGAGAAGAGATGGTCATTAGCTTATTTTGAGATGAAAGTGGATGAGAAGTTTTATATGGAAGAAACGTGAGTGTGATAATCCCCAGTATCTTGTTTTCTAAATCTAACTGTAAAATCCAGCATCAATTTTGTACCTGCTCTCATTTGTATCAGCTTCATACCTAGGGACTTGAAGCTTGCTACTCTGCTCGTTAAATTTGTTTTGGATGCAAAGAATGTTGCTTAGAAATCTCTACTGTATTAAAAAGTTAATACAAAAATCAAAATTATGTTTCTTAAAATTTCTCTCTATATAAATTTATTCTTCATAAGACTTATTTTACATATCTATGTAAATAACATAAATGTCCTTGGCTATTATGAAGAAAAACATGCTGTCTAGTGAAGTGACTTCATTTTCTACATTAAAGTGACTTTATAATTTATTGTTAGATAATGACCCTTATTACTTACAGTTTGAATTGTATTGAATTGCTAGGAAACAGTGGGTTTCTTGCTATGGTACATAGATCAATTCTAATTCATTTGTCTAAAGATTCCTTTATCTTTTCCATTCTATCCCCAGTGTTAATCTTGCTCATAGGTCATGTTTTTGACTCATCATTAGATATTTTTTCACTGTTGATACATGTTGGGTAAAGAATAAGTCCAAATAGACAAGGTCCTTATTAATGTTGAGCTTACAGTAGAAAGAAATCTTTGCTTCTTTAATATTGCAAATACTTGATCTGATGTGGACATATTTTCTCACTGTCTATTTTTTTTAGATACCCAGGGGATCAAATGTTTACCATAATTATCTCTCTACATTTTCATGGACTGAATATTTATCAGTTGAGTCGAGATAAAACTACAATGCAAGCAGTATATAGAATATCAAATTTATTTTGATAAATCTCAAACTGTGCTAAAGTACAGTTCCTCACAGGCACTCTAGCACTAGACACTTATGCCTTGATATCCACCTGGAAATATGCGGATACCATATTTGGGCCAAAGTTGCAACATTCAGGTCTCCAGCAAGCCCTAAAGCTTACAAAGAAAAGCAGAAAAAGCTGAAGATAACTGGACAAAAAAGGCAGTGGATAATACACATCTCGCTTGGAATTTAAAGTTAGTCTTGAGGAATGGAATTACAAAGTTAGTTCAAACACAGGTCATTCTACTTCTAGAGGGGGAAAGCTAGACTCCTATCCCATGAAAAATCTGAATTTCCAGATATTTGCTGTGGATTTGTGTATTTTACTTATTACTTATTTATTTATTTATTTATTTTTGCTTACTTAATTATTGATTAGGAGAGAGAAGGCAGAGGGAAAGGGAAGGTAGGGGAGGTAGGAAGCACATGAGGAGGTCAAATGACTTTTGGCATTCTGAGGATGAGACTCAGGATGCTAAGCTGTGTAGCAGGTTGTCTCACACACCAAACAGCACCCTCCCCACAAGCTCGAGTTACTCTCTAATCTATGGAAACAAATAAAATCCTCTACAAATTCATTAAATATTTGTTGAGTAATTTTACGAAAGAATGAACCTATTCTAGTTGTTTAATTCAAAATAAAAAAGAAAACCCTTGTCTGAGCAAATTCCAGTACTTAATAATTCATAAGTAGCATATATTTTATGACATTTACATAATTTTATAAAACTTCACTTAGTACATTTAAGTACTCTATATAATTTTATAAATTATAATTCTAATTTCCTTTTAATTATACTTTATATAGCATACGTTACATTTACAGCTTTTTATACTTGTTTTTTAATGTATGTTTATTTTATTTATTATTACTATTATCAGTGCGTGTGTGGTATATTTGTTCTTGTGCATCTGTCGTATGTGTCCAGGTGCCACAAAGTTGGAGTCACAGACATTTAGGAGCCTTTTGACTTAAGTGCTGGGCCAAAACTCAATCCTCTCTAAATATAGTAAAAGTCTTAACTGCTGAGCCAGTTTTCCAGTCACTATATTATACTTGTTTTTGTTAAGGCAAAAACTTAACTGTACCTGTAAAAAAAAAAATTCCTAAATGACTATAACAGCAACAGAAGTCCAAGGTCACGGAAATCTAAATTATTTTTTGTTTTTTTAAAACACATTTTTATTGAAAAATAAAATAATTCATATTACATCTCATTTTCTGTCCCATCCCATGCATCCTCCCTTTCCTCCCTCCTTCCCACTTTCACCCCCGTCCCCTTCCCTATGACTGTGACCAAGGATGACCTCCTCCCCCTGAACATGGTGCTAGGGTATCAAGTCTCTTCTTGGTAGTCCGCTATCCTTCCTCCGAGTGCCATAGGGCCTCCCCCACAAAGGAACATGGCCAAATATGGGGCACCAGAGATCCTGTGAAAGTCAGTCCCCAGTCTCCACTTACTGTGGAGAATGTTCTGTCCCTTGGCTAGCTCTGGGTAGGGGTTTGATGATGACTGCACGTTTTGTCCTTGGTTGGTGCCTTTGATCAAGCAGAACCCCTGGGATCAGATGCACCCATCATAATGTTCCTCTTGTAGGTTTCTAGGACTCTCTGGACCCACCTATTTCCCTATCCCCTATATTTTTCTCACCTAGAGTCTCAATAGGTGATAGTTGGAATGTCTGTTGATTCTTTTGGGACATCTGGGGATATTTAGTTATCTTCTGATTTGTCTAGTTTAGATAGAGTCTCATTATGTAGCCTTGTTTGGCACCACGAAATTCACCAAAACCTACCTGCCTTTGCTTCCTGTGTGCTGGGATTGAAAGTGGTTGCTACTTCTAATTGGATCACACCCTGAGACCTATAGAATATGGTAGAAAAGGAGGACCCAGATAGAGAGGAATCCGAGGCAAGAAAATGTTGGTGACTTAAGCTGGGAAACAGTGATGCTGAAGGTAGAGTTTGCGTTTTTCCAGTTAAACTATATCTTCATCTACCAAACATCTGGTGTCAGTCAGTGGAACGTCTGTGCTCTGGGTCAGGGCAACAGGCCTCTATTATTTAAGCAGGAATATGATTTGAGTTTCCTTACAGTAAAGTTTACCTTAGAGTTTACCGTTAGTTAATTGTGTCTAAATATTGAGTGACATTCATTCTAGGGTGTGAACAAAACTCTTCTCTGGGGCCCATCCTCTGTGGAAAAACCTAACATTTCCACCTTGAAAACTGAAAAGAAAATAAAATTAGAAATGTGGCTGGCGAGTGCAGAGGAAGAGCAAAGACTTACAAATTAGGCCTGGAGTCAGAGGACCTAGTACAAATGGCCCCATAGATAAGAATTAGCTAGAGAGTAGTTTCCTGCCATGTTCCATATACATTCGATCAGAGAAGAAAAGGTGGACGGAAGGCAAGCTGTCTAAGGAGCCTTCTTGGATTTGAGTTCTCTTGAGCAAGCAGCACAGTGACTATATAGGCAGGACCTTTATGAGAACATCCCGGAAGGAAGTGTTCTCTTCCACTGGGAGAGCTCTGTCTGCTATGGTAACAGCTCATGGGCTGTGGCCACAGGAAGAGGTCAACCCACAGGGTAATGGAAACTGTCTTGTGTTAAAAATCAAATTCAGTGACGTTAAATAGGCTGCACTTTATTATTCCCTAAAAGAACTTTTTTAAAAAATTGATTTTGTCTTGGAAAATTATTAAAACGGGGCTTTTGGTCCTTTTAGTCCTTCTTTGTAAACTGTGAGTGTAGGCGAAGATAGGCATCTGCTCTGAAAATTTCTCAATAAGGAGGATAACACTGTAAACCAAGTACTATCTTCCAAAATTGCTTCAGAAAATTTATTTATGGCAGCTTATTATTCTGGCAAACATTGTGCTTATCTAGGTAAATAGCTTTTAAAAGAAAGTAGAGGGCTAATTTCCTGATTTCCTGGACCCAAGATGATCAGGTAAAGAGTTACTTCAAAACTTGTTTCCACATCTTTGCCCCTTTCCACCTACCAATACCCAATCGCTATGTGATAAACCTTGGTCAACAACCAACCACTGTCTTCTTTTTTTTTTTTTTTTTGTCTTTTTTTACATACACATTTATAGTATTACACATATACACAATAAACTACCCAGAGCAAGAAAAATTAGGAATTATATAAATGTGTAGTGTTTTGGCTATTTGTATTTGGCAACCTTGCAAACCAGCCATTGGGCAAAATGTCCTGGTATATGCCACAGGCAGAATTCTACCTAAAAATGGGCAAGCTTGGAGGCAGGCAGAGTGGATGGCCAAACTCTACTAAGATAGGATAAGCAGGTCCTCAATAGTTCCTGCCTCACAAATATGTCTGTCAGATATATTGGGCCAGAAGGCTGAAGATGATGCTCCAACATTATAGAGAGATTTGCATGATTGTTCAGGTAGCAAAATGTCCCTGTCATTTTTTCATTGTGGAAGCTGCTTACCTGCACTTCCTGTCTACTCAGGTAATTCATTTTACTCCTTATCAAGGGTACTGTTGGAAAAGCTCTTGAGTGACACTGTAAGGAACTTGAGTATATTTTGCAGTTTTCAGGACTCATATTACCTAGTGACAAGGAGGATGTTACACATGGAGACAAAGTGGCTATGTTGATCTGCCAGTGTGCATAGCTATTGCTATGCCATGGTATCGGCATTGGGACCAAACTCAGGGGCCCTTAAAAGGGAAGTAAAAGAGTAATTTTGTTCTGACCTTTATGTAGTTTGGGAATTCAAGTGGGGCTCCAGGGAGACACATAGAGCTTCTGGAGCAGCCTTGGTTCAAGGGTGGTTTGGGTGACATGCAGAATAGTGATTTATTTCTGAAGAGGTTAATGTTGAGATTTCATCAGGTTCTATGTCTGGGCAAACAACTGTCCTCAAGATACTTGTATTTACTTTTCTTTTTATTGCATTTACAGATGTCCTTGTAGTTCATTTCTGTATGTTTTATTCCATTTTATATTTAAGCTGTTGTCATTCATTGATAATACTGTTTTGTTGCACTCATGGGTCCTTTTATGACTGGTGGCAAGGTACACTTTTCTTTCCTTTTGACAGTTGGCTTCTGATTTTTTTATCTGTATATGCTGAGTTGCTTTCTTGCTCTTGCAAATATATTCAGCATCACAGTGCTTCCTCATGACAGACAGAAAAGTCCTTGGCAGATTCCAACCTCAGGAAGAAATTATGTCTGTCTCTATAGTACTGTCAAGAGACTCATGTATGCTTTCCATGAGACACCCTTGCTTTTACAGTGCACATCCAGCAAATTGGGGGTGGATGATGTGATATTCTTTGATGTTGTTTCATTCTGCTGATCATTGTGTATTTAGCTGGCTGATAGAGTTGGATTGAACTTGCATTCTGTCTGCATTTTGTGTGATTTCACAAATACACCATAAAGTAAAAAAAATCTGAGGGTTGTGACTTACATTTGATTAATACCTGAGAATCTCAGAATATATTGAAAAGGATATATTTCATATAATCAGTGGACAATGATGGGCTTCCTGCTCTTGCAGATATGCACCTAGATGGCAACTAAACTGATTTTCAGTTTATGCAGGTGCTGGAGAGATGGCTCAACAGGGAAGAGAGCCTCCAGAGAACTGTAGTTTAGTTCCCAGCACCAATATCCTGTGGCTTCTAATTTCCTGTGACTCCAGCTTCAGGAGAATGACACACCATGGGAAACTGCACTCATATGTACCTACTCCACAAAGGCACAACCAACACCCACACAATTAAAATAAACACAAACGTTTATACATCCTGTAATAGTTTCTATTGTGGTTGTTTCTTGGAGACCTTAATCCCCATTTGGTGTTCTTGCCATCATCAAAGCAATTCAACCTGATTATAGAAGGTTAGGCAGCTGACTCTTGTTTCTCTGAACACACAATTTCTTTAAAGTTCCTTCAAAGTTTAGTTTTTACAAATTCTGGATCTTCTAACATGTGATGAACATGTGCATCGATACGATACACATGATATTCAATGCCACCTTAATGTCTGCATAATGTTAATCCCTGCTACCTCCTTGAAGGCCAGAATAAATTTTTGTTACTTCTTAGATCACACACAATTTGTGATAGTTGCTTAGTCAAGATAATAAAAATAATTGTGTTAGAGTCCAATGGAGTTAACTTATTTCACTAGTTTTCTCAACACTTGTGTGTTGAGTTTTTCTGAAATTATGTCCCACAGAGATAGATAGATGATTGTTAGATAGACAGAGAATTCCAAACTTAGACCCAAAATAGTCAGTGTTGGCTATATTTTGGGGAGTAAACAGCTGAATAATATCACTTTTATTTATTTACATTCAGATAAATAGCCAAAACCTACTTTGCTATAAGCCAAGACTGTTTGCACTCAGGTAAGAAGTAATTGCACTCCAGCTCTTAGCATTCACTTCAGAGTGGTCTAGTGAAGGCCACTCTGCTTTTTGAGTACCTACAAGAATTTCTCTAGGGCTGATGAGATGGCTCAGTAGCTAAAGGCAATTGCCATCAAGGTGGTAGACCTGAATTCAATTCCTGGAATTCACCTGATAGAAGAAGAGAGCCTACTTACCCATATTGTCTTCTGCTCTCATGCCTGTACATGTACACCCACAAACAAACATGTGCACTCCCATATATATATATATATATATATATATATATATATATATATATATATATATATATATATATATAAACACATACATAAGTACAGGTAATAAAAATTTAAGAATTTCTCTATTTACTTGTTTTTACACACTTATCACCATGGTATCTTTTGAGAACATTTTGCTTAGATATTTCTACATAGGGTGAGTTTTTCTCTGAGAGACAATTGAGTAACTATTACTTTAAAATGCACAAAGCAGTGGTACCTAGAGGATGCTTCCAGACCAACATTGCTGACATCACCAGGAACTTGTGAATAGTCAAATAGTCTGCATCCACCCCAGACTTATAGAATGAGAAAAACCTATGAATGAAAATGTGTGTTTTAGGTAAGCCTTCCTAGTTGAAGTTAAGAAAGCCTGGGGACTCTGTATCTTATAAAGTTAGTCATATAACTTATAAGACTTGGTTCCCATTTTCACCTTCATACTGACCTGTGAGCCACTGTGAATTTCAGCTTTCTCACAAATGAAAGAAAATTTTTGTTTCATTTTGTTTTGTTTCTTTGTTTGTGAGACTAGACTGAAAACTATTCCAAATGACTGTGTCTGTCTCCCAAGCACAATCACTAAGTAGAGTGTTTTCTCCTTCTTTGTTAACAGGAATACACCATACCAATTTTCTCCCAAGTCTACACCTTTGAAGTGAGTCAAACCTAAGTTGAGATTACTGATTTATTCTAGCACTCCAGTAGCTCTTTACTATGGGAACGTTAAAGCTTTGGGACTCAAATAAGCACACCTATATGATACTCTATGAACAATTTCTGGTTTCTTCCTTCATATCCAAGTCATTTGTGAAGGAAGACAATCAGGTGGAAATCTTCTCAGGAAATCCCCATTGTCCTTCCTACAGCTTAGTTGGATGGAATATGGAGGAACTGTGCAGATTATGGTGAGTATTTCAAATCTTATGGGAGTTTCATAAGAGACATAGGAGATTAGCACCTATTAACACAAACACCTAAATTGATTTTTAATTAATTAATTTATTTATTCACTTGACATCCTGATTGGAGCCCCCTTCTTCCTCTCCTCCCAGTTTCACCCTCTTTCCCTCTTTCCCCATCCGCAACCCCCTATTCCTCAGAAAAAGGAAACCCTACCCTACTCACCTACCTCAACTCATCAAATTGGATCAGTACTGGGCATCCTCTTCCCCTGTGGCCTATCTAGGTAGCCCTGTCAGGGGAAGTGATAAAAAAGCAGACAACTAAGTACATGTTAGAGACAGACACTAGTCCCCTTACTAGGGGACCCACATGAAACCTGAGCTGCCCATCAATTACATCTGGGTAGGGAGCCTAAGTCGAGTCTATGCATTGTCGTCCTTGATTGGTGTTTCAGTTAGTTAGCTCTGTTGGTCTTTTTTTTTGGGTGCTCTTTCACCTCCAAGTCCTTCTATCCTTTTCTCGACTCTTCTGCAAGACTCCCTATGCTTAGCCCAATGTTTGGCTGTGAATCTCAGCCTCCCTTTCCATCTGCTTCTGGGTGGAACCTCTCAGAGGACAGCTATGCTAGGCTCCCATGTGTGAGCATAGCAGAATATTGTTAATAGTGTCAGGAGTTGGCTTTCTCCCATGGGGTGGGCCTCAGGTTGGCCAGGCATTGGTTGGACATCCCTCAATCTCTGCTCTGTCTCTATCCCTGCATATCATGTAGGCAGGATATATTTTGGGTTGAAGTTTTTGTGGGTGGGTTGGTGTTCCCCTCCCTCCACTAGGAGTCCTGTCTAGTTAGAGCGTGGCCTCTTCAGTTTCCCTGCTACTAGGAGTCTCAACTATAGTCACCCTCATAACCTCTCATAAGCCTACCCTCTCTTAGGCCTCCAGCTTGTTACAGAGAAGCCCCTGACCATGGTTTCTTTTCTCTCTGTAGGCCTTCTGTCCTCCCACTCCTCCCACCCCCAGGTCTGGCCTCCACCGTTGTTTTTATCTGTGCTCCATCTCTTATCTTGTTCCCTCTCTTTAATGAATTCTAATGAATAACTTCAAGGTTTTGTCTAATCTCTAAAGCAAGGGCTATTTATATAATCACTTAGTTTTTAGCATCTTCAAGCTTGCAAAGAACTCTGTTTCCTTCTTCCTAATAACCACTGACTCATGGGCTGGGTCTCTTTTTCTTAGTTTAACTTAAATCAGTTATTCCTGCTGTAGTCTCCACATTACTCCTCATAACTTTGAAATCCAGGTCTGAGTCTTTAGCAAATAATGTCTGATATAATGATTTCTTAATGGTGACTGGTACCATTATTCTTAAATCCCAACAAGAGATACATAGCTAAAATTTATGATATGATAAATTCATTACACTTTATCAGAAAAGCAGAAAGAAATAATTCACTCTTCCCTATAGAGAATGCTTCTAAAAGTTGAATCTATTTACAGAGATAAATTTAGTGAAGATTTTAATTGACTCTCTCCATATTGTAACAATAGCATATTGGAATTCATGATTTCAGTGTCTCAGACTGTCTGTCAGTCTGTCACTTTTTTCTTCAAACAAAATATTATTTTCAAGACACACACAGCACCCCCCCTCCACAACTCTCTCAAAAACCAACCCGAGACCCAAAATATAACAGAATTGTAGCATTGTGTTTCAATTTGTGTAAATAATCTTAACCTGCTTCTAGTCACCTTGGTATCTAACGGCTGCCGAACCAAACTACTTATTCTATTACTTTGTTAAAAATACAGGCAATTGTATAACTTTATCCAAATTCATGCATTGTTGAGTTGATAAATCATAGTGGCTTTGAAAGAGCCAATATGCTCCAGCTGCCTCATATGCAAATTAAGTGCATGCACTCAAACTCCTTATGGAAATTTTAGTGGCTAAAAATATTGCACACAGTCACAATCCAGTGTTATTTTTGCATTTCCCTTGCTAGAGATTTTACCATACAGTAGACATTTTAAAAAGATTTTTCAAGTTTGGTAACTTCTAGATTTTGTTTTATTTTAAAGAAAGTACCCTCACCTTGTGTGTTTGTTACACACAAAGATTTGTACAGACATAAACATACACTCAGATGTCCTTGTTAGCTGTAGCTGAGCCATATGACGTCACAGTGAGCACGATATTACCGAGTTTTAGACTATTACTTAACGAGTGTTCAGAATTAGACTTTTGTGAGCCTCTGGTCATATTCTTTTTTCTGATGAGTCAATATATAACCTTGTTATGTTTTGTGACTGATTTTGGATATCTTATTTAATATAGTACTGATGCATCAACATTGAATGGATGGCCAAAAACACTGAATATCTCAGGTTGAAATTATCCTTGTCAATATCTCAGGTTATTAATGTTAAATTAATGGCCAGTGCCCATCCAGAACTTTTTCTGGGACTGAGGGTATTTTTAATGCCAATTTTACCTCTGTGGAGAAAATTATAGCTCTCTTATGGCTAGGAACCACCTATAGCTCTTCACAGGTATGTTTAGGGTCATTTTAAACAGTGGTATCCATAATAAAAACCAAGAGAATATGAGAAACATGACACTAAATAGACCACAGAAAGGACTGTTGTTTGCAAATTGAAAACTGAAGTAAAACACAAACTGAAAATGTGTAAGCTGAGGAATTGAATTATCTTTTGCCACTGTTCACAAATCCATGAATAACCAGGAAAGTCACATTGAGAATTGATCAGCTTGAAATATTAAATATATTTAGAAGAAGATTAATTAAACAATACACAATCCATGTAAAAAGAAATATTGAGTGTGTATCTATTTAGTGATAAAGAAACATAAGACATGAATAATACAATAAATCAATAAGGATAGTTTCAGAATACAGCAGTCTGATTCCTGTTTGGTGAAATTTAGCTTGCCCTCAAGTACATTTTATGTTTGTTATTTAGGTTTCTAATAAAAACGCTATTATGTTTTATCAAATAACATAATAGCATTGTATTTAATTTAATTTAAAATTTTTAGCTCTTTGGTACATAGCATGTATCATGTGCAATGTTAATTATATTATTTATTCCACAGTCGCCCTGGCTTTTGAATGAATTGAAGTATCTATTACATGATTCGGAAACAGAATGTTCTAAAGAAACATGTGTTGAGTTATTGATGGAATTTTTCCTTCCTAATCCAAACTGACTATAGACACTTAAATCAACTCCCATACATTAAAATAAAATAACGATGTGGTCTTGTTAAATAAAGAACTGTATGTTCTCTTCTAAAAATCATCTTACCCAAAGATTTTTGTAATTTTGAAAGGATTTTGATCTTAATTTTTATGTGTAATAGTTTAGAAAGCTGAGAATAGCATAAATCAATGATTGAGTTATACTGCACTGCTTTTAAAATTATGGAAAATTATTTGAATTTTCATGGGTAAATTACTTTGATGAAAAATAGCTTTGTAGGTAATTAGATTCATATGGAATATGCTAAATATTTGGAAAAGCAAACCTAAAATAATATAATAAACCTACATGAATTATTCTTTAAAAATTTTTAAAGTACTCATTTTGAGAATTCCTATTTAATGAAATTTAACATGCCTTCCAAGTATCCTTTCTTCTCATACATACTGGCCATATTTTGTTTCTGTTAATATTTTTTCCCTTCTGTATGCATCTCCTGTTATTTTGATCGCCAACGCTGCTTACTTTTGCTTGGTTCTGCTTTTCTTGGCTCCTGGTGTGATTGATTAGTCATGACTGGCTATGTAAATGGTTTGCATTGGTGCACTGAGATATAACTTATAGGGCCCCCTGATTTTACTCTCATTAAACCTCTATATTTTATCAATATATACACATTTTATATTTCTAACCTATTATGTAAGGAGTCTCTAATTTAAGAAAGTCCATTTCTTGTCTAATTTGGGATTTTTTTTCATTTTCAACTCTAACTGGAGATTTTAAAGGGGCATAGTTGGAAAAATACTTTTCTATTTCTTTTTATATATAAACTGATTCCTCTGATGCACATGACATTTGACAATCATACTACTTTAATAAAAACTGTTTCTTATTTTGAGGTTTTTCAGGCTCTCTTGGAAGACTATATTAATTTCCCTAGTATAATAATTTTTGTCCTAATACATTACAACGTACTGTGGTAGAAGTATAAACACAACTATTTTTGATGCTTGCTTCTCCAAATGGTGATGGAACTTTAGTGAAATTTTTTGGACCTTTTTTCCACGTGACATTTCCCCAGTAAGTAAAACTTTTATTTATACTTAAAAACAAACAAAACAAAAAAACAACAACAAAACAAAAACAAAAACTCAAAAAACAAACAAAAAAAACCCCGAGAAAAACAAAAACAAAATACTGCTATTTCACATGTGGCTATAATTCAAGATTAACTGAACACAAATTTCGTAGTATAGGAGATTGATTCTGTTGTCTGAAGAACAAGCTGAGTTTGGCTTATGACACATAGTTTTCATTGGCAAATGTCTTTTCTAGAGGCCAACCTAGTTAAGAAGGTTCAGTGTAAATTTGACAAGAGCATTTTCTGAGCTCTCTAGACGAAGCCAGGTATTAACAATGCAGAACTCATAGTGTCATGTTTATTAATGACTCAGTAGGAGGGACAGGCATGAAACAAATGTGGATGTAGTTCATTCTTCATACTATTTTGATTCTATAACAAACTAACAGGATACAAATATTGGTACAATGTATATATCTTTTCTCATGTGTTCTTTCAACTTGGCTTTGAGCAGCCCAGACGATTTTTAAAATGTTTATATTTGTCATATTTTTATTAAAATAAATAGCTTTCTCTATGCTTACATAAGAATTTCCCCCAATTCGTCTAAGCCCAGACTCACATGTCAACGTGAAATCAAAGTAATAGCATTTATGAAGGAAATTCCTCAAAGAAGAAAAAGCCACAAGAAATGTATAGTAATTTGGTTTCGACTGAAAGGGTGTTTGGAGTCCTATTTATCTTATGAAGGAAAAGGCAGGCTAAATTTAGCTTTAAATTATAAAGACCATGTACAATAAACAAAGAAAAAAGTCTCCCCCACCCTCCTCCATTATTAGTTTTTTTTTGCCTTGTTAGAAATCTTTCTTACGAATCAACATAAAGTAACTTCATAAGGGAATGCATGGCATCTTAATGCTGAGGGTGCACCCATCCCTCCTGAGTGTCACCAGATAGTGGTGGGCAGAAGGGCTGTGTCTCTGGAGGCAATGAGATAGGAAGTGACCTTTCCAGGGTTGCTGACTCCAAAAATACAGATACTCTTCTAGAGACAAAGGTGAATATTTATATCATGCAGCAACCACGTTAGAACCTGGTTTTATCTGGTATGACCCTTAGAAAGAGAAACAAAGAGAGGACATGTAGTCAGGTACTGAGGGAGAAAGAGATCCAATAAAACCAGTTTCAGTAATTATATTTATTCAGTTTCAGTAAAAATTGCTTAAATTTTTAAATAAAACATCTCCCTAATAAGTCTTACTATATGCCACTTAAGTTAAACGCTAATACAGTTACCTTATTAATAAACACTAAGCTAAACTCTAGGTAACTTTGATTCTTCCCATGACTAATGGACTATATTCACTCTAACTGTGTGAATTCTGAAGGACACAAAGAAACTAGCCCCAGTCCCTATGAAATAAGGCCATTTACCAGCTCTTCCGCTATATTTGCAAAAGAAGGTGCCGTTGCCCTTTATATTATTGTTAGAGCTCAAGACAATGTTTCTTTACTTAGGAGCAGATGTTTGAAATCCTCCAGGAGGTTTCTATAAGACTATGGAAATGAACTTGGCATGGGTACTGGGCTCCCAGGTGGAGCGGTGCACATGAGCTTCCTTAGAAGTGTTAGATCAAGGCTAGTCAGGGAGAGCAACAGAGCCTAGCCACCAAAAGCCGAGCGCTTTGGTGAGTGACAGGTACAGGCTCCTTCTGAAGCATGAAAAGGAATGCTAAATGATCTCCCTGACAGAATAAATCTTCTGTTTGTTTGGTCTGGACCAGATGTGCTACGGGCTGATGTGAAAATGTCTGCTCATGCCAATTTCACTTTAAATCACAATTTGGCAGGCCAGTTAGGTTTTGAAAGTTGCAGCCCATTTAGCAATTTAAACAGAAATGTTTCCTAACAGTTTTTTCATTTAATTTGCAAATCCGCAGCAAGGCCTAAATAGCAGCTGTAAGGAACAGTCCTTTGGAGATATGGGTCACTAGCTAACAGAATTGTGGGTTTAGATGGAATGGGGAAGACCGCTTTGTTTGCTGTGTTGTGCAGGAGGACCGCTTTGCACAAACCAAGTAGCTGTGTCTAGCACTGTGTTAATGCTATTTTTTATGTTGTTGCCATGATAGAGGTGAAAGAAGAGGGAAGTGCATGGCTGCCTACCAAGTTTCAACTGTATTATGCAGTTCTCAAAATTTTGGGTTAGGAAGGTATTAAAAGGATACATTTTTTTCATCGTACATTATGTACTTTAAATTGGAGGGCACAGGAACACTCACTCATCGTAGATATAGCACTAAACACATTTTTGATAAATTTAAAGTTAACTTAATATATTAAAGTATTTTTAGAAATGAAAAACAAAAAATTCAAGATTACAGTTTTTTATATTTTATTAATTTATTCATATTACTTCTCTATTGTTATCCCATCCCTTGTATCCTCCCATTCCTCCCTCCCTCCCATTTTCCCCCTACTCCCCTCCCCTATGACTGTGACTGAGGGGGACCTCCTTCCCCTGTATATGCTCATAGGGTATCAAGTCTCTTCTTGGTAACCTGCTATCCTTCTTCTGAGTGCCAACAGGTCGCCCCATCAGGGGCACGTGGTCAAGTATGGGGCATCAGAGTTCATGTGAAAGTCAATCCCCACTCTCCACTCAACTGTGGAGAATGTCCTGTCCATTGCCTAGAACTGGGTAGGGGTCTGAAGTTTACTGTATGTATTGTCCTTGGCTGGTGCCACAGTTTGAGCAGGACCCCTGGGCCCAGATCCGCCTGTCATAATGCTCTTCTTGTAGGTTTCTAGGACCCTCTGGATCCTTCTGTTTCCCCATTCCCACAGGCTTCTCTCACCTAAAGTCTCAATAGGATGTCTTCCCCTCTGACCTATTTTCCTGATAAATGAAGACTTTCATGGGACATGCCCCTTGGGATTACAGCTTTTATTTTTGTTTGTTTTGTTTTTTAATTTTTTAAAATTAATTTATTCTTGTTACATCTCAATGTTTATCCCATCCCTTGTATCCTCCCATTCTTCCCTCCCTCCCATTTTCCCATTATTCCCCTCCCCTATGACTGTTCCTGAGGGGGATTACCTCCCCTGTATATGCTCATAGGGTATCAAATCTCTTCTTGGTCACATGCTGTCCTTCCTCTGAGTGCCACCAGGTCTCCCCCTCCAGGGGACATGGTCAAATGTGAGGCACCAGAGTACGTGAGAAAGTCATATCCCACTCTCCACTCAACTGTGTAGAACGTTCTGACCATTGGCTAGATCTGCGTAGGGGTTTGAAGTTTACCGCCTGTATTATCCTTGGCTGGTGCCTTAGTTTGAGCGGGACCCCTGGGCCCAGATATGCCTATCATAATGTAGTACATATACACTATGGAATACTACTCAGCTATTAAAAACAAGGAATTTCCAAAATTTGTGGATAAATGGATTGAGCTAGAAATGATCATAATGAGTAAGTTAACCCAGAAGCAGAAAGAATCAAATGGTATATACTCACTTATATCTGCATACTAGCCCAAGGGGCATGTCCCACGAAAGCCTTCACTTACCAGGAAACTGGGACAGAGGGGAGGGCATCCTATTGGGACTCTAGATGAGAGAAGCATGGGAGAATAGCAAAGTAGAAGGATCCAGAGGGTCCTAGAAACCTACAAGTAGGGATTACAGCTTTTTTAAAAAAAAGATTTATTTATTTATTATGTATACAGTACTCTGCTTCCATGTACACATGCAGGCCATTAGAGGGCATTAGATTACATTATAGATAGTTGTGAACCACCATGTAGTTGTTGGGAATTGAACTCTGCTGAGCCATCTCTCCAGCTCCAAGATTTTTATTCATAATAACAGCTAATGAGTAGACGTACTATTCACTTCCCGTATTCCAGTAGGTATCTCACTTACTTCATTTATATCTCTATCCTATGTGCTTGGAAAGAAGCTTGGTGCACAGTAGTTGTTTTAAAAAACTTTGTTAAAAAGGTTTATTCAAACTAACTGAATGCATTGTATTGCTGAACTGGATACCAGAGAAAGAGTTTGTCAAAATAATATTGATTTGTGTGGATGTAGATGTAAAAGTTGCACGCTTTCCTACAGTGCTTGACTGAGCCTGTTTCAAAGAATAGGAAATGAGGGCCTGGAACAATGGCTCAGTTACTAAGGGCACTTGTTGCTCTTACAGCGGACCTGGGTTTAGTTTCCACCACCCACATCGTGGCTTGCAGGCATCCATGCTTCCAGTTCTATTGGGTCTGATCTTGTCTTTTGAACTCTAGAAACACCGGACATTCACGTATACACACAGAATAAAAATGAATAAATTGTCAACATTTTTGAAAAAAGAATAGGAAAATGAATGTGGTATTGATCACTGAGATCCAGGACAACTGAACTATTGCTCCATTGTGAGTTGTCTGCATGGACTCCATCAGTCTTCTGAAACTTACACTACAGAACTGTCACTTATACCAAGCTCCGCTATTTCTCTGAGGAATGCCACAGAAAGTCAGCCACCGATGTAAATGAACATTCTTTTTCTAGAAAATATTATCTAGAGAGAAAGATGTCTTTACTTTTTTTTTTTAGAAGAAAAAGATGGTTTCTGTTTTGTTATTTTGGAAAGTCAAGGTCCAGTTTCTTTGATATATAAAAGCTGCCCTAAATAAATTAAAACTCAGAAAATAGATGCTACTCAAATTCATGAAAGGAGGGCTGATTAGATCTCTGAAGATACTTATTCTTTTCAATATGACAGGCCAGCAAACACAAAACTGTTTTGCAAAAATGTAGATAGGAAGAAATGTGGTGATAGGAACTCCTTTGCTTTACTAGCAGGTCAGCTTGGGAATGGCTTCTTAAGTTATAAGTTCACGTGCCATTGCTGGGCAACTCCAGATCCAAGAATATGCCATGACGCACAGAGTATAAGGAGGCATGCACTTATGTGTGAAGGAGCACGCACCTAGTTATGGATTCATGCACCTGTGACAGATGACATACGCACCTTTTGTAAGGTTGCGTGCACCTGTGACAGATGATATATGCCCTTTTTATAAAGATGCATGCACCTGTGACTGAGGATGTATGACCTATGTATTAGAAAGCACCTGTGCACCTGTGTATACGGAAGCACGCACCTACATATAAGGATGCATAGAAAAAGGATAACCAGGAAAAGTTCAGCTAACGTTTCTTGTTGTTACCAAATGCTGGAAACAATCTCACTAATAATCTAGCAGCAAGAGAAATGTTACTTATATCACTCCCATATTAAGAAACACTATAAAGTCTTAAAAGTAAAGTTCAAATGTATTTAAAATGTACTAGCTCATTTGTTGTTACATTTAATTTGTGTGTGTGTGTGTTTGTGTGTTATAATGCTAATATATCACATGGCAAAATTAATAATGGCTATCTAAAACTTCCTTAAATATTTTATAAAACAGCCCATTGTTTGGCCTTGGTGATATTTACAGGAGATACTGGAACTGTTGTCTAGGAATTTTCACAAATAAGATGATATACATATGTATACATATATGTATACATGTGTGTATATGTATATATATGTGTATAGATATATATGATTGAGATCTAGGGCATTTTTCCCATGTATGAAAACTGTGGACAGTTAAAGTACCATTTTGTAAAATGACTGCTGCAGTGTAGTAAATAGTGCCACAGGAACCTAGAAACTTTTATTATCCTCCTAAACATTTTAGTCACTGCAGGAACAAACTTCAAAACAGGAGTTTCACAGGTTCACACTGGGTGTAAATGGTGGTGTCTGCTTCTTCAGTGCCTTCCTGCTGACACATTAAAGGGTCCCATGCAGCACTTCAGTGCTCAGATCTAGTTGTCTCAGGCAGTTATACCCAGAAGATGCTCCAGCACACAACAAGAAAATTTGCTCAACCATGTTCATAGCAGCCTTATTCATAATAGCTAGAACATGGAAACAGCCTAAGTGTCCCTCAGTAGAAGAGTGGATAAAGAAACTGTGGTACATATACACTATGGAATACTACTCAGCTATTAAAAACAAGGAATTCCCAAAATTTGTGGATAAATGGATTGAGCTAGAAATGATCATAATGAGTGAGTTAACCCAGAAGCAGAAAGACTCAAATGGTATATACTCACTTATATCTGCATACTAGCCCAAGGGGCATGTCCCACGAAAGCCTTCACTTACCAGGAAACTGGGACAGAGGGGAGGGCATCCTATTAGGACTCTAAATGAGAGAAGCATGGGAGAATAGCAAAATAAAAGGATACAGAGGGTCCTAGAAATCTACAAGTAGAACAATATGATAGGCAGATTTGGGCCCAGGAGTCCCGCTCAAACTAAGGCACCAGCCAAGGACAATACAGAAGGTAAACTTTAAACCCCTTCCCAGATCTAGCCAATGGTCAGAATACTCTCCACAGTTGAGTGGAGAGTGTAATATGACTTTCTCACGTACTCTGGTGCTTCACATTTGACTATGTCCCCTGGAGGGGGAGACCTGGTGGCACTCAGAGGAAGGACAGCAGGTAGCCAAGAAGACTTGATACCCTATGAGAATATACAGGGGGAGGTAATCCCCCTCAGGAACAGTCATAGGGGAAGGGAATAATGGGAAAATGGGGGGGGGGGGCGGGAGGAATGGGAGGATACAAGGGATGGGATAAACATTGAGATGTAACAAGAATAAATTAATAAAAAAAAAAAGAAAAAAAACCAACCAAACAAACATGGAAAGGATGAGGGTACCTTAGATACCTTAACAGTGATGTAGTTAGAAAACAATTAAGCTTCTTTAAATCATGTGAACACAGATATGACAAATGAAATTTTAGGTTGACAGAAATTCCATGCTGGATTGCTCGCTTCTCTCTCTCTCTTTTTCTGGGGAGTGAAGAATTTCATTGCTGTACATTAATATGGATGAACAATGTAAATAAAAATTCTAGCAAAGTTTTCACTGTGCTGGATACAATTCAGCTTTAACAGTTGTAGTCCTGATTCATTTGATCATGGTGTGAGTGAGGTGTGGTTTCTGTGGTTACTCCCACTTACACACTCACATCTGGAAAGGACAACGAGACAACAATAACTTTTGTTTAAGTTGCTGATGCTCCCGGCAATGCCTATTAGCAGTTGGATCCCTCATTTGTTGAATTTGGGATTTTTGTATGTGCAAACCTCTTTTCTTTTTTCATTTATAAAAGCAGTGGTCACACAAACAATTGAAAATTGCCTATGCACAGAGAGTTGTTCTCAAAAGGAAAAATACAAATGGCTAGGAAATATCTCAAGAAGTAGTCAACATCTGTAGCAATTAGGAAATGCAACTTGAAACTGCATTAAGGTTTCAACTTACCCCACTCACACTGACAAAGGTCAACAAAACAGCTGACAACAAACCCTGGCCATGATGTTGACAAAAGGACTCCTTGCTCACTATTGGTGGTATTGCAACCTGGTCTGGTCCGGCCATCCTGGAATCAATGTGGATAATTTTCAGAAGGCTAAAAGTAAATATACTCTAAGATCCAGCCATACTACTTCTTGGCGTATCCCCAAAGAACTCAACTTCCTACCCCACAGACACTTGCTCAGCCATGTCATTGCCATCCTACTCACAACTGTTTAACTGTGATATTGAAACAGTGCAAATGTTCTTCAACTGATGAATGGATGATGAAAATGTGGCAGATGTACACAATGGAATACCTTTCAGATGCAAAGAAAAATGAAGCCGGGATCCAAGATGGCAGTGCTAAAAAAGCAAGGTGTCTGAGCAACAGGACAGAACCTAGGGACCAGGCTGAGAGCTACAGACCACAAGACCAGGAGAGCCCTAGGTGAGAGGGGTCCACAGAGTGCAGAGTACAGATGGGTCTGGCCTCAGGCCATCCAACTGGTCCAGGGAGCACAGGTGCTCAGTCCCCAGAGACTGGCTGTATACCTGCCTGAAAGCTGCAGCTGTGTTCTATGTCTCAGACTCTAGCTGGGACAGAACTGTGGGTGGTGAAGTGCCGGCATCTGAATCTGCTGACGCAGGGAGAACCGAGGAGAAAAGGTGGATCTGACCTCAGACCACCCCCAAGTCCACAGAAAGCCCCACGGTCCTGTGGCCATGCGGGTAGGGTCTCCAAAGCCCAACGTAGTCTATCCGGCAGTCAGTACCTGCACTCTCTCTGACTGAACAGTGCACTACAGAACATCAGCGTCAGTGTCTGCTGCCCCAGGGGGAGCCCAGAGGGTGGATCTGGGATAGATCTGAATGCAGATCTCCCTGCCAGTCCACGGAGGGACCCAGGGTCCACACGGTGGGCCCAGGTGGCAATGGACACATTCTCTGGCTACCCACACTCTCTGGTGGACGGAACTGAGGCCCCAGGGCCCCGGTGCCTGAGGGCAGGGTCTCCAAGGCCCAGCCAAAGGCAGATGGTACCTACACTCTTTGGGACTGATCCTTGGGCTGCAGAGCACTAGCACCAGCCTTTGCTGGCCCAGTAGAGAGCCCATGATGTGGAGCAAAATCCCCCGTAACCGAACCCAGGTGATCTGCTTGATCTAGGGAAGGGTTCCCTGATCCCCACAGGTGAGGGGTCTCAACCTATAGACACTCACCAATAGATTGCTCTCAAAGGTCAGTGAAGAATGCCAGAAACTACTTCCCAACGTCAGAAACAGCAGGATGACTAAAGGCTAGCGTAAAATCACAAACAACAAAACCCAAAACAATGTGGCATATCCAGACAGAACCCAGTTATCCCAAAGAAATCAGCCCTGGAAACTCAAATACAACCAAAGCATACGAAAATGACCTCAAATCTTTAATAATGAAGATAATAATGGAGGAAATGAATAAAATCCATAAACAAATACAGGAAGATGCTGACAAACAGGTTGAGGACCCTAGAGAGGCCATGGCAGAAGCCTATAGAGAGGGAATAAAGAAATCACTGGAAGAAATTCAGGAAAATGCAAACAATCAGATGGAGGAAATCAATAAAATGGTTCAAGATCTGAACGAGAAAATGGAAACAACGATGAAAGCACGGACAGAAGAAAAGCCTGGAATGAGAGAAGTTAGAGAAGAAAGATGAAACTACGAAATTTGCAGGTAAGTGAATGGAGGTAGAACATATTATATTGAGCGATGTAACCCAGACCCCAAATGACAAACACTACATGCTTTCTTATTTGCAGTTCCTGTCTCTGTTTCTTTAGATATGAATTTATAACTTGGAACAACCACAGAAATCCGAACAGTAAAATGGAACCGTCTATGAGAGACATGGTCTAGAGTGAGGGATGGTGGGACATAGGCACTAGAAAGGGAGACGTGGAAATATGTGGGGTGTAGGGAGGAAATAGATCAAAACAAAGGGAGATGGAGGAGGAAGGAAAGAATATCACTAAGATTACCATCCAAACACATAGGGAATTATATTATTCTACGTTTACTTAAAATCAAGTCATAAAAATTGATTCTTTGATACATATACAATGTATCTGGAGCCTACACATTTTTTTCTCCCCTCTTTCCTCTCTGGAACCTTCAACCTTCCCTGCCACCCAACAATATATTTCCCTACCAAATTGATGTTTGTTCGTTTAATTTGTAGTTTTAAAACAACCCATTTGGCCCAATTATTGCTGTACCAATTAGTGCTGCCTATATGTGCTTGTATGTGGGGTTGTACACTGGAACATTTATAACCAGTAGCAATCTTCAAAAAAGAGAAGTGATTCTATTCCTGTCCTCTAATAGTTTGTTTTTCCTTCACAGTCTTGGGGCCTGAACCTAAGTTGTCATGCATGCCAGGCAAACATTTTATAACTACAGCCCTAGCACTTCAAGTATATTTCTTTTTGTGCGTGCTGTTTTGTTTTATTGGGGAGGAGGCATGAGGACTGATTCCAAGGCTTTATATGCATGATCTAGAAGATGGCCTCCAGCTGAGCCACATCATAATCCAGACTGTGTCAAGTCTTTTTAAAATATTTTATTAATTTATTCATATTACATCTCAATGGTTAGCTCATCCCTTGGATCCTCCCATTCCTCCTTCCCTCCCACTCTCCCACTTTCCCCGTACTCCCCTCTCCTATGTCTGTGACTGAGGGGGACTTCCTCCGCCTGTATATGCTCATAGGGTATCAAGTCTCTTCTTGGTAAACTGCTATCCTTCCTCTGAGTGCCACCAGGTCTTCCCATCCAGGGGACATGGTCAAAAATGGGGAACCCGAGTTCGTGTGAAAGTCATACCCCACTCTCCACACTGTGCCAAGTCTTGATGGTAGAAGTGAGGCAAGTACTCTACAGAGTTGGTGGAGAGTGGTAGTCAAAGGCAGCAGAGACCTGTGTGTCTACATGTAGTACACATACCTGTGTTTAAGGAATCCTTTGGTATACGTAAGCTGATACATTTACTAGGATATGCACTTACCATGTTTTCAGCCTAGATCTTAAGGTTCTTTAAGAGGCATGTGGGTAGAGGATGCAGGATGTAGTAACCCTCCTCGAATTAAATGGTGGATTTTTTTACATGTTCCCTTCATCCCATTTCAGAGCCCACGACAATAACTAAATTCTCAGAACAATGGATGTAACTAGCATCTGAGCCCCACTTTTGACATATGCACAAATATTCAAGATACTGTTTATGCTGTAAAGTTCAGTAAGGAAGTCTAAGGAGTCTGTCTCAAGTGCATTGACTGAGTAAGTTGACAGGAGTGAAAAGAAGACAAGGGACTGAGTGACTTAAGACAGTGCAGGTCTTTCTTTTGGCCAAAATGTACGGGTGTGGTTGGGAGGGGCAGACAGTGGTCTGTAAGAATCAGAGCTGGCTGTTTCCTTACATTCTGTCATGACAGAATGAGGAAAGCAGGGAAGGAATGGAAAAGTTTCCTTTTCTGGCCCTCAGTTGGCCATTGTTAGTGGTAACCACTAAGAAGTCAGCTAAAGAGTGTTAAGTAATCTATAAATATCTTTTCTGGCTGACTCATTACTTGGAGTCCATTGGGGCATTAGAAGCAAGAATCTAGAGATACAGCTTTCATTCTGGAAACCAAACGATTATAGCTGTCGGAATTGTTACAGCCAAAATGAGAAGCCTTATAAATTGGACAACCTTGGCTAACTGATGGAAAGGATGTAGCAATGAATAGACCTAGAAGGCTCTGGTAGCCTGAATGTTATGCTTATATGACTTTCTTGTTATATTAAATTATAGATATTGTACACAAAGCAAAGTTGATACTCATTAGTGCCACAAGGCTTAGTCAAAATTTTCCACCTTTCTAGGTTACAAAGATATTACCCTAAGAAAGTACATGTCAATATATTTAACATATATATCATATGGGTGGGTCTATGAGGGGCTTTCTTATCAGGAAACATTCTCTTCAGGAACCTTTCAGTTAATTGAAATTTTTCTTTTATAAATGGTTAAGACCTTATGACATTGTTGTTCTAGTGTTTCTAATTTTTGTTTATTTATTTTTAATGACAGGGTCTCGTATATTCCAGGCTGGCCTTACATATGCTAAGTAGCCAAAGATTGCCTTAAACTTCCGATTTTCCTGTCTCCCTATCAGAGTGCTAGAATCACAGACATATACCATGGCATTCAGTGTATAAAGTTCTGGGAACTGAACTCAGGGCTTGGTTCATGCATGCTAGTCGGGCATTCTCCTAATCATGTCTTGTGCTCAGAGCCTTTATTTGCTCCCTCTCATCTGTGTCAAGTTAATAAATACCTAATATCATAAATTTATTTCTGTTTCCTCTGAAAATTCTTGGAGGAATACATGGGAATTGAATGCATTAAGGATTGGTTGTTGATAAGCACTTGTTATATGCTTGCCAGGTGCTAACAACTAAATATTCTAGGGAGTGTAAAGTTGTACCTAATCTCTTCCTGTGTTCACAGGGTAATGCAGGTAGAAGGTTGTGACAGACAGAGAAATGGCAGATAAATGGTCCATGAACGCCTTCTCTTTGCTCTCAGACTTTTACTGAGCCCATATTTGAGTCAGAATGCAAACCCTTCTGACAGATCCATGTTGCATCAGGGCTTATTTCTTCAAGGCTCTATGGCCTTTGGCATCTTTATCTCAAATTATTTTTAATTCGGTATTTGTCTGGGGCTGCACTCTGATTTGAGGAATCACTCACTTTGGACATGGGATCCTATATTGTACATTTTGGAGAGCTCTACAGTATTTATGATGTGCCACATTCTGGGCCTTCTAAAATGATATTAATTGTTTACTAATTTGATTAAAAACGCGGTCCTGCCACATCAATCTTCAGAGGCTGGTCCCGTTGCTACAAACCAGGAATTAGTTAGCCCTGCACTTGTCCACTGTTATGGATGTAGCAGTTGCCAACCTCAGCCATGAAGTAGTCTTGCGTCTGTGAGGTTGTTTGTTTTCTAAGCTGAACTTTGTTATTCTCTGAGCTGATTATTTTGCTTCAAGTTATTATCCTGTTATTTCCAAAGGGAAGCAAAACTATGTCAACTGTTGGAAAGTCATTAAAATAACCCTGTGGAATTGTGAAGGCCTCCTCAAAGCACAGACACCTGTTGTCTTTTATAACAGTCCCAGGTCCTACCTCATGTGTTTTCTTTATTTGTCTTCTCTCTGATTATTGGGAGATGATTTCCATGAAAATTAGATCTTTATTCCTTGAGAGTTCATCTGTTCCTGCTGCGCAGAGGGGGGAAATGCTTAAAATATGAGCTCCATGAGTTGAATTAGAATGCTTCCTGGCATTTTCCACAAGAATCAGTAGCTTTTCTGGTCTAGCAGGAATTCAAGCCCTGCTGCTCACCAGCTGCTGTTGGGATGGAAGCTTGCTGTTGTTCTTTTGTCATGGACTTGTTGTTCCCAAGGGCAGCCTTTGACACTCAGGAGAGTGCAACCAAGGAGTGACTGCTCCACCAAGCCTCTCTCCTTACAAGTTCCCCTCACCCTTTCATGTGGGAGAGCCTGCAGCTGAGGCTAAGAAGGCATTGAGTTCAAGAGTGTAACGCTGCATACACAAGAGCTTCGACACCAATTGATTTATGTGCTGCTTCCACTTCATCTCTTTCTAAATAAAATGGATGTTCTATCGCAAACACAGGCAACAGGATTTTTATGGTTAAGAACTATGTCAATTTGTGACTGTGAAGTACTGATTAGAATGTTTGCTCAGGGATTTACTGGTAGATTTTTTTTTACTTGGCTTCAGTATATAATACAACCTGTTGTACATACTTTTTGTATTTGTTTTGTTTTGTTTCAACTAACAAGATGATAGACGAGAAGAGGGAATACTATCCTTATATAACATGCTGATTTATTTTCACTGAATTTGAATGAAATTAGTAACACACTGATTCATGTGTTTAGGGATGACTTGAGTCACAAGAAACTATCTACATATAGAAAATTTCATTTAAGTAGAATTTTCAGTGTAAAAGCACAAAGTGACAAGTAACATATCATCCTTAAAATCCTGGAACTGCTCTTTTCACCTATGTGAAAGTTAAAATGATCTGTTATCAAAACTCATACTTTTGCATGAGTTAATTGAGTTTCATTAATGGTTCCCATAAAACAGAACAAAGGATCTATGTGTGTTCTTTACTATTACTGCTGAAGAAATGAACATCTATCATTTATGTCTATCATAAATTAGGGGGAAAACTCATTATAAACAAATAAAGCTATTCATGGCCAGCCTGATCTACAAAACATGTTGAGGACAGCCAAGACCACACAAACAAACATTGTCTCAAAACCAACCAAACAAACACCACACGATAAAACAAAACAAACTCATACACTTTGGAACTGGCTCCTTTGGTAAAGCTCTGGCTGTCTAAGTGTGAAGACCCGAGTTTGGATCCTCAGAACCCAGGTAAAGCCATACACAGCAGCAACACCTGTAATTCCAGTGCTTTATGGATATATGGAGGAAAGACAGGCCACTTCTGCAGCGTGTGAGGCAGCTAGCTCATCATATGCTGTAGTGAGTAAGAGACACTCTCTCAAACAAGGAGGAAGATGAGACTACTCTTCTGTGAGCTTTATAAGAGTGTTTCTTTTATACACAAAATATTTACACACAAACTCACGTATACACATGCATGTACAGACACCATCTTCACAAAAGATTTAACAAGAAAAAGACCTACTATTTAAAACTCTTCTGAGTCTGATTCTTGTGTGTTGGTTCTTTATGACAACTGACATTAATGATTATACACACAAAAGCCATCCTATTTTGATTCTCTTATTGGCCAGGATAACATCAGGAGACAGGCTGAAGATATCATATATTAATTGACTCAACTGTCTTCCATCTAACAACAACCATATACATGTGCAGGGAATTATGTTGGTGGCTATTAGAAAAAGTGATCCTTGATAAACAGTGAAAGGTAGATTAATGGAAGATCATGTCTTCTTTTATTGAGCTTTCACAAATGTTATATATAGATATATGGAAATACTATACTTATTCTCCACCCACGAGACTATTTAGATTTCTTGAGAATGAAGGGTCATGAAGATGGAAGATATTGGTTATCTGCTAGTATCATGGAGCTACTGGATCAACTATTAGTACCTCAATACTGTTGATATGTTAAGGGACATCTGATGGTGGGGCCTTGTATTCAATCAAAAATCTTAACCAATAACTGGTTAAGTGCTGTGTGATTTACAAAGGAGGATAGACTTACATAGTTATTAAGATCTAGTTCTGGGTTATATAGGGACTTGTTGCTTAGTGTGGTGGTTTTGAGTCGGTGGAAATTTCAGAGATCCAAAAGGATTACTTGGAAGATTGGAGACACTGTCCCTAGTAGAAATTAAGCTGATTCTTTCTTAAGAGATGTTTCCTGGTTCCTATGAGCATTGAGTTGCTAAAGATGAGAAAACTGACAATTGGACCACCCTGGCCTCTTGTCATGTCATGTGATCTCCCTCACCAACACTTTTTCTGGTGGGTTAAAAAAATCACTATGTGGTCTCCATTACAGCCGAAAGAGAAGCTAAAGTCACCATGTTGGATCTCTAATAGTCAGCTAAACAACCTTTTTACCAAGCATAAAAGCACATTACCTAATGCATCTGGAAGGACTGCACTAAACCAATTTTTAAAAGAGCAGATATTGCATGAAGTGGTGTCATAAGATGGGTACGTGGTAGTGCAAGTGCTTGTCATCAAAAAAAGCCACAATTCATATGTTAAAGATCAAGGTAAAGTAAAAATATAGACTATTACTGGAAAGTAAATAACAATGTCTGTGCATTCTACTTAAAAACTAATTTAGTCTTCACTAGTGATTACATTCTAGCTTGTCTCAATGGACACAAAAGAAGACCCAGGCTGTGTGCTCTGATTCACACATGTTTTCCCAGAACTCAAGAGGCAGAGGAGAGAAGATAGGGAGTTAAAAAAAAAAACATTTTCATCTATATAAGACTCTATCTCAAAATTAATTTAATAGAAAAATACTTCCTGGACAGTGTTAAAAATTACCCGAATACAGCTGGGCTCATAAGAAAAGACCCTGGACAACAGGGTCAATCTCCAAGAGAAGATTGCATATTAAAACCCCTTGCTGTCTTCTGTGTATATCTCAAATACATATTTCTTATGTCTGTATGCTTAGTTTTTAATATTAAACAGTATCTAATGAGGCTTATGTCACTGACCAGTGATAACACACCTCTATTCAGTAAAATTATATGAAAGTTTTAGTTTCTCTACTCATGGCTTTAAGTCATACACCTACACAACTATTTCCTATTTAGACAAGTACAGGAAGTGTTTTTTGATTCTCTTCTTTGAAAGTGAGGCCATTAGCACTTCTAACAGTTCCTTCACCTTTCATCTTGTTTCCAACCCAAAGTAATGTCTCCCTATTCTTGTTAACATTACATTGAATTCATTAACCACAATTAAACATCTTATGACTTGACATTGTTTGTGCTATTATTACTAGTACAGAGGAAACAGATTCATAGTTGGTTCAGATGGTTTATATCCTAAATTTCTTTTTCAAGAGGAGATTTGTAAAAAGGGGAAATTTCTTAGTCATTATGTGTGGTGTGTGTGTGTGCGCGCGCGCGTGAGCATGCGCGCGCGTGTGTTGTTTCTCTGAAGTGCACCTTCTGATCAAATTTTGAACAGAAAATGTCTTTTCTGGGTCTTTTCCTACTTAATAATCATCTCTACACATTTCTCATATTTTATTGGTCAATCAGCCAAGTAGAATTCTAGTAAAAATTAAGTAGGTTTATAACATGAAAACCTAAAGCAACAAAGTTACTTTGTTTTCTTTTGCCAAAGGTATGGATCAATTAATTATGTATTTTACACAAAATTGTTCTTTTTTTGAGGAAGGGCTCCATTACATACTATGGCTGACATAGAACTCTCTAGGTAGGCCAGGCTTCCCAAAAATCCACAAATATCATACTGTCTTTGCCTTCCTGGTGCTGGTATTGAAAGTGTGCGCTTCCATATCCAGCCAACATATCAGTTGTTTTTTTTTTTTATATTGAACACTAAACTTACCTGGAAGTTGTCAGAATGGAAATAAGCCACTTTATCTTGGAATAGGAAGCAATATGTTTCAGATTTACAAAGGGTGACCGTACTACCATGGTATCAGTGAGCTTCGATGTCTACTTTTACGGACTTAGTTTGCCTTAATAGATATATGAAAGGCTGATGGAGCCATTGCTGTTGTATTTTATTATAGAAGAAAGTGAAACCCATAGACTTTTCTTAACTTGATATTGATATGCAACTTTTAAAAAATTAAAACCATAACTTTAAAGTTGTTTGAAAGATATATATGATGCCACTCATTTAAATGAAACACCTTGTTTTAATATTTTGGGCAAAGTATGTTTTAGGACACAGTTATCTAATGAATTTCTATAAAGTTATAAATGATCTTTGACAGTCCCACAGACACATACTTATCATCTCAGTCACTCTGGAGGCAGAGGCAGGAGAGTTCAAGTGGTTGGACAACACTGTCTGACTGAACCATAGAACAACAGAAAAAAAGTAAACCAAATGGTCTTGTTCTATTGAAAATTATTTTAAATCATCAATAATTAGTAGATTTAATGAGGTTTAAACATGATCAAAATAAACAACAGAAATCCCACCTACAAGAGACACAGTTGAAACTGCATTATAGAAAATAAACCAGAGATCTTGACAGCACTAAAGTAATCTCTAGAAAAAAGAAAGTATTAACACATTAAACTTTTGACATATTATATCAGAGATCTATTATTTTTAATCTATCTATCATCTATCTATCTATCATTTATCTATCTTTCTATCTATCATCTACCTATTTGTTTATTCAGTGAGCACATAAGTGTGTATATATCTGTGGGTTTATGAATGGCATCATTTGCATGCAGAGGACTTTTCTCTCCTACTTTGTGGAACCTAGGGAATCAAATTCAGGTTGACAAGTTAGTGGTAAGTACTCCTACCGACTGAGCACCCTTTCAAGTGCTAACAACTGATTTTAATAGTCCATTTATATAATATTTCTGCTGTAATAATTTCATGTCCTGAAACATTGACATCTTTTTGTGGTGTTTTCGTTTGCTTATCTAGTGTAACAGGTGTAAGAAATTAATTATTTGGTCCCTAGGAAAAAAAGGAGATTATAGCAAAGGAAAGACCAAGTACAAAATTTAAAAATGTTTGTGTGTATTTGTGTGTGTTGGAGGATATGCACAAGTGCTTGTATGTAAGTGTCCATCCACATGCATGTTTGGAAGTCAGAGGTAAGCTTCAAACACTGGGGGACGTTCTCTAACTTTTTCTCCCAAGATAATGTCTGTCACTGAACCTAGAATTAGTTGGTTTGGGGATAAGCTATTCCTCATGTTTTCTTCTCTCAGGTTCTATGTGCTTAGTTTTATATTGAGGTTTTTCAATCCATTTGACTTAAGTTCTGTGCATGGTGATAAATATGGATCTATTTGCATTCTTCTACATGCAGATATCTAGCTTGAGTAGTACCATTAGTTAAAGATGCTTTCTTTGTTTTTCCAGTGTGTACTTATGGCTTCTTTACCAAAAACAAAGTGTTCATATTGTGAATTTATGTCTGGGTCTTCTATTCTATTCCATTGATCAACATTTCTGTTTTTGTGCCAATATCATGCAATTTTTATTACTATAGCTCTATTTTACAACTTGAAAGTAGGGATGGTGATATACCCAGAAGTTCTTTTATTGCTCAGGATTGATTTAGATGTCCTTGATTTTTTGTTTTACTTTGAAATTCAACCTTACACCTATCAGAACTGCAGAAGTTACAGCTCATGTTGGCATGGATGTGGAGTAAATGCAACACTCCTCCATTGCTACTGGGAATGAAGACTTTTACAGCCACCATGGAAAGCAATATGGAAGTTCCTCAGAATATTTGGAATTTTCTGCCTATAGACCCAGCTATACCACTCTTGGGCACATAACCAAAGGATGCTCTAGTCTCCCACAAGGGTACATATTTACTATGTTCATAGTAGCTTTAGTCATAATATCCAAAACTGGAAACAGCCTAGATGTTTCTTAATTGAAGAGTGGATAAGAAAAATGTACAAAGGAGTATTACACAACTTAAAAATGATCTTGGGCCCCCAGGAACACCAGATTCCCATCTCTGGCACACATCTCCATCTGCCTTGCTAAGGAGGACTGCTGGGCCTCAGAATCTTGCAGGTTAGACCACCCCACCATAATTCCCTGACTATGGGTCCAACTGGGACATAGCCAGCAGAGGGAGCTGCAGGCTATACCCTGAGTTCCAGCATCCAGCCAATGGCTCTACCTGCTTTCTCAAGGAGGCCTGCCAGGGCCCAAGGAACACCTATCCTCTGGCCCACGGCCCTACTTGCTTTTCTGAGGAGTCCAAAAAGTTCTGACATGAAATACCAAAAAAATCAGGGATACTATGAAAAGATAAAAAATCTAAGAATAATAGGAATAGAAGAAAGAGAAGATTCCTGGCTCCAAGGACTAGAAAATCATAGAGGAAAATTCCCCCTTCCTCAAGAAAAAAATGCCTTAAACATATAAGAACATATAAGAAGTTATAGAACACAACTTAGATTGGACCAGAAATGAATATGCTCCTGACACATAATAATCAAAACACTAAATCTATAGAAAAAAGAAAGAATATTAAAAGCTGAAAGGGAAAAAGGCTAAGTAACATATAAAGGAAGACCTATCAGAGTTGCACCTGACTTCTCAACAGAGACTCTAAAAGACAGAAGGGCCTGCATAAATGTCTTTCAGACCCTAAGAGACCACATGTCAGTCCAGACACAGCAAAAGTTTCAATCACCATAGGTGGAGAAAACAAGATATTCCATGACAAAACCAAATATAAAAAAATATCTATGCACAAATCCAACCATATAGAAAATACATGCAAAAACTTCTAACCCAAAGAAGGTTAATTACTGCCAGGAAATAAATAATTCCAGTGCAGAAAAAAACAAAACAAAACAAAAGAACACACACACACACACACACAAACATTGTGACCAGCAATGCCAAAATAAAAGAAAATAACAATCATTGGTCATTAATCTCTTTCAACAACAATGGGTTTACTTCCTCAATCAGAATGGATGCAAAAACAGGATCCATCATTCTGCTGCATACAAGAAACACACTTCAGAAACAAAGATAGAGAGAGTAAAGGGATGGAGAAGGGTTTCCTAGCAAAAGGACTCAAAGATCAATCTGGAGTCACCATTCTAGTACCTAATAAAATAGACTTTCAACCAAAATTAATCAAAAGGTGAGGGGAAAGACAGTTGATACTCATCAAAGGAAAAATTCACCAAGATTACATTTCAATTCTGAACATCTATGCTCCAAATACAAAGACACCCACATTTGTAAAAAAAAAAAATATTAAAACTTTAACACAACACATTAATAGTGGGAGACTTTAATACCCAACTGTCACTGCTGGCCAGTTCATTGAGAAATTAAACATAGAAATAATGAAACTAACAGATGTGATGAATTAAATGGACCTAACAAATATCTATAGAACTTTTTAGGCAAATGTAGAAAAATATGCCTTCTTCTCAGCACCTCATGGAATCATCTCCAAAATTGACCATATAGTCAGTCACAAAAGCAAGCCTCCATGGATACAGGAAAATCGAATTAACCAATGATATTCTACCAAATCACCATGGATTAAAGCTGGACTTCAAGAACAAAAGAAATACGAGAAAGGCTACTCACACATAGAAACTGAATAACTCCCTACTTTATGACCACTGGGTCAGGGAAGAAATAAAGAAATTAAAGACTTCCTAAAATTCAAAGAAAATGAAGGCACAAGATATCCAAACTTATAGGACACAATGAAAGCAGTACTAAGAGGAAAGGCCAAAGCACTAAGTGCCTTCAAAAAGAAATTGGAGAGATCTCACACTAGTAACTTAACAACTCACCTGGAATCTCTAGAACAAAAAGAAACAAACATATCTAAGAGGAGTAGTTGGCAGGAAATAATCAAATTCAGTACTGAAATCAATAAATTAGGAACAAAGAGAACAATAGAAAGAATCAGTGAAACCAAGGTCTGGTTCTTTGAGAAAATCAACAAGACACACAAACCCTTAGCCTAAGTAACTAAAAGGTAGAGAGATTATATCCAAATGAACAAAATCAGAAATGCAAAGGGAACAATTACCATAGACATTGAGCCAAAGAATCATTAGGGTTTACATTAAAAGCTTGCACTCCACAAAATTGGAGAATCTAAATGAAATGGGCTATTTTCTTGATAAAGTCCACTTACCAAAGGTAAATCAACATCATGTAAACAATTTATATAGTCCTATAAACCCTAAGAAAATAGAAGCAGTCAATAAAAGTCTCCCCCCTCCACACACATAAAAATCTTCAGCACCGAATCCTACTGGACTTTCAAAGAAGAGCTCCTCAAACTATTTCACAAAATAGAAACAGAAGGTACATTTCCAAACTCATTCTATTAGGCCACAGTCACTCTAATATTTAAACCACACAAAGACCCAGAAAGAAAATTTCAGACCAATTTCCCTTATGAACATCAATGTAAAAATACTCAATAAAATACTCACAAACTGAATTAAAGAACACATCAAAAACATCATCCACCATAATCAAGTAGGTTTCATCCCAGGGGTGCAGGTGTGGTTTGATATATGAAAATATTTCAACAAGTCATATAAACAAACTGAAAGAAAAAAAATCACTTGATCGGCTCATTAAATGCTGAAAAGGCCTCTGTCAAAATCGTACACACATTCACCTTAAAAGTCCTGGAAACACCAGGGATACAAGGCTCATACTTAAACACAACAAAGGCAATATATAGTAAAAGTATAGCCAGCATGAAATTCAATGGAAAGAAACTTAAAGCAATTCCACTAAAAGATGAGGATGCTCACACTCTCCATATCTCTTCAATGTAGTACTTGAAGTCCTTGCTAAAGCAATAAGAAAACTAAAGGAGATCAAGGGGATACAAATTGAAAAGAAAGAAGGTAAAGTATCATTATTTACAGATGACATGATAATGTATCTCAGTGATGCGAAATATTCTACCAGAGAACTACAGCGGATAAGCACCTTCAGCAAAGGGGCTGGAAACAAAATTAACTAAAAAAGAAAGAAAGAAAGAAAGAGAATTATCAGTAGCCCTCTTGTATACAAACAACAAAATGTCACAAACTTCTTGGTGTTAGTCTAACCAGGCAAGTAAAAGACCCGTATGACCAGAACTTCAAGTCTCTGAAGAAGGTAATTGAAGAAAATATCAGAAGGTGGAAAGATATCCCATGCTCATGGATCAGTAAAATTAACAGTGAAAATGGCCATCTTGCCAAAAGAAATCTACAGATTCAATGCAATCCCCATTAAAATTCCAGCAAAACTCTTTACAGATCTTGAAAGAAAAGTTTTCAACTTCATATGGAAAAACAAAAAACCCAGAATATCTAAAAACAATCCTGTACAATGAAAGAACTTCTGGAGGTATAACCATCCCTGATTTCAAGCTGTAGTACAGAGCAATAGTAATAAAGAATGCATGGTATTGGCATAGAAACAGACAGGTTGCTCAATGGAATTCAACTGAAGTCCCAGAAATAAACATACACACTTACAGACACTTGATTTTTGACAAAGACACCAAAATCACACAATAGAAAAAAGAAATAATCTTCAACAAATGGTGCTAGTCTAACTACATGTCTGCATGTAGAAGAATGCAAATACATCCATATTTATCACCCTGCACAAATCTCAAATCTAAGTGAGTCAAAATCCTCAACATAAAACCAGAAGCATTAACTCTAATAGAAGAGAAAGTGGGGAAGAGCCTTGAATTCATTGGCACAGGAGACAACTTCCTGAACAGAACACCAACAACTCAGGCTCTAAGATCAACCATTAATAAATGGCACCTCATGAAACCGAAAAGCTTCTGCAAGGCAAAGGACACTGTCAGTAGAACAAAATGACAGGCCTCATAGTGGGAAAAGATCTTCACCAACCCTACATCTGATAGAGGGCTAATATCCAAAATATATTTTAAAAACTAAAGAAATGAAACACCAACAAACCGAATAACCCAGTTAAAAAATGGGTTACAGAACTAAACAAAGAATTCTCAACAAAGGAATATTGAATGACCGAGAAACATGTCCTCTGAGTGACTCCACCCAGCTCGGGATCAGGGCAGATGTTAGGACTCAAAACTGGCCTCATGGAGGAGCACAGAGAGTTGTAGGGAAAAATGGTGGGGTGGAAGGACCTGAAGGGGTCAGGAGCCTTAAAGGGAGACCAGCAAGGCTGGCAGATCTGGACCATAGTGGGCCTATACAAACTGAAACACCAAGCAAGGACAATGCATGCAAGGAACCTAGAACCCTGTTCAGAGTTAGCCAATGGACAACCCATTCTTTACCGTGGCAGGGGGTAAGGGGGAGCCGATAATTCTCGTGATGAATGATTGAAAAACAATGCTGTAAGAGCTGTTTTAAAAAGTCAAAGAAAGCTTAGAGCTGACTAAAATAAAGTTATTTTTTGTCTTCATCATGGCAGATGAAAAGTTCAGAAGAAAAACAGGGCAGGATGCTGGTGAGGCTAGATGGAAGAAGAGCTCATTTAATTTAAAATAACAAGAGCAAATTTAAACAGCAGCTGGAAACACAGTGCAACACTTAAGAGTGCTTGTTTCCCTTGTACAGGACTAGAAATGTATTCCTGGAACCGATATCAGGTAATTCAAAGCTCCCTGTAATTAAAGCTCCACAGAATCAAACATCTTCTTCTGGTTTCCAAGGATACCCTCATGCATGTGGACATACATAAATAGAAACACACACACATACATCTCTCTCTCTCTCTCTCTCTCTCTCTCTCTCTCTCTCTCTCTCTCTCTCTCTCTCTCTCTCCTCTCTCCTCTCTCTAGCGGCAATTTTATAATAGAGGTTCTGACACTTTGGTTGCAACACTTGAACTTATATATAGTTTTCGACACATGTCCCATGAAATCTGTCACCTTACAGTGGAAATAGTGTTTTACAGGTGGGCATTCCAAGAGTTCAACTGGTCAAATACAATATTCTTTTTTTAAATTTATATATTCACATTACATCCCAATTGTAGCATCCTCCCTTCTCTCCTCCTGGTCCTGCCTTCCACCATCTTCCTCCTAGGCCCCCTACCTTTCTCTTCAGAAAAGAGGAGCCCCCCCAACCCACCCCAGCACATCAAGTCACATCAGGACTGAGCTTATCCAAATTCACTGAGGCCAGGCAAGGCAGCCTCACCAGGGAAGGTGATCTAAAGCAGGCAACAGAGTCGATGTCACAAACAGAACCTGCTTTACTCATTAGGGGACAAACTCTGAGAGACCCCACCCAGCTGCTAATAGAAGCAGGTGCTGACACTCACAACCAAGCATTAGATGGAGCTCAGGGAGTCCTGCAGAAGAGTGTTGGTGGTGGTGGGTGATGATGGAAGGACACAAAAGGAACAGAGGGACCGAGATGCCACAAGAGCACCAATAGAGTCACAATATTCTTTCATTCCATGACTTTTCTCTAAGTTATCATGGACACAGTGAAAATTGTGGGTTATAGAGCACTCTGAACCTCATGGAAAGAACAAATAATACTTTGTCAGGAAACTACTATGTCTCTGTAATTCAGGTGCATTTTCTACACAGAGAAAAATCAATATTGCTCCAGGAAAGGTTTCAGATGATATATGGCTAACCTCAATAGCTTACGGTGAGAAATTTTTGGAGTCAATATTTCAAAAAAAACCTATGCTATCATGATGAAGTAATCCAAAAATTCAAAAGTTATGAGATTCAACAGAAAACCTGTTTGGGGATTTTGAGAATACATAGACTTGAAAGAAAAAACAGAATTGTTCTAGGCTATGACATATGAGATATAATATCATATGATATTATCAAATGTAGCATGCTGATCTAGATTGAATCTTGACCAAAATAAAACTTCCATATTCTTGGGAAAAACTGAAGAAATTTGAATAAGTGCTAACTACTAAAAGTGATTATGAAAAAGTTATATATTCCTCAGGCCACCACAGCTATGGATTTGGCCTTTGTTCTCAGAAAATATGTGCACTGTTTATGGACATAGTACAAAGTTCAGTGGGTTCATAGAAGAGAAGAGAATGAAGATTTTAGCAAATTCTATCAACTATACTAGTTCCAACTGAAGAGAACAGGAACCTTGGGCAGATATGTCTGATACTAGGACTGGAGGACTGGAGAAAAACAACATTTTATTATGGCAGAGATCAAAGGTGCTATGATGGACCTATAGTTTGCTTTGTTTTGTTTTGTTTTTGTAAACAGACTTGTGCTTAAGCATCAGCAGTTTGAGCATCAATAAAAACTATTTCATTTATTTAATGTATAAAGTGTATTTAATTTCATTAATTCTTACTGATGCATTGAAAATTGTTGATCATTTTTTGGAGAATGGAACATTGCTAAATTGGTAAACAAAGAGTACAATTGAGTATATTTAACTTTCTGTAAAGCTGTAATAATGGGTTAATAACAAGTGCATGAAGCAGTATTTCTTCTTATGGCGGTATATTAACAAGTAAGTGAGAATAATAAAATTATTAAAATGTTTTATTAAATACATTAAAATTGTCTTTATCAAATAAGTAAAAATTAAAATAACATTTCACAATTTTTACACAATTACCATCAAAATCATTAAATCGGATACTAATAAGATCTTTGGAAATGACTACAAAGTCACAAGAACTATAGTAGTCTGAGATGCACATTTAAAGCAAGTGAAAACAACAACTTAGCAGAATTCAGCTATAAAACTACAGACTATAACAAAATGAATCTATACAATAAGTACCTACTTTCATCCACAAACAAAACATGAGTTATATATAGGAGAAGAGATAGACACTAAAGGAGGAAAACAGACAGTGTCTCTCTGCTGCTCGGCCCTTGCCCACTTCAGTAAATATAGAGCAATAAATCATGTTCCTTTTTTTCTATGAGTTATTTTTGTGATATGGGGATTTTTGTAGTTCCATGTAAATTAAATATTTTTCTAGCTTCATAAAAGATATAGCTGATATTTTAGTGGAGACTACAGTGAATCTACAGATGGCTTCGAATGGTATGTTCATATTAATAGCAGAGTTTTGTTGGTATGTTTTAAAAATATTGCTTTTTTTTTTAAGTTCACAAGCACTGGGCATCTATTTTTGCATGTGTCCCCTGTTTTTCCATCAGTGCCTAGTGGTTTTCAATGTATAGATCTTTAAAATATATTTTCACATTTATTATTTAGTGTGTGTGTGTGTGTGTGTGTGTGTGTGTGTGTGTGTGTGTGTGTGTGTTCCTGCCGTGAAATACATGTGTAGGTTAAAGGGAAACTTTGGGGAGTAGGTTCTCTTCTTCCACAAGATAGGTCTTTGGGGTTGACTTAGGACATCAGTCATAGGATCAGACACCTTCACTCCTTGAGCCTTCTTGCTGTCCTTTATGTAGAGATCTTTTACATCCTTGATTATATTTATTAAGTATTTTATTTTTATTGCTATTATATATGAGACTATTTCCTTCACATCATTTTCACAAATTTTTTAATTGTATATGGAGATGCTACTAGTTGTTATACGTTAAGTTGTTTTCTATGTTTCACCTACAAGGTCACTGAATTTGGTCCTTCTGTTCTAGCTAAGGTTATCATTGTGGTGAAACATGACCAAAGCAACTTGAAGGAGAAAGGGCTTATTTGGTTTATACTTCCAAATTGCTTTTTAATCACTGAAGGAAGAAGTGAGGACAGGAACTTAAATGGGGCAGAAACCTGAAGGCAGGAGCTGATACAAACACCATGGAGAAAGGCTGTTTATTGGCATGTTCCCTTTGGCTTGCTCAGTCTGCTCTTCTATAGAACCCAGGATCACCAGCCCAAAGATGGCACTACCCACAATTGGTCGGGCCCTTTCCCATCAATCACTAACTAAGAAAAGGCCCCACAGGCTTGCCTACAACCTCATCTTATAAAGGCATTTTCTCAATTGAGGGACCTTTCTGTGTGATGACTCTAGCTTGTGCCAATTTGACATAAAACTAACCAGGGCAAGAGGCACACCTATGGCTACACCTTGAACTCCACACAAACAGACAGTACACACACACACACACACACACACACACACACACACACACACACACCAATGCTTCAAAAAGATTCATGGTTCTTCTCTTTAAAATTTATTGCAAAATGGCATTTGCTCTAATGCTTTGGTCTCAGAAATAACTGGGTTATAAATCTTAAAGTTGCCTTTGTTGTTGCCTTTAAACTAATCTTTTTCCTTGTGTTAAAATTTCTTTATACCCAAAGGGAAGCCAACTTTGTTTTTCTTCTTTTTTTATTAATTTTTTATTTTTTACATATACATTTATAGTATAATACATATATAAAATAAACTACATAGAACAAGAAGAACCATGAAATAATCAGGAATTATATTACTGTGTTTTGGCTGGTTTTATTTTATTTTATTTTATTTTTTGCAACTTTGCAGAAAACATTTTCCTAACTTGGTGCATCTAAAATTCTGAATGTAAATCATTATCTATCATATCTCATCTCTATCAACTTAAAACATCTATCTAGATCTAAAAACATCTTAACCCCTAAACCACTAACCATAATTGCAAAACTAACCTATTTGATCTTCAATCCCATCAGAGACTTGAGAAGGAATAAAATAAAGAATAAAATAAAAAAAACCTGAGTGAACTGAAAGTGCAGGTAAGCAGAGGAAGCTGACTTTGTAAAGGTTAAGTAGAATAGCGTCAGGAAAGTCAGCATAGTATCTAAGACATAGTAAATATTGATAAATTGTAGTCACCCATACTCAGTGCATTTCTCAACTGAGGTTCCTTCCTCTTGGATGACTTTAGCTTGTGTCAGGTTGACATAAAACTATCCAGCACAGCTTCTAACAAAGTGTTTATTTGTTTATTTGGTTGATTTGTTTTGGTTTTTTGTGGTCAGTCTGTAGGTTATTTTACATGTAGTACCATGTAATGTACACTAAGAACTTCCTGCCTTAGTCATTGTCATGTTAGGTGCAGATAAGAAAATTTCATGATTGGTACATTCTAATTTTTATGTACTATAGACATTCATAATTTTGTTACCCATCAAGTTTAAACTGGAATAAACTAACTTTAATTATAAAGTTAATCATTTTTTCCACTCTCCTACATTTGGGATTTTTTGACATCTAATTTTATCTGTTTTACAACCTATATATCCAAATACTATGGTGCTTATTATTACTTTCACAATTATTTTTCATTTTGCTAGGATGTGTGTTACCCACCAAGACATTTACATATTCTCCATTTTACTATTTATTTTCCCAGTGAATTATTTACTTTCTGATATTTTTTCTGTCATTCATTATTATTCTTTAATCTTTCAAGACACTTCTTTACCCTTTATTCTGTGATAGGTATGGGGTCAATGAGCTCCCATAGCTCTGTCCAGGAGAGTCTACATTTCTTATTTCTTAGAACAATTTTGCTGGTTACAGCTTTTTTTTGGTTCGGCACTATTTCTTAGGTTTAAGCATCAAGTGATATTCATTCTTGTTTCCTAGACAGTTGAATCATCATTTTTTGAGGGCAATGTTATTTAACTTGACTCTTAAAGGAAAGGTTTAACCTTAATATTTCTGAACATTTGTGCTCTTCTCTAATTTGGAGATTTTTCTGTCATTTCTTTGAAGCTCGCATTCCTTTACCTTTCTCTCTTCTCCCTTGAGTATTTATAACTCATATAATTGCTTTTTTGGATGCAATCCCTTGAATTCTGTGACCTTTACTTCTTCTCTCTGAGTACATGTTTTCATGTAAATTCTCTTCATATTCAAAGGTCCTTTTAAGCATCATGGTGTTACCAGGCCACGGAGGAAGAGGATACAAGCCATCCAGATGAGACTTGATAGGCTCATCTGATAGGGGAGGAGGGCTTCCGCTTTCTGAGCACTAGGGGAAGGGGCTGGAGGCACGAGGGAGGGAGGGGGAGACTGGGAGGAGACAAGGGAGGGGACAAAAATTGGGGTGTATTGTGAACAACAAACCAAACAAAAAAAGCTCTTTAATCTCTGCCTTTCACCTCCCTTCTTTTTTCCCCTCTGGCTGGCCACCACCAAATCTCTAGGTAGAGAATGGCCTCAAACTCATTAAAATCTACTGTGCATATCTTATTGCATGTTTCTTTATATTTATTGTATTTTGTAGTTCCACTTTTTAAATTATTCTTTCATATATTACATCATAATATCAGTTTCCCCTTCCTAGCTTATGCCTAGTCTCTCTTCTCCCCAAGATCCACCTCTCCACCTCCCCTCAGAAAAGAGTAGGTCTCCCAGGGACATCAACGATGCAGCTAAACATGGCATAACAATTTACAATAAGACCAGGCACATACTATTACATCAAGGCTGGACAAGGCAGCCCAGTAGAAGGAAAGGAGTCCCATATATAGCCAGAAGAGTCAGGGACAGCCCTCATTGTCACTGTTAGGATTTTCACAAAAACACCAAGCTACTCAGCTATAACATATATGCCAAGAACTTAGGCCAAACCCTTATAGCTCCTTGATCTCTGTGAGTCTGCATGAGTCCTGGTCAATCTATTCTGTGTGCTGTGTTCTTATGGTGATTTTAAATATATTATTTCAACACCTGTTAGTTGTTCTAATCACTAATTTTCTAATTTTTGATGTTTTCTCGGTAGTTTACTATTAGTAGAATTCACTGAATGTTCAGTCTGTAGTTGACTATTACTAGAATTCACTGAATTTGTAACAGTTATTTTGTATTCTTTGTTGAGTAGTTTAACCATTTCTGGTCACTTATTTTGTTGCATTTAGAAAAACCCTGTTTCCTTGATTGTTATTACTTCTTATGGTCTTAAGCTATAGGTATTCGTTTAGAGAATTATATACTTAATTTCAGCCTTTACATTCTGTCCTGAGCCTCTCAACAATAAACCTAGTTTTCACTAGTACAGCCAGCCACTTTGGAAATCTATCTGGCACTATCTCAGAAAACTGGGAATAGGGCTTCCTCAAGACCCAGCTATTCCAGCTATATATCCAGGAGATGCTCCAGCACACAACAAAAACGTTTGCTCAACCATGTTCATAGCAGCCTTATTCATAATAGCCAGAACATGGAAACAGCCTAAGTGTCCCTCAGTAGAAGAATGGATAAAGAAACTGTGGTGTATTTACACTATGGAATACTACTCAGCTATTAAAAACAAGGAATTTCCAAATTTTGTGGACAAATGTATTGAACTAGAAATGATCATAATGAGTGATTTAACCCAGAAGCAGAAAGACTCAAATGGTATATATGCACTTATATCTGCACACTAGCCCAAGCGGCATGTCTCATGAAAGTCTTCACTTACCAGGAAAGTGGGACAGAGGGGAGGACATCCTATTGGAACTCTAGATGAGAGAAGAATGGGAGAACGGCAAAGTAGAAGGATCCAGAGGGTCCTAGAAACCTACAAGAAAAACATTAAGATAGGCAGATTTGGGCCCAGGGATCTTGCTCAAACTATGGTACCAGCCAAGGACAATACATGCAGCAAACTTCAAACCCCTACCCAGGTCTAGCCAATGGACAGGACATTCTCCACAGTTGAGTGGAGAGTGGGGTCTGACTTCCACACAAACTCTAGAGCCCCATATTTGACCACATTCCCTGGATGAGGAGACCTCGTGGCACTCAGAGGAAGGATAGCAGGCTACCAAGAAGAGACTTGATACCCTATGAGCATATACAGGGGGAAGAAGTCCCCCTCACTCACAGTCATATGGGAGGGGAGTAAGGAGAAAATGGTAGGGAGGGAGGAATGGGAGGATACAAGGGATGGGATAACCATTGAGATGTAATAAGAATAAATTAAATATATTTTTAAAAAAGAAAAAAAGAATGGTTTTCACAGCTCATGTAGAAGTGTTTCTATGCCTGGGCTATTGCTAAAACTGATGGTTGTTGGGAGAATCATTGCTGGAACATTTTTGTTTGTTTGTTTTTGTCATTTTGCTTATTCTTACTTTTACTTTTTGATAGACTACAAATTTAATGATCTATAATCCAAGGAGTCATTTGGAATATGCTCCATAATAATGTAAAAAGGAAGAGAAAATATAAAGCAAGATTCACCAAGGTTTGGTAATACAAGAATACAAGAGACAGACAAATATTCCTTTGAAATTACCAATTTCATAAATTGAAATGTAGTTTGGAATGAAATGTAGTTTGGGATGAAAATCTCTCTACTAGTAATAATCTGCATTGAGGCAACAGGAATCATCATAACAGAAGGCATTTATAAGAAATGCCATTACTCCCAAGGGGACGCTGGTTGTTACTTTTATTAGCTGCATTTTGCTGATAAGGAAGGTAAAGCACCCTCCAATTTGCAGTATAACTAGTTTGCAATTCCAGACACTTGTGGTTCAAAGGTTGTGTGATTAATAAGTGTGAAACCAATCATTTACATGATATTTTCGCTGGGAGGTTTTGGATGCTTTTTTTTCATGAAGAACTTAAACTTCTGTGGCTCCTTTGGAAGGTACAGTTTCAAATAACAACCCAGCCTAAGATATGAACCTATATGAGTTCCACTAGTGGCTTTTGCCTCTGTCCCCCCACTATCTGTCAGTAGAACCTGTTGTGATCTATGCTAAGAGTGACTACAGATATTCCATATATGAACTTGGATAGTACTTTTGGAGGAGGTAGGGCTGAGCAATCATGTTATTATGTTGCACAGTAAGCCACACTTAAAGCCCAAAATGAAGACTTTATTGATGGCTGCCTGGGTACTTGGTGAAATCATGCATACCCAAGGCTTACTGTTTTTATGCACAAAACACTTCCTGGTTGGCACCTGTCAGTTAGCAAAAAGCAAAACAACAGAAGCCCAAAAGCAAGGTTAGTACATGTAGGGACATCTTTACTTTTCTTTAATTGTGGACTAGGTCTTTGTTCAAATTTCGGCAGGCGCTGGAACCTAGGTGCTGGTTTTTAAGATCAGAATGGAGTCAATAACATTGTGTCTGTCAGTCATGCTAAAGTCTGGGGGGCTGTCACATTGTATTGTTCTTTTCATCTGTGTGCAAAGGAAAAGAATATTAATGTTATTCCTTTTATAACAGAAAAAAAATGTTCTTTGCAAGGAATGAGGATTGAAAAAAAATCATTTTGACTTTTCATTGGCTATAGTAACACTCAACAAGTTAACTGACTCATAAGAACTAATGAGAAAGAATTGTTACATATTTAAAGTCTTCCCTATGCTAATGTGTCCAGGTATCAGAAACATATTGATTATACCTGTGAAACAGAAAAGAAAGAAACACAATACCCTCCAGGAGGCAGCAGGGCCAGTTTAATAAGCTGCATGAAATCACTCAACCTACAACATACCTAAAATGTTAATTAAGAAACTTTTTTTTTTTTATTCTCACCTTTGCTCTGCTGGCTTTAGTAAAAGCCTGTCTGCCAGCATATCTCTCCACAGGTACCTGTAATTCTGTTTGAAGTTGGTGATCTGGGCTTGGCTCATAACATTCACAGTAGATTTACCTGAAAGATCAATAAAAGCATGTTCAAAGCTAGATTGGCTTCATAGAGCCCAGGATTTTTATTAATTCATATAAACTTCCTAAAACTTTCAGTAAAAAGAAAAGAGAAAGAAACTTGAGAATATTCACATTGTAAGAAGGAACTGAATTGGCATCATGGACTCTCAGAATTGGTTGGAGCCCAGTGAATCCCTTCACATGTCAGAATTTGTGGAGGTGCCGGGTGCTGAGTGTTTCTTAAATCTTCTAGGAGGTCTTAGAGTCATCAATCACATCAAAAAGTATTTGGTGAATCCCAGCTTGTTTGCCCCGGATGCTGTGCAAGGTTAGTAGCATGGGTTTTGCCCTTTTATGAAGAGATGCCACTGGCCTCTGTAGAGTATGTGTTTCTTGCTGCTAAATATATTTTTAATTTTATGAAGGAATTGAAGACAACAAAGGATAAGATGCTCAAGTTAAAAAAAGTGTGAAAGTGCCACATTGAAAAACAAATAGAAAAAGTAAGCCTGTTGTAAATGAGAAAAAGTGAAGTAATATTTCAGGATGTATTTCATGATGTAGAAGTGTACATAATGTGTTTAGGAAGCAAATGGAGACCTGGTTAGGTGATTTTCTAGTTAGGTGACTTTCTGATCTTGAGTCTCAGCTTCGTTAATAGTTAGGAATAACTGCAATTTAAAGAAAGCATTTTTCAATTTATAAAAAAAAAAATAGGACTTTTAAAGGGCTATTTTGAAATCCATCCCTATCACAAAGATCCTATATCTTAAAGGATGAGAAAACAGAAGGGACAGTATTTGTGACATGTTGTGTGACTTGAAGAGCTTTTGTGACAGCGGTGGTATTTTCACAGCTTGAAGTCAACCCAAGAGTCCTTGACAACTTAAAAGAAGCAGAGAGATTCAGCAACAGAGCAGAGTTTGATAACAGATCTGTAATTTACCTAGCAACCACCACTCATTGGAAATGAGAGTTATGTAAGGGCAGTTGTACGCTAGCTTTTTTTTTTTTTTTAATTTAGATTTGTTAAAAAGATTATTGTTGGCCAAGAGTATAAAATTGGGGCTAAGAAACTAATTAACTGGCAGAGAAGCTTTGATCTCTAAAATTCGGGAATTACCAGTAATTAGAGGAGATTTAAATAGGCTAAGTGGTGGGATTAAGGTTGAATTATTATCACTTTGCGCACTAAAATGCTGATTTTGTTTCTGGTAACAAAGATAGCATAAAACTGTTTTGATTTTGAAATAAATAACTCACTGATTTAAGTTCAGTTTTATAAATTACTCTGTCTCTTTACCAGTTTGGGTGTTAGTACTCGCCACAGTGAAATGTAACTACTGCTCTAGATCTTTCTATACTCATATATTTTAACTATTCTCTTCACCAGAGTACTTTCAGCATATGGGCATGGACAATTACACTAGGAGTTTATTTATTTTCTGTTAGAAAACCACTTTAACATCTAAGTATATATTTTAATTTGTTTTTCTTTCTTATTATGTGGAGGCCCCCTCCAGATGATCCACAAAAGTTTTTGTTTTGTTTTGTTTGTTTATTTTTAGGTATATTTCAATACCATAAAACTCAACAAGTACACCCATCACTGTGATATGAATCAAAATGGGCTACTAAGTTGACTTATTTAAACTCTGATCCTGAGACTGTCCTAATGATTTCATGTTCTTACATATTAAAATGTCTCCCAAGTTATTTATGCCTCAAATGTTCATTGACTAAGAGTTAATTATGTGTGTTGGTATTCAGGTGTCTAGAGAAGAAAATATTTTTGGTCTGCTTGTTCATTTAATTTATTCCTCTGTTAAGATTGGTGGTGTTGTCCCCTGTGGAAAACCAGTGTAAGTTATTTTGGTCATTAAGCACTTATTAAGAAATGCCTCAGTGTCAGAAATGAAATCGTGCAACCCAATGTGCTCTCAGAATACAAAGCTAGTGAAAGTGGCAGCTAGTCATGTGCACAAGTCACTATGTAGAGTGGACACTGTGAAATCTGTCTGCTCTGGGGCTGGTTTAAGCCAATGCTTTACGCATATGAGGGAATCTCTCTAGTAGTAAGCCTCATCCCAACCTGATGTAGCTTTTTATAAAAAAAAAAAGTTATTTTAGGAAATTCACATAAGTTATCTCAAAACAAAGAGTGAGGAAAGACCGTCTACAGAATTCAAATTGCATCCTGTGGATAAATAAGATTGATTAGTCTTATTGAAGAGCCTCTGGTACAGAGGTGCCAAGATAAGGAAGTGCCTGGATCCATCATGTGTCCACCCAAGGAAGAACAACTTGAATGAGAAAAATGTAAGAGGGAGGGAAACGGAGGGAGGGAGGGAGAGGATAGAGAAAGACAGAGAGAGAGAGAGAGAGAGAGAGAGAGAGAGAGAGAGAGAGAGAGAAAGAGAGAGAGAGATAGAGCGCTTAGGCAGCCAGCATCTGTTCATGAAGATCTTAAGGGAGAGAGTACTGAGTTCATGTCCCATCTGGGGTTGACAAGTTTTTTGTTTTTTGTTTTTGTTTTGTTTTGTTTTGTTTTTTTTAAGAATCTGCTGTGCTTGTGGACAGTAGCCTAGCACAACTGTCTTCTGAAGGGCGTCATCCAACAGCTGATGGAAACCGATGCAGAGACCCACAGCCAGACAATATGCTGAGCCTGGGGAGTTTTGTGAAAGAATTAGAGGAAGAACTGAGAGAACAAAGAGGGATGAAGGATACCACATGGAGACCTACAGAGTAAACAAACTTGGCCAATGGGGGCTCTCAAAGATGGAACAACTAACTAAAAATCATTCATGGGCTGGACCTAGAACCCCTACACATATGTAACAGATATAAAGCTTGGTCAATATGTGGGTCCCCTAACAATGTAAGTAGGGGCTGTCTCTGACTCTGTTGCCTGCCTTTGGATCCCTTTCCCCTATCTGGGCTGCCTTGTCTGGAATCAGTAGGTGAGGAGGCACCTAGATCTTTTGCCATTTTAGGTGCCAACATGGACTGGTGTCTCTTGGGGGCGTCCCTTTCTCTAAGAAGGAGAGAGGGTGTGGTGGGGAGGGGCGTGGGTGGGTGGGACTGGGAGCAGAGGAGGGAGGAGGCTGGGATTAGGCTGTAAAGTGAATAGATAGATAGATAGATAGATAGATAGATAGACAGACAGACAGACAGACAGAGGAAAAAGAATCTGAACAAAGGGATGCAAATCACTTGGTGGTTACAGAAAATTCATCAACATAATTGATATAGGTTAAGTAGGCCTAACCCAGATGCCATGAGGCTGGAAGTGAGTGACCAACCAGAGGACACAAGGTGGATTTAGGATTTATTTAGAATATTAAATTGATATAGCTTCATAGGTGGTGTGATGTTTGAACTAGGTAAAGCTCTCAAGACTGCTTCCTGGGTTACTGAGTAGAGGGCAAGGGGCTGCGGATTTAACTCATGCACACACACACAATAACACAGAGGGTCCTTCGTGCTAAGAGAGCAGCAGCTGCAGCAGCAGCCAAGGCAGTGGTTTATTCTTCTCATTGTCCTTTCCAGAGTTCCAAAGAGCCTTCTTATAGGCAGCAAAACAGGAATCCTCCCAGGTGAAATCCCTCAAGAGGTAATCGCACACAGGAGGAAAAGTCTCGAGGAAGGGAGGGGCGCTTTCTCAGAGCAGTAAACACGACTAGCTAACCAAGATAAACACAGACGTGGAAGCTGCTAGAAACAGGACATGAAGCAGCAAGACAGGCAGGCAGCCCAGTCGGGCCTGGTTCCTACACTTTATTGCTGGTAAAATGCAAACTAGTGCAACAACTTTGGAAATCTATCTGGTACTTTCTCAGAAAAGTGGAAATAGGGCTTCCTCAAGACCCAGCTATTCCACTCCTTGGAATATACCCAGAAAATACTCCACTACACAACAGGGACATATGCTCAACCATGTTCATAGCAGCCTTATTCATAATAGCCAGAACCTGGAGACAGCCTAAATGTCCCTCAGTTGAAGAATGAATAAAGAAATTGTGGTACATTTACACTATGGAATACTACTCAGCTATAAAAAATGAGGAAATCCAGAAATTTATGGACAAATGGATGGAATTTGAAATTATGATACTGAGTGAGCTAACCCAGAAGCCGAAAGACTCACATGGCATATACTCACTTATAATTGGTCACTAGCCCAAAAGGCATGTCCCATGAAAGTCTTCACTTACTAGGAGACTGGGATAAATATGAGGACATCCTACTGGGACTCTAGGTAAGAGAAATACAGGAGATGGGGCAAGTAGAAGGACAGAAGGATCCAGAGGATCTTAGAAACATATCAGAAGAACAACATAACCGTTGGATCAGGGTCCAGGGGTGTCTGCTCAAACAATTGTGCTAACCAAGGACAATGCAAGTAGTAATGCCTACTCTTATCTAGCCAATGGGCAGGACATTCTCTGCAGTTATTGGGAGAGCAGGGACTATGTGAACTCTGGTGTTCCATATTTGATGACTTCCCCTTGGTGGGGAACCCTGGTGGCACTCAAACAAAGAATAAGCAGGCTACCAAGATGAGACTTGATAGCCTGTGACCATAAAATGGGGAAGGAAAACCCCCTCAATCATAGACTGAGGGGAGAGCAATAGGGTGAGGATGGGAGCGGGGGAGGAACGGGAGGATACATGTGATGGGAGAACAATTGAGTTGTAATATGGATACATTAATTAATAAAAAAATTAAAAAAAAGAGCAATCCTCTAAAAGACAACAACCAAACACAACAAAACAAGATACAATAAGAGAAGGCAAAAACCCTCATATCTCAAGGCTAGGCAAGGCAGCACACCTAGAGTTTCAAGGACCAAAAAACAATTTCTTTTATAGAGTAATTATCTACAAACCCAGGTAGTAGTAGAGATTAGTTTTTCATAAATGAAGTTTTTCTATTTTGCCTGATGCTTATTATTTTGTTGCTACTTCATAACTATAATTTTGATACTGTTATGAATTATAAGGTAAGCATCAGATATACAGGATATCTAATATGTAATCCCTAAAGGGGCCATGACCTCATAAGTTGAGAACCAATACCCTAGGATGTCAAATGTGTGTTTCAGTTGGGGGGAGGCAATATATATTACTGTATTAAGTGTTATGTCACACAATCAAATTCTACAGTCATTTTAATTGTTACTTAGAGCTATATAGGTTTCAGTTTGTATGACTTGATAGAATGAATAGCTACTCAACATTTTGAAGAACTGTAAATGGCGTTGTGCTTTTATATTTATGGCTTAATGTTCATTTCTGGTATAGAGACATATAGTGAATTTTTGTATGTGTCTTGTTTACTTTGTGCAATATGATACCTGATGTTAGGTGGTTCTATAAAGAAAAGTGTGTTTAGCTTTCTTTTTGGAGGCTGAAAGGCCAAGGTCAGGAAGCACATTGATTTGGTCTTTGATGAACAATCTAGCTCCATTACAATATAGCTGATGGCATCACAGTGCCAAAAAGAGAGTGTCACATCTAAGACAGTCAGCAAGGGAGATCAAGGGGACATTCTAGACATACGTGAAGTCACCTGCAGTGAGCCTCACTTGGAAAGCATAAGTTTCTTCTCATATAATCCAGAAAGTTATTGGTTACTACAATGATGTCCATGCTGCGACTGTATCACTGTGCCTGATCAGCCAGGCCTTCCAATATTATATTTTCCAGCTGAGTAAGATTGATAAATACTTTTCTTCTTTGGTTGTATGCATAGTCTTTTAAAACTGTGAGAGCTAGCCCCTCACCCAGGCTTCATGCAATTAAAGCAGAGTTACATACAACAGTTGGTTGAGGGTCTTATGATACTTCCTACCCCCAAGATGATTGCTATTTGGAGGATGGTCACACAGCGATATCTTACATATAGTAAACTGAGTATTTATATCCTAAACTATTGGAAATATAATATAATGTGCAGTACTGATACAATCATCATCACCGGGTAAACTTGGAGCTCAAGTGGGTTGTCACTATTCCTTGTGCACTGGAGTTCCACTTCGTGTTTCTAGTGCAGGAAAAGATCGAAAGTACTGTTTTTTGTTTGTTTGTTTGTTTTTTGTTTCTGTTTTGTTTTGTTGGGTTTTTATTTTTTTTGAATACATGGTGCTTTTATACCATCTAATAGGTTTCAAGGAAAATGAAAAATTATCCAGATGATTATAAATTGGCAGCTGTATGTATAAGAAACAGTATAGGAATTAGTGCCAATTACAACTGCGTGTGTGTGTGTGTGTGTGTGTGTGTGTGTGTGTGTGTGTGTGTGTGAAGGCTATTCAAGTCTGATTTGATTTTGTGTGTGTGTGTGTGTGTGTGTGTGTAGGCTATTCAAGTCTGATTTGATTGTGTGTGTGTGTATGTGTGTGTGTGTGTGTGTGTGAAGGCTATTCAAGTCTGATTTGATTGTGTGTGTGTGTGTGTGTGAAGGCTATTCAAGTCTGATTTGATTGTGTGTGTGTGTGTGTGTGAAGGCTATTCAAGTCTGATTTGATTGTGTGTGTGTGTGTGTGTGTGTGTGTGTGTGTGTGTGAAGGCTATTCAAGTCTGATTTGATTGTGTGTGTGTGTGTGTGTGTGTGAAGGCTATTCAAGTCTGATTTGATTGTGTGTGTGTGTGTGTGTGTGTGTGTGTGTGAAGGCTATTCAAGTCTGATTTGATTGTGTGTGTGTGTGTGTGTGTGTGTGTGTGTGTGTGTGAAGGCTATTCAAGTTTGATTGGATTTTGTTTTGTTTTTGAGTGGCATTGGGTCTCCTTATGCAGCTAAGGCAGGCCTCAAAATTAATGTCCTCCCCACCACCACACCCACACTCAGTCCTGGAATGCAGGTGCGCTCCGCCACCACCACACCCACACTCAGTCCTGGAATGCAGGTGCGCTCCCCACCACCACACCCACACTCAGTCCTGGAATGCAGGTGCGCTCTGCCATGCTCGCCGTTTATCATCACATACTTGTGATGAAAATCTCTGCGCTCCTTCTCACGCTGTGCTTACTTAATTTATTTTTACTAACTCTAAACCTGAGTCTATTTTTTTTTTTAAGCAAAAATGTGCACAAAATCTGAGAATATTTACAGTTTGTTCCAGAATGATGTTTTGACACATAGTACAGAAAAATAAGACTGAATTTGTTGGGACTCACAAAATTTTGTGTTTTTCCCCTTATTCACAAATGTTAATGAAACTTTCAAAAATGTCAGTTTCCTAAGACAAAAATTGGTAGTTTAGTGCCATTTTATTCCAGTCCTTGTTTTTGAATGTCTCGGTATTTGTTAAGCTTAAGTGTCTGTCAGTAAATAACATTCACTTGTGCATCTTGCTCTTTCTTTTTAATGTTTTGAAAATTTTGACTCTGATGGAAAAATACTGATTAACTATTCCAAAACTATTTTGATCATATTCCAAGACCCAAGTGGTGCATGAATAAGCTCTTACGTTTTCTATTTTAAAAATAATTGGATCCTTCTAATCCTAGGTGTCCATATCCCATGTGTTAGCTGGCACAGAGCTAAGTAAATAACCCTTTTTATATTTGCATTTTAATTTCCCTTTAACGGTTTGCAATCTATGTTTTCATACAGAGAATATTCCTGCATTATAAATAGATGTCACTTCAGCTGTCATTTCAAAGATCTATGATAAGAGTCTGAAAGTCTAGAGACCATGTTTAAAGTCACAAATTCAGTTAGATTTCTTGAAGGAATCTTAAATTGTTTTCCTTAAGATGGAAATGTGTATAGCCTCCTAATTGGTAATCACAACTTGTGACAAGCTGCCTATTAATATGAACTGCATATATGCAACAGTTTAATGTTTACAAGATCATCTTACACAAATTATATACTGTGTATAAAACTAGTTCAGTTCACTTTCCTGTGTGTAAATACTTATTATGGACATATGATGTCTCATAGACACAGTCTATCAATACAGAAAGATTTCTTCCAAATATATGTCAGTCTTCTATGAGAAGTGAAAGACATTTTATGAAGTCCAAAAGACACATTAAGTAACCAAACTAAGAGACCGATGTTTATTTATGATCAATGTGCCAGCTAATTGTGACCCTACTGCAGTCTTTTTCTATGCTATACATTTAAAAAAATTATATCATTTCTGTTTCTTGCTGGAGTTTTCTTTTCGGTGGGAAATGTTTTAAACTAAAGACTTCCCATCTGGCCCTGCCAAGGTGAATTTTTCCCTCACAGCCTTGACTTTCAGTGGAAGTTGATGTGAGAGTTTGTCATGGTTGTTTTGACAGTCCGGCCATCCTCATTCAGGGATGCGATCCCTATGGTTTGTCAATTATCCTGCTAACCCTACAGCAAGAGCAACACTCAAGGCACTGAACTGTCAACTGGTAAGCAAGAAATAATGTCAGGATTCAGAAAGGCAGGAATGAGAGGACGGGTGCTTCCAACAACAGAAGCCTGCATATCACTCAGCATTTGTTTTATTTATGGAGGCTCGTAACAAATTAATTACTGTGAATCACATGATGAGGTGCCACCTATTGCTTTGGACGTTCTTTTCTGTTTAAATTTAGAGCAAGGATTTGAGTGCTGTTTTCCATTTTTGCTAACATGAGTTTCTGGTCTGCGATGCTATGGGGAGATAGGTAGAGCACCTGAACTTAACTTTATTTTTAATGCTTTGTGTTTTTTTACTTGCCTCGTATTCACCGCAAGATCCTTATGGAAGAAACATTACCTGGAGACTTGCACAAGTTTTTAAAAATTCTGTTTTTAAAGTTTTGAGAAGTCTCATTTGTAGGGAAATTAACATATATAGCAGGTGGAATTGTGGATGAGAAAATACTTTTAAAATCAAGTTTCAAAGGAAATTTATACTGAAAACTTTATAATTAGTACTAGATTTAAAAATATTTCATTATTTTATGTGTGTGGGTGCTTTGCTTGCATATGTCAGTGCATCAGTTGTGTATCTATCTAGTGCCCATGGAGGACATGGGATCCAGACAGTTGTAAAAGCAGCTAGCGGCCCTTAGCTACTGAGTCATCTTTCCAGTCCCCCATTTCTAGACTTATAAGGAAAGAAATAAGAAGGATTTTAATGTGTAAATAATGTCCTACAAAAATGAGAAAATAATAAAAGAGGAACTCAGTTTATATCTATTGTTGTATAGGGTTCAGTGGAACTTACTCATCATGTGATTTCTCTGTACTCCGTAGAATTTCATTTTGCCCTGGCTTATACTCATTCTGTGTTTTAAATGCATATTAATTTAAATGTCTGCTATACACATAAACTAAATATAGCATGTAATTAACATTGATTCTGGGATAGTATATTTGTACTTATTGGCGATTTACAAAGCAGTTGTGTGTAGTGTGTGCATTTTTACATGCCTATATGTATGTAGGTGTATGTTAATGTGTGTATATGTATTTGTTTGTGTGTATGTGCTTGTGTGATATATGTGTGTAGCTAATGCTTGTTAATTCCTAAGTGACTTTGCACATGCACAAACCGGTAGAGGTCAGAGCAGGACACATATCTTCCTGTTGTTCTTTACATTATTTCCTTGAGACACAATCTCTTACTCAACAGAAAGCTCATGGATTAGTATACGTGGCTGGCCTGCAAGCTCTTGGACTCTGCCTGCCCCTTGCCTCAGAGGCAGGGGTTACAGTCATGTACATTCATGCGTTCTTGGTGGGTGCTGCGAAACAGCCCTGCTCCCTGTGCTTCTGGGACCAACGTTCTTACACACTGAACTCTCTTCCTCAGTGCCCAAAAGGCATTTTCCAATCACAAGTGATTCCTCAGGAAAAATGGGACAGTCTTCCTGACATGGGTGCAAAATGTTTGAAATTTTAAATGTACTTATGAAAATAAATACAAGGTTGAAATTTACTTCTGAAATTAAAATAAATACAGAGCATAATTTTCTGTTTTGACAAAGTGTACTGTGATTTGTAAGTTGTTTCATACTTTCTTGGTAAGTATCCCAGGATATGAATAAAGAAGAGAAATACAGCACAATAATCGATCATTGCTCTTAGATTGCAGTGTGATTTCATCTCATATACAGAGTCTGATGTGTGCTGTCTCCCTATATACATTTATGTGTGTTAGTGTGTGTTTGTGTGTGTATCTGTTGGCTTTAATATCTTGCTTCCAACTTTTGTTTTCCTTTTATTTTAGTTTAACAGATTTCCTTTATATTAAAGAAAAAATTGCAACTATAATTTTAATGAGTTATAATTTTAACTTGCAGATGTATCATCATTTGCTCCAGTAGCACCCTAGTTTAGCTTAGTTAAATTTGGAAAGACAGCAAATGACTGCAATTCTTATTCCTGGTTCACTTAGAATTATTTCATTTTAGATCAGAGTTTTGGAAATAAGTTACTAAGTGAAAAGACATCAATTCTTTGACTCATTGGGATGACTCAAGTCTGGAGTCCATGATTAGAAATTATTTTCATTTCTTAATATATTGTTGTTGCTTTTGAAAAAGACTATTACAAGCGCATCGTGAGTGTGGCCCAGATTCCCTAGGTCTATGACTACAATCAACTTCCTTCAGCTGATCTCCCACAGTCTGACATTTTGAAAATAGTAGGGTCTCCACTGTAGTTTAGATCTCTGCACGATAGCTTCATCCAGTGGCCTCTCTGGGTCTGCTTCTAAGGGCTTCCACTCTGCCACAAGTTGTCTGTCTTCAATTCTCTGTGAAACGAATGCATAAAACTCCACGGTTCCCCACAACCTTTGTTCTTTCAAGTCTGCTAAATCTATGCCATGCAGACTCCACTGCCACATTTTGATGCCACGTTGGAACGGAGCCTGTTTCCTTGCAGCACAACTGCATCAGCTTCTGTGTGCTGACCCTGGAGAAACCTCGCCCTAACAGTTGCATGTTTTTAAGACCAGGCACCCTCTTCAGTGGAACTCTAGATTTAGAAACTCTTCTTTCATTTGAATCTTCATTTTCACAAAATGGAGCTTTCCATGGTGATTCCTTTTCTATTGTCTGGATGGAAAGGGCCAGGTTTCACTTAATTGTGCTAATCTCTTTAACAATTGCAGATTCCTTGTCCTCAACATTCTCTTCACCCAAAATTTTTATTGTAGCTCACATCTCTCTTCTGCAAACTCCACATTTGGATGAAAGAAGTAAGCAGTAACAAGGATACAGTCTTGATGCTGTCCTGTCTTGAAGTTTACTCTACCGTATAAGAACAAATTAGCTCATTGCCTTTAAACTCAAGTTTTTGGGACATGAGCAAAATGTAGTCAGATTGTTTTTTGCGAGGATGCCACATTAATGGACTATAGTAGAGTTCCCTATAGATTCTTCATTTCCCTCTAGAGCCTCATGAGCCAAGGTGTCATTGCCCATGCTTATCTCAGCATTGTCTTTCAAGTGCCCATCAGAATAGCTATGCTTACTGTGTTCAGCAGCTCTACTAATCCAAAATTTCAAAGACTATGAAATTCTTTCCACAGTACAGCTCCAAAGCTGGTCTCAGAACAACGTGCATGGGTTGGTAATGGCAGCGCTTCATGACATTAACCTTCTGTATTAGTTATTTGTATTGTAGAAATTGTATTTGTATTTTATTGTTTACTTTGGCTCAGAGTGCAAGGATACAGTCAATCACAGAGGAGCACATATGGTGGCAGGAGCGTGAGGCAGCTAGCCACACTGTACATCTACTCAGGAAACAGAAGAGATGAATATTTTGTTCAGCTCATGTTTCTCTTTTTATTCAGCCCAAGATTCCACACGGTAACACATACCCTGAGGCTGGGTCTCTCAACCATGCTTAGTCTAATCTAGATACGCCCAGAGTTTTGTCCCACGGTGGTTTTAAGTCTCATCAAGTTGACAGTCATGGTTAACTATCAGGTGAGTTTCATTATCATGATTAACCCTTACTGTCATGTGCTATTGCTGTAGAAAGCATTCAGTTGCATACTATGCGTGGCTACTCTACATAATACTGTATGCTAGTTCTTATTCGTGCTTTAGTACTTTGATATGAGTAAAAATGTACTGGGATTTTATAGCTTTATGTTTTCTGCAAAGAAGTTGGGATAAAAATTTGTTCATTATCTATAGTTTACAAACAAGATTTTAGATGCGTCATAGAAACTTCATATTAGAGGCACCATATAGTGGGAATTATTTTCATCTGTGTAAAACCACAGGAAAGCTAAGTGCTTGTAAGTATCTCTGCTCAGGTTTTGTTACATATATTACTGCCTACAAATGTTAAGGAACTGTATTGGCTTTTTGTGATGTAGCCCAGAGCATTTCAAAATTTAATGTATATATGTATTATCTGGGGATCTTATTAAAAGGCAGATTCTGATTTGTTAAGTCTAGAATGGAGCCTGGGACTCAGGTTTCTCTCCGCTTCAAGGTGAATCATGGTCCAGTGGTTATGTGCCAGAGTGGCAGTGATTTAAACCAAAACATACTATTTGATGCTCTTCCTATTTGATGGTTAGTTATTTCTTTGTGTGTGTGGTTGTGTGAGTGTGTGTGTGTGTGTGTGTATGTGTGTTTTGTGCCTAGATTGAGATATTAAGTATATTTGCATGTTATGAACTTGGGTACCTTCAATGTGCAAAGGTGAAAGGTCAAGAAATTTACATAAAATAACACTGAACATGTGTCACAGATGTGAGGTCATATAATTTATAACAAACCACCCAAGCTGTGTGTACTGATCACTCTACCAAAACACTAAATCAAGTCCTAAGGAGCAAAGCTTGCTAATGAGACAGAGTGTGATAAGGATGTTTCTCACGTCAGAACCTTGCTTTCACTGTGCTTTTTGTCAAATGCCCTCATCTGCTTGTGATGATCTGAGTATGCAGCAGTACATGAAGCCATATAAAGCATTTGTTGTATCTTCCAAGAGCATCATCGTATTCAAAAATTTAGAAAATTCTGTTAATATAAACATAAATTGTTTAAATCATAGACGTGTGTACATTTAAACAATGTGAGAGCTTATGATAGGCTGTCTTCTCTAATCATGCTGCTATAAGGAAATGGCTTCAGCGCATACCACCATTAAGGGTAGTTTTGAGGAGGAAGAATAAAAGAACTAGAAATGGAAGCAGACGCTCATAAGAAAATTGACTTAAGCCAGAATCTTTGCTCTGTCACCTTTATGGCTCTTTATCCTTATGGGCCTCATCTATTTTCTTATTGCAAAATCAAAGAGTTAGACAGATTTTGTGCTCTGTCTAAGCTCTGAAACTCTACAGTTTTATAATTGAATTATTCTTTTCCCCTGAGAATTTGACTTGAGTTCATAGGCGACCAGTTGACTATTCTGTATGGTAGCCCTGGCTTCTGTGGTAGTCCCCATCTGTGACCAGAGCTGTCAATCATCCTGTGATTATTTCTACTGTTCTTCAGAGTCAAAGACCTGCCCTAGAGATGGCGTTTCATTTGAAATACAATTAAGTCCACATGGTGCAGGGAAAATGCGGTACCCCACAAGCAATAGGGTGAATCTCCAGAAGAATTTACCCCCAAATTTAAGGGATCAATGAACAGTGTAGCTCAGCAGAGCAGCTACTTGACAATTTGTCACTCAACTTCAGGAACACTATAGAGGAACAGCACAATGCATTAATGAATAGCAACAAATCCCCATGACAACATGTTAGTTCATTAAAATTTTATCAGCATTCTTCCTAAGGAAAGTGTGCCTTCTGTTCTGTGTTGAGTTTCTTCAACATTGTTTTACAGCCAACTCACAGCATTCTGGTGCTGCAAAATTAGTTCCTGTGGAGAGTCAGATGCAGATCCTGTACACCGTGTCACACATGGGTCTCCAGGGTGTCAAGAAAAGATATTGCCTGCATTTTTGTGCATCTATGGTTTAAACACTAACAAGCATTTCCCTACTGCCTTTTTTGGGGGTGGGAGAAAGAATGAGTAAGTTAGCTGGAGATTTATCACAGTATTAATGATTTTAGAAAATGCACTAAAGTATTTTATAGGCATCTTTCTAATACTAAAAAAGGCATCAAATGTGGGAAAACTGTTAAATAGTTTTTCTTGCTGCCACAGTGGTGTTTTTCTCTCTGGCTCTGGAGAAGAATAATGTGCCAGGCTTGACATTTTCCTTGATTTTTTAAAATCTCTCTCTCTCTCTCTCTCTCTCTCTCTCTCTCTCTCTCTCTCTCTCTCTCTTCCTTTTTTGTGAAACCCAGGTGTTAGCGGTTAGAACTTTCTCAAATTGTTCCAGAACCATAGAGACATCCTTTACTCTTAAATTTTTGAAAAATATTATCAAAATTTTATAAATAGTAGAAAAAAAATCTATCCTGGCTCTGGATATTTTCAATAGGTTTTAAGAGGATTATACGGCATTCATTTCTTCCATGTGGGCATATGCTAAGTTCCTGATCTCATTCAGGTCTTCATCTTACCCAGTTCTTCCTTTTGTTTTTAAAATCTGTTTTTATTTTATTTTATTAATGTTATGACATCCTAGTCATAGACCCCTCCTTCATCACCTCAGTGTCCCATCCTCCCTCCATATTTCCCCCATATCCCCTCCCCTAACTCCCCAGAGAAGGGGAAATTCCAACCACCTCACCCCAGCATTTCAAGTTGTATCTCCTTCCCCTGTGGCCCATGGAGGCAGCCCTGCCTGGGGAAAGTGACAAAAGAGCAGGCAGCAGCATCTATGTCAGAGCCAGCCCCCACTTCCCTCACTAGTGTACCCACATGATAGCCGAGCTGCCCATCAGCTACATCTGTACAGAAGACCCAGGTCCCTTCCATGCATGGTCCCTGGCTGGAGCCCCAATCACCACAGGCACCCCTGGGCCCTGGTTAGTTGGCTCTGCTGGTCCTTCTGGGGAGCTCCTGTCTCCTCTGAGTCCTCTACCCTTCTCCTTACTCTTCCCCAAGACTCCCCATGCTCCACCTAATATTTGGCTGTGAGTCTCCACGTGTGCTTCCATTAGCTGCTGGGTGGGGCCACTCAGATAGCCACCATGCTAGGTTCCCATCCACAGCTCAGCAGAGTATTGTCAATAGTGCCAGGGATTGGCTGTCTCTTGTGGATGGGTACTAGATTGTGCCAGGCATCCTACTAGACATTTCCTTAATCTGTGCCCCATACCAGTCACCCCTGCACATCTTGTAAGCAGGGCATATCCTGGGTTGAAGTTTCCCTAGGTTGGTTGATGTTCCCCTCCTTCCACTAGAGGTCTTGTCTAGTTCAAGGGTGTCCTTCATGGACCCTACTGATAGAATTCTCAGCTGAAAGTCACCCTCATATCCTCTCTGGAGCCTACCTTGCCATAGGTCACAGAGAAGCCACCATCCAAGGTTTCTTTTCTCACTGAAAGCCCTCTGTTTTCCACTCCCACCCACCCTAGGTGTGATATTGACCCTCATTTCTCTCCATGCTCTCTCGCTTATCACTCTTATCATGTTATCTTTCTTTAACCACTTCTGCTATTTTGTTTTTATTTCTTAGTGGGATTTAAACATCCTCCTTTGTGTACTCCTTGTTACTTAGCTTCTTTGAGTCCATGAATTGTAGCATGGTTATCCTGTACTATATGGCTAAAATCCACTTATAAGTGAGTAGATACCGTGAGTTGCTTCACTAAGAGTAATCTTTTCTAGTTCTGTCCATTTACCTGCAATGTCATCCACCATATAAACAATTTGAAAGGAAAAACCCACATGATCATCTCATTAGATGCAGAAAAAGTATTTGACAAAATACAACACTCTTTCATGATGAAAGTCTTAGAGAGATCAGGGATACAAGGCCCACACCTAAACATACTAAAGGCCGTATACAGTAAGCCAATAGCCAACATCAAATTAAATGGAGAGAAACTCAAAACAATTTAACTAAAATCTGGGACAAGACAAGGGTGCCCACTCTCTTCATATGTCTTCAGTGTAGTGCTTGAAGTTCTAGCTAGAGCAATAAGACAACTAAGAGAGATTAAGGGTATACAATTTGGAAAGGAAGAAGTAAAATTATCACTATTCGCAGATGATATGATAGTATACATAACCAACCCCCAAAATTCTACCAGAGAACCCCTACAGCAAATAAACACCATCAGCAAAGTGGCTGAAAACAAGATTAATTAAAGATATCAGTTGCAATGACACCAGCCAAGGACAATATGGGAAGTAAAATTCGAACCCTTACCCAGATCTAGCCAATGGACATTCTTCACAGTGGAGAGGAAAATGGGGACTGACTTTCACACAAACTCTGGTGCCTCATTTTTGACCACATCCCCTTGATTGGGAGGCCTGGTCACACTCATAGGAAGGATAGCAGCCTACCAAGAAGAGACTTGATACCCTATGAGCATATACAGGGCATGGAAGCCCCCCTCAGTCACAGACATAGGAGAGGGGCATAGGGAGAAAGCAGGAGGAAGGGAAGAATGGGAGGATACAAGGGATGGACTAACAATTTAGAAGTGATATGAATAAATTAATAAAATATTTAAAAAGATATCAGTTGCCCTTCTGGATGTAAATGACGTATGGGCTGAGAAAGAAATTAGGGAAACAACACTCTTCACAATAACCACAAAGAATATAAAATATCTTAGTGTTACTCTAACCAAGCAAGTCAAAGACCTGTATGACAAGACCTTTATGACAAGAACTGCAAGTCTCTGAAGGCAAATTGAAGAAGACACCAGAAGATAGAAAGATGTTCCATGCTCATGGATCAGTAAGATTAACATAGTAAAAACAGCTATTTTAAAGAAAAACAATCTACAGATTCAATGCAGTCCCCATCAAAATACCAATACAATTATTTGCAGACTTTGAAAGAACAATTCTAAACTCCTATGGAAATGTAAAAATAGAGAATAGCTAAAACAATCCTACAATAAAAGAATTTCTGGAGATACCTCTATCCCTGTCTTCGAGCTATACTCAGCAATAGTAACAAAAACTGCATGGTAGTGGCAGAGAAATAGACTGCTTGATCAATGGAATTGAATCAAGGATGCATAAATAAACCCACAAACCTATGGACACTTGATTTTTGACAAAGGAGCCAAAAACATACAATGGGAAAACGAAAGCATCTTCAAAAAATTGTGCAAGACTTATTGGGTGTCTACATGTAAAAAAAAAATGCAAATAGATCCATATCTATCACTCTGCACAAAACTCAAATCCAAGTGCATCAGAGACATCAACATAAAATCAGAAGCAGTAAATCTGAGGAAGAGGAAGAGGGGAAGAGCTTCAAAATCATTGCCAGAGTAGACAACTTCCTGAACAGAACACCAACAGCTCAGGCTCTAACATGAACAATGAATAAATGAGACCTCATGAAACTGAAAAGCTTCTGTAAGGCAAAGGACACTGTCAATAGAACAAAACAGCAGCTTACACAGATTAGGAAATGATCTTCATCAAACCTACATCTGACAAAGGGCTAATATTCAAAATACATAAAGAATTTAAGAGATTAAATACCATTAAACCACATCATCTACTTTAAAAAATGGGCTACAGAGCTAAACAAAAATTCTTAATAGAGGAATATCAAGTGGCCAAAAAACACTTCAAGAAATGCTCAAAGTTCTTAGTCTTCATGGAAATGCAAATCAAAACAATTCTTACATTTTATTTTACATTCATCAAAAACACAAGTGAGAACACATGCTGGCAAGGATGCTGTTGGGAGTGCAAACTTGTACAACCACTCTGGAAATCAGTCTGGTGCTTTCTCAGGAAATTGGGAATCACACTACCTCAAGACCCAGCTATTCCACTCGTGGGCATATATCCAAAAGATGCCCCATCACACGACAAGGACATTTGCTCAACTATGTTCATAGTCACTTTATTCATAATAGCCTGAAACTGGAAACAACCCAGATGTCCCTCAACCAAAGAATGCATAATGGAATTGTGGTACATTTACACAATGAAATACAACTCAGCCATTAAAGACAAGGAAATCAGGTCTTCTTCTTTAGGGCAACATCCAAGTAGCCTTTCTTGTGGACCTCAGCTCTTTCTTGTTTTCAGCTTAGAATTTCACAGACAGGGATTAGAACTGTTTATAACCTTTATAAGTTCTAAAAACTGGGGATCATGATTTTCTGAGACACAGATTAGATCATGCATCTACAAAGAATCAAAAATGGCAGATTTTTCTTTTTCTTCTGTACACATTAAATGAGTGGTTTTCAGTATGCCCTGTGGGGTGTTCTATGTAGTTACAACAGATAGTTCAATGAGCTATCTGTTAATGCATTTTAAAGACAGCTTCTCCACATGGAATGCATACTGGCTTGGAGCTTGCAATTCTTCTGCATCAGTCTATGCTCTTACGCCAGCACAGTCATCTTTAAGGTAACATTTTAAATTATGAAACTTAGAAACATTGTTTCAAATAAAATTGCATATATTTATTTTTATTCTTTTTCTTTCTATGCACTCCTTTTTTTGTTTTTTGTTTTTCTTTTGTTTGTTTGTGTTTTGGTTGAGACAGGTCCTTCTTCCAAAACCTAAGCTGGCCTAGAACTTTCTATATTACAGATGCTGGCTTCAAACTCATTTTCATGCTGCCTTAATCTCCCAAGTACTGGCTTTGTGATTTCAGGCCACACCAACCTGATTTTGCTAATAGTTCTTATTTTGAGGGGTGAGGCGACCTGATATATTTCAGGCTGGCCTTGGACTTCTTAGGTGACGGAGGGATGACCCTGAACTTCTTATCCCCATTCTGATTTATTATGAGCTGGGATTCAAACCTAGAGTTTCTCTCTATGGGGAAATGCTACCCATTGAGCTATACCCTTACCCCTCACAGGTTTTTAAAAAGTGAGTTTTTACATCTATGAATATGTTCCTAGCGCTCACAGAATTGAGAAGGGTAAATTGCATCCCCGAGGACTGGTATTACACAGGGTTGTAAGCTTTGATGTGAATTCTGCGAATCAAATCCAGCTCCTTTGGAAGAGCAGCCAATGCTGTGAACTGCACAGTCTTCTCTTCAACTCCTCCTGCTTTTTTTTTTTTTTTTTTTTTTTTGTATTTGAAAGATGCACTAAAATAATAAGGCCTTTGCATCAGAATTTATGAATAAAGGTGTTCATAGCAAGACTTTATAGCAGTGAAAATAATGGAATGAATCTAAATATCTGAAACTACAATGTATTATCCTAAACATCCACATGTACAATGCTGGTCGATTCTTAAAATAAAGGAAGTGTGGTGGCGCACGCCTTTAATCCCAGCACTCGGGAGGCAGCGGCTGGTGGGTCACTGTGAGTTCGAGGCCAGCCTGGTCTACAAAGCAAGTCCAGGAGGGCCAAGGCTACACAGAGAAACCCTGTCTCGAAAAACAAACAAACAAACAAACAAAAAATCAAGAAAACAAATCCAAGATGAGCTTTGTCCTGTCTTTGCTGACTGGTGTGAGGACAAGACTGTACTCTATTGCCAGCATGGACCTGCATTCTTTTTCATGTGGAAATGTGAACTGAATATAGTCAGCCTTCTATGAAACTAACATTGAAAGAATAAATTATCAGTAGAGACAATTTCACTTTTTTTCTCAATGTTTACCAAGTAAAGTTATCACTATATTAGTAGTAAAAGATGTTTCTGGCTCTGTATAAGTTAAAGGTATTTTCTATTGTGCATGAATACTGGCAGTGGGTTTTTATCATTTGCTATCAGAAGAAAAATAAATGGAAGTTCTTCAGTTCATTTGGCGGGGCAAAAGGAAAATAAATGTTTATTCACACTAAGTATTTTAAAATGTAAGACTAGTGTAAAGGGCTGACAGTGTGTTCTGTCTTAGCACTGCACAACAAAGAGGATAGAACTCACCTTGTATTGCAATTAATAAAAAAGCAAAGTATATAGAGAGATTGCAACAATTTTAAAGACAAAAAACTGGTCCCACTGTTTGTTCTCAACACCAGACTCAATAGTCTGATATGAGTAGCTCTGGGGCTGTTCTTTGGACAGTAATACTGAAAGCCAAATTCTTTTGAAACTGCTTGAAAAACACTCCTGTTAATTCTCAAATGGATGCCTGCATTGGCTTCCTTATTATATAAGCATAGCTGCTGCCTCCTTACTGTTTATTGTCAAGGGTCTTAAAGGACTATCTCCAGCAACTTCTGCTATCCTTCAACTATTTTTCAAATTTCTCTTCATAGTCATTTTTCTGGCATTATTGTTTTTTTTTTTTTTAGTAGAACTTAATATCAATTTGAAATTGTCCATCCCCTTTTGCCAAATGATACTGAAGACAATGGCCTGAGGTCTCTGGTAACTTACTCAAAAAAAAAAAAAAAAAAAAAAAATCCTATATCACATGGAAAAAGCATACCCTCAAAGGAGGGAACACCACTGCCGGCAGAAAATGAGAGACCTGCATCTGGCGTTCTTCTCTTGTACTGCTTAGGTTCACCCAAAACGGCACTAAATTGGTCTTCTGAGAAGTTGAATAAAATGTCTATAAAAAAATTCTTGAAGGTTATTAGACTGAGCTTCAAATGTGAAGCCACACTCAGACTGCCCACAAGCCTTTCAAGGCCTCCCCACTACTTTAATCTTATCTTGCTATATTTGTCACAGATGCTCCCCCCCCCACTCTTCCCCCTCCCCCCCCCCCCCGCAAAAAAAAACCACACCCTGAGTCTTCAGCCTTGGCGGTGCACAAACAAGTGGGTTGGTCGACTCAACTCTCCTTGTGTAAATTAATGTATCAAATCATTTTTGATACTCATTCTAACACAGCTGCTTTGAGCATATGGTCCCCCAAAACAATGGTAAGATGAGGGCTTTGTGGGAGTGCTTTGATCCTGAGGACTTTGGCCTCGTCAATGGATTAACCAATTGTCTGGTTTATAATCTGATGATCTAGTCTGAGGTTATGGAAACTTTACAGATGGCACCTAGTGGATGGCAATGAATCTTTGGGGCTATGATATTAGGAGTTACCACTTTCCCATGTCTTCCTGCCCAGTGCTCTTCCTCTTTCCTCACTTCTCTCTCCTATGCGACATAAGCTGTTAGTACCTGGCTTTATTTACCTTGTTCTTCCCACCATGGATGCTGTGTCCTACCAGAGCCCTAGACGTGATTGAATCAAGTGACTGTGGACTGAGATGTATGAAACCTATGAGCCCAAATCAGATTTCTTCTCATTACATTGTTTACTCAGGTATTTAATTAGATCAATGGAAAGTTGAGTAACTTATATGACCTGTTTACAAAACCCTGGACAGGTATTTTACCTTTTTGAACTGAAATGTTAGCATCTATAATAAGGATAATATTAACATCCTGACTTAATTATGTAGTTTTAATAAATAATAAATGCATTTATGGCTTGAAAGTTCTGGGTAAACTGCCAAAGACTCCACACCCATTGGGAATTAATTTCTCATAGGAGGTTATCAGTGAGTGAGTTGCTATGGCAACTCCCTGGCTAATAATAACTCAAAAACAAACCTTATTATATACAGGCCACTTATATATGTATGACAAATACGCAAGGATAAGTATAAAATTTAACTTGGGTTTGTTCATCAAGTCTTTGCATTTTCTGTATCTGTATCTATATCTATCTATCTATATTCTATATCTATAACCACACTACTGGGCTCCCACTCACACTTTTGAGTTTTGTCAAGTTTAAACACAAGATTAATTTTTTCTAAATATGATGCCAAGTGAGAGAGGTATATTAAATAATGGAAATTTGACCCATGCATGTGTGTTATGCACACATGTAAAGGTGTATGCCTATGGCTGTTACTATAGAGAAAAAATTAAATCTTAGATATTGGTGGCTATAGGAAGTGAAACTAAAGACTGAAAGGTGTGTGTAACTAAAATATGAAGAAAATTAGAGGAAGTGACATTTTTTTAGTTACAGAAATTAGAAAACACATAGTTGGGCTTATTCTAAGAATTTTAACACGAGGTTTCCTCTGATACTTGTTCTTTCTGCTTTGTCTTGCCTAGTGAAAAACAATGAGCCAGTGGAGGAGCTTCTGCTATATGCTTGAAGAAGCTGCTACAGCACAGTATAACTAAACCTTGGAGTGTCTCTTTCTGATTATCTGTGTCACAGCTTTTACTCTCAAGCGTTCCTCATGGGTTTCAGAAAATTACTGCCAACCAGATCTGACATAGAGGGAAAGAGAGACCACTCCTATGCTTGATAACTGCTCTGTCAGCTAAATTCAAACTTGTATTTCAATAACTGTAAGGAGGAAATAATAAAGGGGTCAAAAAAAGATATATCCATCACCACTTGGTTGGACTCTCACGCTCACTTTTGGCTTTTGTCAATTTTAAACACGGCATTGATTTTCTCTAGATATGATGCCAAGTGAGAAAGTTGTATTAAGTAATGGAAATTTGACCCCTGCATGTGTGTTATTCATTCACGTAAGTATGTGTAATATAGAAATCCCTGAAAGGGGGTTGCAGAATTGAAAAATGTCTCACAGTTGTCAATAAGAATCATTTTTTTTTGGCATTAATTTCCTGTTTCTGACACTACACCTTAAGTGCTAAGACAGAAGAGTGTCTGGCAGATTTCTTCATCATTTATTCTAGCACTCCCACATGCCTGAGGCATGGTGCCTTAGGAGTAGAGGGGCTGCTGTGGGTGCTATTATTGGAGAAATTCATTTGTGTGTGTGTGTGTGTGTGTGTGTGTGTGTGTGCGTGTGTATTTGTTACTAACTTTAATCAGAGAAATGACATTATGATAAAGTTTAATTTTAAATGTAATACTTTTCGTGGATACATGAGTGATATAGGAATCGACAAGACATAACGTAACATGGATCTGGTTTTCCGTGAATGGTCTGTTCTGTAGGTTATAGTTCAGATGGGACTCAAAGCTGCTGTGACATTTATTTTACTACTTGTCTGTCGCTTTGTTTACGGTAACCTGCTCAGACCCAACAGGCGTCTTACCGCATCAAGAGAGCAGTACATATGAAGATTGCTAGTTCACATTTTGTGGGTGAACATGTTGCCTTTCAGGCAAAATCACTGTTGCTCGGCTTTAGTTTGCTTTCACAATTTAGCCCATATGAGAGAATTATTTCCACATATTGTGAAATGTCTCGCCCCATTTTCTTTTATTCTAGAGCAACCGTTAGTCGTTGTGTAAACTCAAGATGACTGGTAAAGGTGAATGCTTATGGAGTTGTATTCAACAGGCATGTTTGTGCAATGCATGACTTGAGATGGAGGAATAAGTTTCTTCTTAGATGCATTAATTTATATTGCTAAGGTTGCCTCTAACTCTCTGTCTAGTGCTTATAAACACAGACATGGAGTAGCTGTTCATTTATAAATAAATCAAATTAGGCCAGTGAAATAGCTGAACCTATAATGGAACCTGCAGCTAAGTCTGATGATCTGAGTCCAGTCACTCAGACCCGTATGATGTAATGATAGAACCTGTTAGCTGACCCACACACACCTGCCATGAATGTATGTGCATGTGCACACATACATAAGATCAAAATTAAGGATATAGATGGCTATCAATTGAGTTAGACCTTACTTCCCATATAGGCTGGGACTGCTCCATGAAGGCATGTTTGCCATTAAAGGACCACTCCATAATACTCTGTACTTTTGTTTTCTAAAATAGTGTTTCCTTAGACATAAGAAGAGGAAGATATAGAATATGGAAGGGTTAGGCTTAATTTTGACATGGTCCAGTTTTAAGGTAATTGTGCTTGATTAATGGCTTAGTTTGTGAATGACATTCCAAAATTCATTTTCTCATCTTTAGAAACAGGACCTATATTGAGTTAAATGTGATAGAGTTTTTATTTATAAATTGCTGGATTTTGAAAATTTATTTATGTGTTCCGTGTGTGTGTGTGTGTGTGTGTGTGTGTGTGTGTGAGTGCATATGTGCTTGTGTGTGTAGAAGCATATTTATGTGTACATTAGAAGGTCAGAGGTCAGAAGCCATCCTCCTTGGTTTTTCAAACAAGGTCACTGTGATGTGGAGTTAGATAGTTAAAGGAGGCTGACTAATGGGTCTAGGGATCCATCTGTCTGTCTTCCCAGCATGGGAAATATAAGATATCAGGTTTTTTTACTTGGATTCTGGGTATGACATCATCAGGCTTGCACAGCAAGCATTTTGCTGACTTTGTCTTTTCTCAGCACCCACCTTTTTCCTATGATTTTAAGTCCACTGATTTCTCTTCTGATTTTGACCTTACATCAACTGAAATTTGTCCTCCATGCTTTTTCTATGATCATGAATGTTTTATCTTGGTGATCATTTCTGGGGTAGTTTTTGTTGAATCTTTTTTCCTTATCTTTCTAATGCTTTTGTCAGTTCTTACTCTGATGCTTCTTGACTTATCCAGATAATCCTCTGTGTTGTATTCTCCGGGGACATTTTGGCTGTGAGTCCTGATACATAACAAGAACTAAGTTGTACAAATAAGAGGATGTGGTGAGAAGATCTCTGAGCTAATCAGAGTTGCTTATTTTGTAATTTCCGAAGTTTTAGAACATGGTATGTTATACAGTATATGGGAGTCCATAAATGGGTTAAATTAGGGCTTTGTGACGATATATTTTTCTAGACAGTCCAATTCAGTCTCACATAATCAGAATGGTTCCTCTAAGAGGAAGATGTGAATCAGAAATAGGAAACATGATGATAGAAACCAGTTGAATGTCTCTAGGAACATGCTATGAGCCAAGGAATACAGGTGCATTAGAAATAGTAGGGGATTGGGACAGATGTCGAGACTCGCTGCTGGAATCCACATGAGAGTGGTATGGAAGAATGCAGATTCAGGAGCCCCACAAGGAGACCATGAAGACCGATAGATCTGGACCCAGGGGGCCCTGCACAAACTGTTGCACCAACCAAGGACAATGCATGCAGTAAACCTAGACCCCTGTTTAGATCTAGCCCATGGGCAGCTCATTCTCCACTGTTGTGGGGAGAGTGGAGACTGCCTCTCACATGAACTCTGGTGGCCCCAATTTGATCATGTCCCAGCAGCAAACAGAGGATAGGGAAGCAGGCTATCTGGATAAGACCTGATAGGCTGTGGTCTTATGGTGGAGGAGGAGGTCCCCTTATGTCAGAGGTATAGAGAGGGGAATATGACAAAGTGGGATGGAGGGTGGGATAGAGAAGATACAAGTGAGGAGATAACAATTGGATGTAATCTGAATAAATTATAATAATGAAGTAAAGATTTAAAAAAGAAAGAAACTAGTAACAACAGTGAGGCATGCTTTTCCCAAAGGCTCCATAAAGAATGTAGTTCAGCCAATTTTTTGATTGAGTTGCTGGGAACTTTAAGGCAATAGGTTTCGATATTTTAGGTGCTAATATGTGTGTTATTTAATAATATATCTTATGTATATGGGTGCCTTTATGTCTCTGTACCATATGCAGGTAGTACCTTAGTAATCCTGTGAAGGTGGTGGATCCATTGGTGCTGCAGTTACCAACAGCCATGAGACATCCTGTGGTTACTGGGAATTGAACTCAGGTTCTTAGTAAGAGCAGCCAGTGCTCTCAGCCAAGCCTTGTCTCCAGCCCCTAATTTCTTGAGCAAACAAAACACTAACACGGGATACTTGCTTTTTTATTCTCTTCTGAGAAACTCCAGATTAGAACACCATGTTTTCATTCTTGTATCAATTTCATAATGAAATGTGTTTAAGTATGACTTGCTTTCTTGAGCATTCATATTTCACAAAACCATTATACATCTTTCTTTTCCACCACAGTTCATGAGTGTATTAGTGTATTTGTAATCAACATACGGTTAAGAAGAGGTATTGATGAAATTTTACGCTGACATTAGGCCAGACATACTCATGTACAATGTGAATGGGGATACCAGTCTTTATATTTTACTAAAAGCATGAAGAATTAGATCATAAAGTGATGGAGTAGATACCACGTAAATAACCTACAACATCATTTCTGGAAACTTCCCTGGTTTGACTCAGAAGCCTATACTTGACATAATCACCACTTCTAAAGGAGTATTGTACAAGATAATGTTGGCAATGGTCTCTTTTCTTGGCTTGATTTGAATTATTATTATTATTATTATTAATTATTATTATTATTATTATTGTTATTATTATTATTATTATTATTATTATTATTATTATTATTATTATTATTATTATTATTATTATTATTTCCCACTGAACTAAAGGAAGGCATAGACTCATTTGGGACATAAATGTAAACGTGTTGGTGCCTTTCTGGAAAAGGTTTCTTACCATGGTAGAAATGACTGGGCAAATATGTCATTCTGACACACTGTGAATACCGATCTTTGTTTATATTTACAGTTGTCACTTTGTAGTGATGAGGGAATGGCTAAGATGACCTTACAGATGTATATATGCTTCTAGGCTCAGCTGCTGGAGTGATGTGGAGATTGTTATCTAATCATGACTAGTCTTGTTACATAAATCTTTCCGTCCTGATTGAACATGAGATAATAAAAATGTAACCAAATTGACCTGGCTTGCTTTTTGCTGCTATGATAAACACCATGACTATAGTGGTTTGAATAAGCATGGCCCCCGTAGGCTTATAGTTCTAAATGCTTGGTCATAAGTAGTAGCACTACTTGAGTGGGAGTAGAAGGTGTGGTCTTGTTGTAGAAAGTATGTCACTGGGGGTGGGATTTGGGGTTTAAAAAAAATCCAAGCCAGTCCCAATGTCTTTCTCTTTTTGCTGCCTGCAGATCTGCAACTACCTCTCCAGCACCATGTCTGCCTGTGTGCCGCCATGTTCCACATCAAGATGAAAATGGATTAAACCTCTCCAATGTGGGCAAGGGCCAACTGAAAGTCTTCTTAATAATTGCTATGGTCATGATGTCTCTTCATAGCAACAGGACACCAATACAGAAAATGATACCAGTGGGCAGGATATTAGTGTAATAGGCCTGACCATGCTGTGTGTTGGCCGACCATAGACTTTGGATTAGGAAAGCAGTTGAATACTTCAAGTGAGTCCTAGAGAATGGAAGACACTGATGCTAAGAGCAATGTATATCCTGAAGGCTGACTCAAGAGGTTTCCTAGTGTCCTAGAGACTGTTCTTGTGATATTTGGAATAGACTGTGTTTGCATTTAGCCTCAGTTATGCCTGAGGATGAACTGAAGAGTTTTTAATTAATGGCATTAGCAGAGGACATTTTTAAAACAGCCTAGTATTGACTGCGTCTTGTAGTTACTAGTGGCCAGTCTTAGGCAAATCCATAATGAAAAGAAGGAAGCTTAGTAAGGAAAACTACAAAATGTACAGTTTGAGAAGAAAAGGAGCACGAAGAAGTGAAATGGAGCTAAGCCAATTAGTCCATGGACTAAAAACCTGTGCCAAATGATATGAAGGGAATGGTTACCTCAGACAATGACTGCCACCTGTGAGGCGAGTGAGCAGTATGACTGGGGGACCCAGTGTGGTCCAGATGAGTTCAAACCCCAAAAATCTCATCTTAAGATAGGCAGGAGTAAGGACTGTTCCCTCCCTGTTCTGGGCCTGTGCCCCCCACCTCTGCCACCCTTGAGGTAGACATATAGCCTGCTGGCAGGGTTTCAGATTAAAGTTTCCTATTTTCTCATAAGGACATGTCCAGAAAGCACCTGGATTTTTTTTTCCAGGCAAATGAAGCATTTCTAGCACCTCAGCCCCAGCCAAAGGTGTACATTCACCCTGAAAACTCCTAACCACTTCCCCAAGGTTTATATAACCCTTTTCCTCCACAGTAAAGGAGAGCTGTTTCACTGAAAACCATTTCAGAGAAGGTTGTTTCTCCCACACCCACCTCCTACCAAGGTCATGCTAAGCAACATGACTGGCTAAGCTTCATTCCTTACAGTCTTTATGGTGCACAATGGTATCTGGATACCCTGAGGTCAGAAGCAGAATCTGGACCAACACCCACCAAGATAAGCTTCCAACTTGTGAAAATAATTAAAGAAAAGCTTAAGGAGTAAAGATAAGCATCAGCAACAGAAAACTGGTGAAAATATATTTGAGCAAGGGACACAACCTCTAGTCCCAGAAACCAACAGAACTTAGCAGCTTCAATCAGGTGCTTCTGACTTTAGCATCAAGGATATGAGAAAGAGGCCAGGTTTGTATCAGGGGTGTGCCTGCATGGAGGATTAAAGATGCCATTATTGCAGGAAGCTGTGAAGGTAAATGTCATTGGAGATCTCAAGATTCTGGAGATGCCTGAGTCATGGGATACCAGCAGGAGAGCTGCTCACAGGATGTGGAAGCAGTCCAAAAGAGAGAAGCGTGTTGCAGTCAACAAAGCTGAGAGGAGTTAGAGATCTGAAGAGTGCTTTGACATTAGACATGTAGATGAAGAGTTGATGTTGACTCTGCTGGTTCAGTCTTGCTTTTGTCCAGTATTTCCTCGTTATGATCTCTTTCTTCCCCTTTGGGATGGAAATGTATATTTGTGCCACTGTATGTTGGAAGTATGTGATCTTCTTTTGGATTTTGATTTTACAGGGGTTGCAGTTAACAGATTGTCTTGAGTCTCAGAAAATACTTTGAACTTTGGACTTTTAAACAGTGTTGAGACTGCTATGGGGACTTTTGAAGTTAGACTAAATGCATTTTTGCTTTATGGAATGGTTATAAGCCTTTAGGTGCCAGGGAATGGAATATGGTGCTTTGAATAAAACTTGATTTCATAAACCTTCTTGGAGTCACCCCTTGTGTAGCATTCTTATAGGAGGTATGCCCTGAATTTCACATTTAGGGTTTCCAGGCAGTGCTAGTGTCTCTCTCTGCTGCTGATGGAATACTCCAGCACCATGTCTTCTTTCATACCACCATGCTACTTACCTACCATGATGAAAATGGGCTAAGCCTCTAAAACTGTAAGCAAGCCACAATTGAATGCTTTCTTTTATAAGAGTTGCTGTGGACATGATTTCTCTTTACAGCAATAGAACACTGACTAAGACAATATCCTGCAGCACATATGCCATCCTACAGGGAATTCAGGGTAGGAACCTTGAGTCAGGAACTGAGGCAAAGGTAATGGAGGGATGCTTTTTGCTGGTTTGCTCCTGATGGCTTGCTCATCCTACTTTCTTATACCCCACAGGACCACCTGCTCAGGGGTGGCACTGCCTCCAGTGAGCTAGGTCCTCTCACATGAATCATTAATCAAGAAATTTCTCTATAGATGTATCCAGTGACCAGTCTTATGGGAACATTTTTTCTCAATGGAGTGACTCAGTTGAGGCCCTAACTTGTATAAAGTTGACAAAAACTAACAAGCATATATTGGTTGAACAATGATGGACTAGATCAGTCTGGATTTATTGTTGTTGTTGTTGTTTTGTTTTTTGGTTTTTGGAGATAGAGTTTCTCTTGTACTCCTGGCTATCCTGAACTCACTTAGTAGACCAGGCTAGTTTCGAACTCACAAGGATCCACTTGCCTCTGCCTTCTGAGTGCTGGAATTAAAGGCATGTGCCACCATGCTAGCACTAGTTCTGTCTGGAATAAGTCACTGATCAGAGAAAACCAAAGGTGTTTATGATAAAAGGAGAAGAGCTTGTATCTTAGAATAAAAGAAGAAGAAGAAGAAGAAGAAGAAGAAGAAGAAGAAGAAGAAGAAGAAGAAGAAGAAGAAAAGTCAAATTTACAACACACTGTCAAGCAACACTCCACTATTCTCATGCAGATCCAAGGTTGAATGCATCATTATTTATTTTCTAGACAAATTTGAAGCATTGAATATTCCTCTGCTTTTCTAAATTCTGTTAATGGTTCCTTTCCTTTTCACTCTTCCTTAGATGTTTGTCACTTAAACATTGAAAACCTATCTGATACAAAGATACGGTGACTTGAGCTAGAGTCAAACAAATCTGTCAAGGCAAGAATGACAAGCATTTCATGTCTGAAGTCTTTCTGCTTGTCACTTTCCTGTATTCTCCGTGAGGCAGCTCTTGTTAAGGTAGGTGTCCTGTCAGTCACAGAAAATAGGTGGTGTTTGGAGTTTGAGCTATTGACAATAGATACTTCCTTTTGTTTCCCATAATCCTGTCTGAAAGGCATGTGTTAGATACAAGCCCTTCGGAAGGAAGGCAATGACAGTGGGTAAAACACTGTGGATAGTAGGCATGACTGTATAGTATCTTTGACTGACTAGATAAGATACTAGATTTAACAAAAACGCTTCCATTTATTTGAGTACAAGACTATTTTCATAACTGACTTAAAGATAAAGTTTTGTAGATGAGTAGAAAAACCTATAGTTTGAGTAATTAAATAGTTACTAAGAATCCTGATCACCTAATAAGTTAAGAGCAGAGTTTAATACCCTGCTGTCAATATTAGAAGACAACAGTCCCTTCTCTCCATTGGTTTACTGCAAGGATAAAGGATGGAGACAAACAGAGGCTAAGGAATTCCATACTTACAATTCAAGGTAGCTAGTTAAGTTTCCAAGGTAAAAGAAGAACAACATTTACAGGAGTTATGATTGATACTTGCTTATAGAGTCAGCCAATCTCCAAGATGAGGAAGATTTGTATTGCAATATGATTTCAGGCCTACGCAAAGAAAATCTGTGTTAAGACAGGAACATCTCCTGCACTGTGCCTTTATTAATGTAGTAGGTGAACCGTCTAGAAAACAGCACCTTTATCACATCAGTACAATTTTAATATAAATGTATAACTAAATTTATAACTAATTGGGCATCCATTTTTAATAAACAAAACAATGAGGAGAAATCTATATTTTATTGTTTTAGATTTTGCTTCTTTGTCATTTCAAAATGATTTCAGAAGCTGCGAAGAGGTCTTGTTCAGCAAATTATTTGCCATGCAAGCACAAGGGAATGAGATTGGGCTCCCAGCACCCATATAAAAAACCAAACATGGCAGTTCTAACACTAGGCAGGTGGAGGCAGGAGGATACCTAGGACTGTTAACCAGCTTTTCTAGATCAAGTGGTGAGACCCATACTCAGTGCAAGTCTCCGTCTCAAAAATAATGTGGACATCTACTGAGGAAGACACCCAACATTAATCTCTGGTCTCCACATTCATGCACACCTCTAAACATATACACATACATTTGCACAATAAACATATAGATAACCTCCCACATAAATAAATTAATAAATATAGTTTTAGACAAATAAAAGTTAAAGTATGTGATTTTTTTGTTGTTACAAATGCAAATCATTGCTATGTATGAAATACACAGGATCACAATTTTGTAAAAAAAAGAAAAAATAGCAAGACATGTTACAAAGACAGGGAAGAAATAAAAGTAGTTCTTGTGAACCCCTACATCCAGCACAACTTCATCCTGAAAACCTCACTGGAGCTTTATGGGAATGAAGGAAGAAGAGATACACAGACACTCATACAGAAAACTGGGGTTGTGTGGGATGTGCTTACTCTTGAGGTGGGTCCTGCAGGTGTCACAGCTGGCAGCTTGAGGTGGACCCTGCAGGTGTCACAGGTGGCAGCCTGAGGTGGGCCCTGCAGGTGTCACAGGTGGCAGCCTGAGCTGGGCCCTGCAAGTGTCACAACGGGCAGCTTGAGGTGGGTCCTGCAGGTGTCACAGGTGGCAGCTCGAGGTGGGTCCTGCAGGTGTCACAGCTGGCAGCTTGAGGTAGATGCTGCAGATGTCACAGCTGGCAGGGAAATGAACCCTGAAGGGGTGAGAATGAAAGCTTGGTTCAGATTGGCTTTGTCAACCTGGATCAAACGTCAGGGAGTCTGATGCCGGGCAGTGTATTGCCAATATATTTAAACAGAATATAGTTTGGAAAGAAGTTCCCCATACAAGCTCTGGAGCACAAGGTGCTTAATTACACCGAAACTCAACAGCAAAGGTGTCATTTTTCCCACAAGAAGTTTGAGTCCTGGAGATATGATGTCTGTGTTAGCTTAAGGTCTCAGTCATACAGAGAGTGTAGAGGTCATTTGGGCCATTAGCCACTTCCTGTCCTGTTGGTCCTATTGGTGAGAGCTTGCTATGGCCTGGTTCAACATATAACACAGATCACCAGGCTGTTAATCATCTCCAGTACCCAAATAGTGGAGAAACAGTCTATACTCCTTCCATTTCAAAGGATTCCTGGTTTCCCTGGTTTCGCGCCTCACTCGGCCAGCAAGAAAGACGCAACCACCAGTTCTTCTCCAAGCAGTTTATTCAAGCTCTTCCTGCAAGCAACTCCCCCAACCACCCCCATCACGCACTAATAAGGCATACTATCGTCCAATCCATTCACGCCACGTCTCGCAACCTCATAGGTCCACGAAGGCGGAACTACCGCAGGCAGTGGGCTATATCCAAATAAGGACTTGTTTGTATTCTACAGAGGCGGCTCTGGCGGTGTGCCAAGCGCCATCTTAGGGTGCAGTCCTCGGGGGCTCTCCACACCCTGGAGATCTGTGGACACAAAACCCTTTTTGCTCCCAGCATTCATGAAGCAACACCAATGGACTATGCAAAAACCAAAAACTCAGCACTTTCATTAAGTACAGAATAGGAAAGAGGAGTTAGTATACTGTCAACATTCCCCATAGACCAGACGAAGGCTTTGTTCATTTCCAGAGCCTGACTTGGCAAAGGATTTACCAATTCCAGTTGGGCTGAGACCTTGTGGTCCTTTTCAATAATATGCATTTACTCGGGCCTTTACCCACTCCTTACACATTCATTCAAGATGTCCCTCACTTTCCACAGTAGACTCATCTGTCTTTCAGCAATGTGATATCAAGATGCTCCCAGTCAACATTCATAAGACTTCCATTTTTGTGGTTCCTGAAACCAGATACTGTGTGAGGCTAAGAGAAAACCCTTGTGGATCAAATATTCTATTAATAATGAATTACGAAAGGTCAGGCAGAGAATTAATTCAGCACACATGCCTCAAAAGGAAAGTACGGTTCAGGCGACTGACAATATTTTGATCAAAGAACAAAGACAAACAAAACCAGCAACCTGAAACTGATTATTTTTCCAGGGTGAAAAAAATAAAGTATCTGTTTTAGTAACATTTCAAAAATTTTGCTTTCCCACAAACAGAAAAATTAAGAAAAGAAAACATTAACTAATTGGTCAGGCCTTTCTCAGAGATATGCTGTATCTTTTCTTTACTTAGATTTGGCTAACATCAAAAGAGCTAAAGCCAATTGGGACAGTCATTTAAACATTTTTTAAAGAGCATAATAGTATCATTGCTTGTCAGGTCTTTTGAATTCTCATTGAATTTTATTTTAGTACCTTCCTTGATTCCTGAGGTAAGACTGTGCTTGTGCACAAACACACATTCATGCATGAATTCAGTTAAGCATCATGATACTCCGGAGTTGCAGACAGTCTTAAACTCATTTGTCCAATGACGTAGCTAAAACACAGATCAGTTCGGGAATGAATCAGTCAAGATGCCAAAGTGACATCAAAGAGAGGGTGATTATGTTTTTAATCATTTAAACTAATGAATTGAATTATTTTATACATATTGAAGAAACCAAATGTGAATTAAGTCTCTAAATATCCAGTGTGTTCTCTAAAGGCTGGAAAAGACCCTGGGTTCTGAATATAAATCTTATGCTACAGAGGAGAAAAACAATTCGCTATCTTAGAGACAATTTTCCATTGTCGAGAGCCAGCCATGAATCAGTGTCATAGAACCCTTTCCCTAGCAACTCAATCATGTCAGAACTCTGGACATATATTTCTGAATTTTATTCCACATTTACAGAATGTCACAGAGACTGCAATGCAGGGCCTCTATCCAAATGGAAAATATATTTCCAAACTAAGACTAGTTGGGGGAGAGACTTTATGCTATTTGATTTTCTTCTCTTCTTATGCTCCCTCCACTACTCCCTTGTCTTCTTGCTCCTTCATCTTCTATTTTCCATTTCTCCTCTTCCTTTCTGTGTCTTCGCTCCAAAACTGCTCATTCTTCGAGTCAAGTGTGACAATACTTCCACAGTGTCCTTCAGAGGACTCAGTTTTTCCTAAGGCCTATGCTGATCACTTCTGTAGACCTCAGGTTAAAAAAAAAAGCAGTGCCTTGGATATCAAGAGGAGTCGATTTACACCTAGTATCTTTAATCTAAGCATTGTTTTTAACTAGAAAGATAAGCAGACTAGCATCTAATAAATACATAAACATCAAGTATTCAGAATCTTCAATAGGAAGTCATAATGCAAATGTCAGCATGTGATACCTGTCTCAGCAAGACACCTTTTAGTTCTGAATGGAGAATGGCAGAAAGCCCAAAGATGATGGAAAAAAAAGATGAGGCAGAGACATTTGAAGTTAAAGATGATTACTGATGGTGTCCTATGAGAAAGTAACTGACTGAAGTAATGTGACCCCAGGGAGAAACACAAAGAAATATGCATTTCACTTCTTGTTTTCTGACTAGAAATGAATACAATTTCCTGACCCCCTGTGAGGGAAGAGAAAAAAAATGAGATGGTGTCTAGTTTCTCCATGTTTATTTTCTTTTTCTTTTATGTAATGAGATACATTGTGAAAACAATCTAGATAAAAAAAGAGTCTCTTTATGTTCTGGACAAACAGTGTCTAAATATGATTTAAATGAAGTCCATGACTCATCATTGTCGTGATTGCTCCTGTGTCTTTATATATTCCTTCTCAGTCTCATTATACTGCCTTCTATGCCTATCTCACAATCATACTTTTCCTCTCCAAATTGGTTTTGATCATAGTGTTTATCACTGACACAAAACCAAACTTGGGAAGCAGGTAAAGTCACTTGATACCAAGTCAAATGACCTAAATTTGATCCCAGGATCAAAATAGTGGAAGAAGTTAATTGACTTCTACATGAAGTTTGTGCATGGACACTGAGGTACAGAGCACACATACACACACACACACACACACACACACACACACACACACACACACACACATACACACACACACAAGTAAATAAAAATTATCATACTTCACATATGGGAAAAAGAAGACAGCAAACCTTTGTTCCTTAAATTACGTTTGAATAAACCTGTAGAGCAACACTACTGTAAACATGTGCCAGATAAGCTACAGGAAGGACATTTATTTATTTTTCATTCTTTGGAAAATGTAAAAGAAAAGAAAGAGGGAAAATGGTTCCAAATTTCAAAGTAAAAGCAATAATATCACATGTAGAATTGGGGAATGCGGCTTTACTGCTAGAGCATTTTCCTAGTGTGCTTAAGGCCCTGCATTAAATCCTCAGGGCTGTAAAATGTGAATATAAAGAGAATACAAGTTGCTGCTTTAGCAGCTGGGCTGAGGGCTGGTGGTGAGTATTCAATGGCTGTAACATCAAGAGGTTGAGATACTGACAACCTTGAGGCAAAAGATGATGGGGCTCCAGGCCCACATAAAGCTGTGAGTTGTAACCTGACTCTCCATATAAATTTGAAAATACTTGCTAGAATTGGGACTAGAAAATGCTACCCTTTGAAGCTTGTCTATATATGAAACTCTAATTAGTAGAAAAAAAAATTCTTCCCTAAGTGAGAAAGAAGAAAAGAAAGGAAAAAGATGAAAGGCCCTGATGCCTGAACAACAAAGACAGGTATCAATCCTGGATGGGAAATCAATGTAGAACTAGCCCCTTCAATGATGCCCCTGGATACCTGACCAAATCAGTCTCACAAGGTTTCTGTCTGGGCCACTTTCACTAATCAGGGCAAACAAGACTTCACTCCCATAATAAGAACAGCAACAAAGATAAAGGAGAAAAAGACCTTGTGAAATGCATTGCAACAAATGCTCATATGTTTACAATGTTGTGTAGTGGGTTACAAAAACTGTCTTTGAGGTAAATGTAATGAGGATAAAATGTCTTATACACATTATTTGCACTTTGGTGCTTTCTACATTGTGATAGAAATACCTGTAGCATTTTATAAGATGACTGACTGACTTGGCTTTTTCCAAGGCTAGCAAATTTTGCTGATAACTAGAAAACACAAAAATTGATCAAATGTGTTTGGAAATGTTTCTCAAGAGAAAGAGCAGACAAGTGAGTTCAACACCAGAAATATTTTTTTCTCAAGACTAAGAAGCTGAAACAATGCAAATCTGAAAGATAAATATGATTATGCATTGAAAATGATAAAAATTGTGGCACAAATAGGCCATGCGGAAAGAAATTAGGACACACTAAACAAATATCAAATCATCTAGAAATACAACACTTTGACTAGTGAGGAGCACATGAGCAGATCACTCTGCAGAGCCTATGAGTAAACTGAACGTTTTAAAGAATGCACTGGAATTATAGGGAAAGTAAAGTGGTTATGAAATAAAAAGGTAAGGATGATCCTTAGGCTCAAGAGGCTAATGCAGGAGTTTTGAAGTGATGCGACAACTTTTGCTCTCCAGTGTGGAGGCCTAAAAATGACACAGAGGATATTCACAGTGGTGAGAACAAGCTCCAACACCTGTCTAAGGTGATTTCCACAAGGGAGCATCAGAACTTGGGAGGAGCCAAGCCTTACAGATAACGGTTAAGGGTTTTCACAAATACAGAAACCCAGCAGTTACAGAATGGATAATCACATCAGATCTAAAGCCACCTCAGAATGCATCATTGAAAATTCTAGAAACACTAGAAAGGACATAGCATTTTTTATGGGCAATAGAAAGCAAACACAACCATCAAAAACAGAAAGAACAAAACTAAAACCCTCAAAAAACCAAAAAATATATCTCTGGTGAAGGGATGGTTAAATAGGTAAAATACTTACAACCCAAGCATGAAGGCTGTGTTTATGTTCCCAGGACACATACAAGAAGCCAGTGGCTTTGGTGGTCTCCTGTAACCCAAGAGACTGGGAACAAACACAGAGCCTTTCCAAAGGAAGGGAAGAGCCAAAACAGTGACCTCTGGTTCATCAGAGATTCATCCCCAATTGGGAGGGTGGAGAGTAATGGGAGAAGACACTTGACACTAACCTGTAGTTTCTACAGGCATGGGCACAGACAAGCTCACATGCACAGGCACACATATAAATACGCATACTTGCCTGCACATCACATGCACATAGGAAACCAAAAGCTTATAGTAAACACAAACCTCTCTCCTACAGAATTAGCGGTCAAGATAAGAAAAAAAAAAAAAAATACAGAGTGAAAGATACTGTTAGCATTATATCTTACCCCTGTGCCCCCCATACCTGCCAATTAAGAGAACAGTGAATATATACCAGTCAAAAACTTTAAGAATGGGCTATGTCTAAATTCTCTGTGCATTATGTGGTAAAATAAAATATGATTAATATAAGGCAGGAAGGAGGATAAGTCAGTAATAGGAAATCAGAGAAAAAAGAAAGCTGAAGCTAAAATGATAAATAAAAATTGAAGGCATCAATAGTTTGAAAAACATTTCAGCATGTGTAGTGCATTTGACTGTATTATGTACACACACACATATGAATTTGCAAGTGTATGTGTAGTGTGTGTGTGTGTGTGTGTGTGTGTGTGTGTGTGTGTGTGTGTGTGTGTAGGCTGGGAGAAAATGAAATTGTGTTCTCTCTCAGGAACATAGTTCTTAGTCCCCTTATTTATGAGACAAGGCTGACCTGGAGAGGGACCACTGGGCTTGGCTACCAGGCACTCTTCCTGTCTCTGCCTTCCCCTGCAGGGATCACAGCTGCACTGCACAGCACTTGATTTTTTTTTTTTTTTCTTTTAACATGGAAGCTGAGGACTCAGATCTTCATGACTGCAGCCCAGGCAGAAACACACATTTAAACATTACAAATGACCAGGTATGGAAAAATATATAATTGTTATTCACAATTAGTTATACATGTAGTATAGCCTGTGATTTAGCAGAAACTATTTCAACTTTCATTTCATTACATTAGACAAGGTAAGAGTTGCTTAATGACACCAGTGATGTTTTATTTTCAAAAAAAGTTATTCCAAAATATGAACATCTTAAATCCAGGTGGTAAGTATATTGGATACTTTTGCATGTTTGAAATACTCTATGGAATGAATCACAGGAAGGCATGATTAGATTCTAATGCAATAAATTAACTCTAAAGATTCTGGAGTCAAGCAAACATTTCTTGTCTCCAGGATACAGTTGTCTCAGATGTTGGCCCTTATCATAATTTCAGTGTTGATAGAAGGAAGCACTCAGCTCACTGCTGTGCTGACAGGAGTCATGAAAACCTTCCTTAGCACATTAACACATCACTCCCATCCTTTTCTCATAGTAATAGAAGCTCGCACAACTGTATTTTAAGAAAAAAAATTTGCAAGTGCTAGAAGCAATATCTTTTCATCAATATAAATTTAAACAGACAGTAAGTTAATCCTTTTCTGTGTTCCCTGAAGGTTAACACTTTATGAAATATTTCTTTAAACTCCTCACCATTCAAATGCATCCACTACCAGCAAAAGAAAATCCTACTAAGTGCAGTATCAAGATATCTAATTTAAAACAACTCTTTTCTGTAAATCTACGTCTGATGCAATTATTTCATACTTTAAACAATAACATGATCTAGCACTATTTGTCAGACAATTTAAAAGATATTTTCCTTAAAATTTCTTTCATATCTGCCTTCAAAGATGTGAACATTGAATTTCAAGGTATTTCAGTCAATTATCAAGTATGTATAATTGATTTTGTTCAGAGAAAAATATCTGAAATAATCTCTGTTCACCACCTTAACCTTTTGCCCAAAAGCCCTTAAAAATTGTCACTTTCTGTCGCAGTCACTGTTCTATTGCTGTGAAGAGATACATGACCAGGCAACTGTTATAAAAGAAAGAATTCAATTGGTGGATTGCTTATGGTTTTGGAAGATTAGTTCGTTATTATTGTGGTGGGGATCATGGTGACAAAAAAGCAAAAGGCAGAAATACCTGAGGTCTATGTTTTGATCCAGTCATCAGGTTGGGAGGCTGGAGAATAAGGAGAAGGAGAAAGAGGAGGAGGAGGAAGAGGAGGGGAGGAGGAGAGCAGGAGAAGGAGGAGAGGAAGAGGAAGAGAAGGAGGAGCAGAAGGAGGAAGAGGAGAAGGAGGAAATTGAATATGGTACAGCTTTTGAAACCTCAAAGGTCACTTTTAGCCACATATTTCCTACAACTAAGCCACACCTCCTAATTCTTCCAATCTTTTCAAACAGTTTCACTCCTTGGTTACTAAGCATTCAAATAAGGGATCCTACAGAGGCCATTCTAATTGAAACCACCACACATTCTTTTCCATTGGACAATTATTTCTAGACAAATTAAGCTGTAGCACATGTTGGTTTTTGTTTACAACTGACTTGACTATTTTATGATATTCTTGGAGCATGACATTTGAACAATTATTCTGCTATTTATCAATTTTCCACATATTATATAACATTTCTTGTAAATATGGTAAAAAGAATTCAAGATCTTTACTTACTCTCTGCCCTGCCAAATTTTGACTACTTAAAGAATGTTAGGCACAGTGAATATAGACTCATGACCTCTAAATCGCTAATGGAAAAAGAGTTGTAAAACAACATAACAAATTTCACTTTAATGTCAAAGTAAGAAACATGGTTTCAAAGTAAGAAACTACTGTTACCAATGGGTATAAGGACACATATTTAAAATGCAGTAAGAAATTATGCTTGTTTAGTAAAGTGGTTGCTATAGGTCCTCCTCCAAGATCTATGATTCCACCAGCCTTGGGTAGTTGGCTAGATTTTCCATACTAAGCATGGCCTACCTTAGGGCCAATTAAAGAGATGTTGGTTACAGTAAAAATATGAATGCCACTAATACACTTCTTGGGTCATGGCACAGCACTTGTAATGCTGTGGTTCACAAACCTTATAGTTGAGTAGGACCGTAGTTTATCTCCCTTCCTTGGAACCTTGCAGGATGTCTTCTAATACCAAGAAAGCTAGCTTTAAGTGAGGAAACAGATCTGGTCAGATCTTATTTATGTCTTCTAGGTCCTATATTTGAAGTACACAGAGGATATATCTACAACAAAGTTCTTGTTTCTAAGGCTCAGGTGCCATTACAGAAGAGGAGTGGAAAGATTGTAATAGGCAGTGGAGGAAAAAACGCTGTCTGTGAGAATGTGTCTTCACGAAATATCAGACGGTCTATGTCAGTGACAGCTTATCCACATGGCTGCCTGTGATCATCCTGAACCATGGGAATCTGAACAATGCCGATGTACATGCAGACTTGGAACTGTGGGGAAGCTCGCAGTATTTTGAACCTAGGCAAAGAACTACTAGCAACTGGGGAATGCTGAGAGCAAGGGACCAGGTGAAGCCACTGTTTGGAAATGCTCGCTCTCCTTACTGCTCCTGGCAGCATCTCCATACCTGAGCCTGTCTAAGCCACTGTGCACTCTCTTTCAGCTTCCCTCTTAGAGCTTATAAAAGTTTCCTCCAGTGAAATTTTGTTCTGTGGTCCTCCTCCTCCACTCAATCAGCTTGGCCTTCATATAGATCAATAGTCATTTGATTTCCAAGTTCTCACAAATCATACCTCTGCTACTACACAAACAGATGATCCCCAAACCTTTTATATATAAACTTGCTGTATATTTTCAAATGGCTCTTATGGTCTAAGGTTCTGTTTCCCACTCTTGAAAATCTTTTATGTCTCTGAAATCTCTATACTTTGCTCTCAAAATCTCTTAAGACTCTATTGTAAAGTATCTCCAGATTTGTAAGTTCATTGGGTATGATTTAAAAATCTATAAAACTTGTACCAAAATTTGGCTTTAAGCTTATTAAAAAGGCTGTCCACATGGACCGCACTTTAAATGTGGGTAAAGCCAGGTCATTGAGTGAAAAATTGCCCTTTACTTTGCCTGTGGCCAGGACCCTGTCTAAGCTGGGGACAAATAGGAAACTGGGGAGTTGATTTTTGCCTAGACAAGGTAGACCAGTCCCCCAAGTTTCTCCTCCACAAGAAAGTTTGTTTGATCTTCTGGAACTGGTGGCTGAAGACTGATATTGTCCCGGGACCTATGTCCCCAACTAAATCATGATTACCACAGAGGAATCTAGTGTGAGTGTCCAGGTGGCCAGTAAGGCTCTGTTATTTTTAATAGATTCGGCTTCTACTTTGTCCTACTTCCTGCTTTCTGTAGTGAAATGTATTTTTCTCGGGTCTCTGATGGCATTGACAACTAGGCTAGAGATAGATTTGCCAGTTTAATCGCAGCAAGCATACCCATTCCACCTCCCAGGCTTCAGCTGGCTTCTCAGCTTTCTTTGTAAGTGAAAATCAGGCCTCAAGCCTCAATGGAGAGCTCCTAGAGAAAGACAAATGGTTTACCTTGCTACCAGCCTCAGAAAAGGGATGAACCCACAAAACGAATTTCAAAGACATTTTTTTACTACTCCTTTATTTAAAGGATCTTAGTTTTAAAATGACTGATCTGAGTAATCAACCTCCTGTGTCTCATAATAAATGATTGGATGAAAAAGTTAAAATTTATGTAAGTTCTGAGGATATATGAAAGTATTCTAAGGTGTATAAAAGTCTGAGGATGTGAAAGCTTAAAGAAATTGTAAGAACCTAAGAAAGTGTTTTATAATACATAAATACAAGTTATAAAGGTCTAAGAAAGTGTTTTAAGGTGTGGAAGTGCAATTTGCAAAGGTATAAGGAAGTAATTTAAGGTATATGTAAAAATGTTTCTGATTTTTTTCCCTCTCCATGCTGTTTTATTAAGACGTCAAAAGTTCAGTTTTATCTTTAATCAAAGGAGTTCCAGCAAGTATTGCTCTAGCTCTGGTAAATGCTGACTACTATTATAGTCACACGGTTAAGCTCCACATTTAGGTGGAGAGCAGGGACTGACTCTGCTGTGAACTCTGGTGCTCCATATTTGACCACCTCCCCTTAGTGGGAAGGCCTGGTGGCACTCAAAGAAAGAATAAGCAGGCTACCAAGATGAGACTTGTTAGCCTATGACCTTATAGTGGGGAGGAGGTCCCCCTCGGTCATAGACCTAGGGAAGGGGAATAGGGTGATAGCAAGATACAAGTGATGGGATAACAATTGAGTTGTAATCTGAATAAATTAATTAATAAAAAAAAGAAAAAAAATTAAATTTTCTTTGGTTGTCTTCTAAGTATAGACTTAAAGGGCTTCTTATTATAAAAGCATCTGTTCACCTATATACACCCAATCTTCTGGATATAGAAAAAAGTGTTCATGTTTTGAACCAAAATCATTTTTGGGTCCCCAACTTTTTACTGTGATTCAAAGGCATGAGTCTCTTGCCTTTTCTACAATGTGGACTTCAGTCCAGATTTCAAACAGCGGCATTGCTAACATATCTAAAACTTTTATCTCTTTTTTTAAACTTAAAAATATTCTTGTAAGCATCAGCGAGTCGACTTTAATCCACTTCTAATTGGCCAAATGGACTCCAGCTAAGTGCTCCTTTCAACCAACAGCACCTACTGACTCTTCTTGAGTGTGGGACCTCCCTTCCTATCCCCCAACTACCAGAACCATGGGCCTAAAAGTTTCAAATGTAAACCTAAATTTTTTTTCTCCTACAATCCTTAACTTTATGTTCTGTTCCTAATATGTATCTGTTCCAGCAGCTCTCCAATTAATTTAAGACTGCTAAATGTTCCAATGCAGCCTGCACTTCCCTAGCCCCAGATGGTCCTACAGAAAGCAGCCTGGTTCTTCCTAGCCTTGGCCAACATTACAGCTTTCCTGGGACCCCAAAGATGTTGATGCCACCAGACAGAAGGAAGCAGTCTAAAGACCATGGCACTCTCACCCCTACCTCACCAGTCATCTCTTCCAATTCCCTTGCTTTTTATTATACGCAAAAGGGAGATATGTTAGAACAGCCCATATCCTGGAATCAGGTCCTCCCCTACTCAGCTTCCAATAGTCATTAACATTAGAGGCCCTTGTATTACTAAACATCAATATGAAATATCCATGGACATGTACATGCATGCTCCATAACCCCCTTTATAAAGACTGCACCATCATGCCTCCCTCCCTCCCTCCTGCTTCCCCCATATCTCTCTCTCTCTCTCTCTCTCTCTCTCTCTCTCTCTCTCTCTCTCTCTCATCCCCACCCAGAGGTGACCTTTCACACCCCATCCCTTAATAAATCTAATGCATGCTGACTGTTGCATGACATGATCTTTGTGACATCCTTGGTCCTCCAATCGCCAGGATACCGAATCGCCACAAAACCCTTTCAGTAGCTATCTTGTGCTGTCTTTTCACGGAAAGGGAGAACTTCAGGAGACATGAGAAATAAAGTTTCCTTCCTGAATTTGGTTTTTAGGAATGGAAATGTAACAACTGAAGGTACTCTAGGTAGCCTGACCATGCTCCTCTTCCTCTTTCCCTCTGCCTTGCTACAAACTGTTAGATTACACTCCTACTGCTAGCCATTGAGCTCTATTCTCTTATTTGGCCACATCCTCCTTAGGAGGCTGACTTCCCAGGTCTGGCCATCAAAGTATTGAAGTCCACCAATCAAAAGCCTTCTTTTGGCCACCTTACTTGACATAAAAATCAAACACCTCATCCTAACACAGGTTTTCCCCTTCGCCTTTAATAAACTGGCATTTGCCTATGGGCCACATCTCTCTCACTATTCAGAGGCAGTCCTTTGTGTCCCCAGCCCCTGGACAAATATACCCCGTCCATTATCCCTCTTCTTTCCTTTCCCTTCTCCTTTTCTCTCTTTTATTTCTTGTCTTTGCCCCTTATCCCTGCCCTTTTTCCCTCTGAGGCAAGTAAATCTCCTTTGTGCTGAAAACTTGGCCTTGGCATGTCTTGGGATGACTTTGAGGACCCCTATAACAATTCAAAAGATAATGTAGCAAACTCCCATGTTGTCTGAATGTGTTGTAGGTCTCAGGCTTATATATGCATGCATCGGTGAAAGGTGCAATACACATTGCAATCCAGTGGCTGAATTAGTGAAGAAGGGATGAATCTCTGTGAGAGGTTTCCTTTGTGACTTCAGGGATGATCCTTTAATTTCCAACAACTTGAATTTTGTTTTTCCTGTAGACAATAATGTCAAAGAAAATAATTTGTGAAATGGTCTAAGAAATTACCATGTTTCTATACAAGGCAAAAAGATGAGTTGTTAGAATAGCAGACTTAACTCTCAATCTGTTTGCCTTCTGTCAGAGCTGTGTAGATTTTTTATGTCATTGTTTTAAGAGGCAGCAATCTATGTGTATAAAAATCAGTGCTGCCATCTGAGGCTCTTTATACAAGCAGGTGGTTTTGGACCTTGCCTGTAGCAATAGCCTTTGATCGTTTTGGGTCTAGTGATATCCCCTAGGCAGGTTTAGTTAAGTAGTTATTTGTAGTCACTTAAACACACACCTTCATGTTGTATCTTTAATCTTCTTGCACTTATAATAGGCTCACAGTGTGAAAATTTTTGAAAAGATTTCCCCCCACAGTTATAATTCACCTTTTCCTTTCTGAGGACACATGTGGTAGAAGTGTACTCTATCAAAATAATCTAAATGATGTGTAGGCATGGATATCTGAGAAATACAATTATAGGCAAACCTCAAAAATTATTTGAGTGAATTTCTACAAGGATTTAAGCATGACTCACTGCTTTTATTCAGATGTCACTTCTGAATCTAAAGTCAAGTCCTTCAGGGATCCCAGAATGAAATAAAATTACTTCATTTATGCTTTGGGGGAAATGGAGTATTTATGAAGTGACTAAGAACACACATCCCACAGAAGAGAGAGAAATTTTCTTACCTGTAAACCTGGGAACAATTCTGAACATTTGATCACCTGACTCTGTATGCAACAATCATTGTGTCCAGAGAAAGAGATACTCTACTTGCTTAAGCTACTTTGAATCCAGACATATGAGGCCCTATTTGCCATATAGAATATATCTAGCTCAGATACAATTCTTTAGATGGAATCCTGGCTTGATGTATAAGAAAATATGGGGAAGGCAACCATAAACTTGTAATTGTCTGAATATCCAATCTATATGCATTCTTCTTTCCATAAAGGTAAATGGAGGTGCAGAATATATCATAGACCGTAACTATGGACATGTCATAGTCCACAATTTAGGAAAGTCAGAACTCAAGCAGGAAGCTGGAGGCAGGAACTCAAACAAAAACTATGGAGGATTGCTGCTTACTGGCTTTCTTCACAGGGCTTCCTCAGTGTGCTTCCTTATACAACCTAGGACCAGCTGCTCAGGGGTGACACTGCCCTCAGTGGGCTGGGCCTTCTCACACTAATCATTAATTAGCAAAATGATGCCTCATGGACATTCACACAGGCCAGGCCAGGAGAGACAATTCTTGTATTCACGATCCATCTTCCCAGAGGACCCTAGCCCAGGTCAAGTTGACAGAAACTAACCAACACACCTAGATTTCTTTTAGCAGAGAAGGCAGTGCCTTTTGGGATCAGCTACCTTAGGTCTTCCTGGGAAACATTTCTAAAGGCTGAGAAGTTTGATGGCTATAGCTCCCCCAACAACTTTGTATACACTTTGTAAATTCCTTTCTGTGTAACAAATTAGGGCAGTCTCTGCTGTGTGAACCTGAAGCAGTTCTTTATGATAACCGTAGTGCCTAGAACATTTGGCCCATTGCACCTAGATAATGATGCTGAATTATCAAGATATTTTCCCCTCTATCTGGAAGCCTCTACTGAAAATCTTTCCTATTCTGTTGGATGAAGTCTGTCCCATTAAGACTCAAATTGTTTACATATTCTGACACCAGCAGTAGTTACACTGAGCCCTGGCACTTAAGGTACATTACAGCAAAAGATATGGCTCAGACTGACAGAGGAGAAATTCCCCAGAACAATGCAGATATGCCTTTCAGAAAGCAGAAAAAGAATGAGTGTGCAGCGGAGAGTCCTACTTTTAAAGAGTCTGTGTAATAAAGAGATAGTACTCAACATCCTAGCCAAATTGATTTGTGGAAAAAATACAACCCACATGGAGTACTGACAGAATAGTATTAAGATGAACGAGTATGTTACCCCCATTTTTCATTAGCCACTCACCCCTTCTTTACTTGTGTCAAAACCCTCAATTTTCAGTCTAGGGATACTATTATTCAAATTGGATTATACATTTTTAATCGGCAGCTGGGGGAACTGAGTTGCTTAATTATGACTAGCAAATGAAATACAGGTGAAGGTTTCTTCTTAATGATGTGTCTTATTTTTATTTATTTATGCCTGTAATTCTCTTCTCGTCTCTTCTCTTCTCTTCTCTTCTCTTCTCTTCTCTTCTCTTCTCTTCTCTTCTCTTCTCTTCCTTCTCTTCTCTCTCTCTCTCTTCCTCTCTCTCTCTCTCTCTCTCTCTCTCTCTCTCTCTCTCTCTCTCTCTCTCTCTCGTGTGTCTGTGTTGCACATGCGTGCATGTGTTCTTATAAACACATGAGGGTCAGAAGTAGTTGCTGGATCTCCCATGGGTGGAGCTATTTGTGCAGGATGTCCTGCTTATAACTTTGGTGATGGTCCTCATGACTGCATAGCAAGCACTTTCATGTGCTGAGCCATCACCTCTTTAGCTCCTGCTTACCCTTTCAAAGTAAAAGTTTTGTATATGCTCTACAATACATATAAAAAAGAGAAGAAGCATCTGGTCCTTTTTTTCCCCCAAGTTTGATCATTTGAAAATTTGAGTCGTTGGGAATTTTGCATTCATCCTAGTTTATGAGGTACCCTGGGAACTGTTATGGAAGGACAGACCACAGTATCCTCATGAGTATGGAGTCCCTGTACCATGTCACAGTATCTACTTCCAAAATGCTTTTGTGAGTGAGGAAAGAGATGTGTTTCCAAATGGTGCTGGCTGGAAGAGGTTTTGATTAACCTACATAAAGTGAATCACATAACATACAGAGTACACAAGTTGTAAAATATATCCAGGTGACATTAAATGTTGTGGGAGGATGCTCTGTATGGAATTCTGAGAGAACACTGATCTGAGCAAAACTAGAGCATGAGAAGGAAAGAAATTAGAAGAATTTTATGACAGCTTCAAGCATTAAAATTGTTTTAAATTTTTATCTTGAAGAGATTATTGCAGCGTTTATGTCTCCACTTATATTTAAACAGAACGCACTGAAATTAAGTTTATCTTCTTATTCTACTCATGAAGAACCTCCAATCAGAAGCAAGTGATGCCAAGAGCAGTGAGAACTTCTTCCTGAATGGTGTCATAAATACTCACAGTTAGTCTCTTTAGGGTATTATGGATAAATGACACACTGTGAGTGTTATAGAGAAACAGAAATGTATTTATTGAGCAGTGAAGGCTGTGGGTGCCAACATTAATACAAGGCAGAATCATTGGCAAAGACTTGCCTTCTTCATAGATAAATGTATTCTCATTGTGTCCCATGTATCAGAGAAGTAAATAAACTGCCCTCTCCTTTACAGAGGCCCTAGTAGTATTCATGAAAGCTCTGACCGCAGGACCTAATCTCTCTCCCAATCCTCATTCATTGCATAGTGCCATCACTTGGAGTTTCATCACGTTGACTTTGGGAGGAAGCAAGCACACAGATCATAATGATGAAATTTCAGTAGAGGCAGGTGTGCTGTTGAGACTTGAACAGTGTCATTGATAGGATTTCTCAAAGCAGATGTTCCCTGTTGCATATTTGATACTGTTTTTTTTTTTTTTTTTTTTTCTGTTCTCAGGTGTTTCCAGCAACAGAGACCTGGGAACTATCCAGTGTCTAAAAACAACAACAACAAGAACAAGAACAAGAACAAAAAACTCCATTTATTTGCTGGCAGCCACTAGTCAGTGAGTGTAATCGCTAAAGTGAGCTTCATTTGAGGCACATCTTGTAATCACACTGTATGGTACTGCAAAGCTTTGTCCAACTTAAGTAAGAAATTTCAACCTGTCTTTTTTCCCCCCTGAGTTTCTTTTAAATAACATCCGTTTCTCCATGGGTGAGAAATCTTGGGATCCTCTTTGATTAGTCTTTCTTGCCTTTCTAAATTCACATTTCAAAGGCAATTTGTTTAAACTCGAAAAAGACAAATTTGGAATAAAATAATGAACCCATATGTTCTAAATGGATTTTGAATCCATAAAGAATAAGACTCTTTAAATCCACACTTGGAAAATATGCTGTCTAATCTTGTTATACAAATCATGTTATTTAATGTGTATTTAAGTAATGAGAAATGGGGAGATGTAGTTTTCATTATCAAAGATTCATTGATCTTTCTAAAATTTTGTTCATTTATCAAGAAACATTCCACCAAATTCCTGCATCATGCATTTTCAGTAGCCTTTATTTGTTATTAAATTGCATGTAATAAATTTCATGGCTTTGGTAGTATTAATTTTCACACCATCCAAAGATGGAAAAATTAATATCAGGAAGGTTCTAGTAGAAGACAAAAGCATTTGATCTATATCCATTATTATGCGGAACTTGACAAGCATAAATGTTATAAACAACGTACAAGTCTGATTTCCAAGTACATAAACTTCTGTCTCATCTATGTAATTCATAGTCACTCAGTAAAAAGGCAGACATGCAAGCTACCTCATTATGCACATTTAAACTTGACATTGGATATATTGACGTCCATCCTTAAGGGCAACCCTTCTGACTGGTGAGTTCTCATTTTTCATTTAGCTTTACAATTTGTCTTCTTTTCAAACCTAGTTATTTAAATTTTTTCTTTTAGGTTTTTATTATAATATACCTACATCATTTATCCCTTCCTTCAAATTCTTCCATATACTTCCACACCTGTTCTGTTTTAAAATCACAGCCTCTTTTTTCACTAATTGTTGTTACATAAATGTATATGTACATTTATTTGTATACGTATAAATTCCTAAATATTTAGATAAACCCTGCTCAGTCTGCATCATATTACTTGTGTGTGTGCTTTCAGAGTTGACCACTTGGATTTGGTTAACCAGTTAGTGTATTCTTCCTTAGAGAAGACCATTTTCTTGCTTTCAGCAATCTTTAGTTGCTTCTAGTTCTTCATGTAAGTAAGTACAATCTTTACAAGGAAACCTCCATTTGCAAAATATGGAGACCATCATAGAGATATACAGCCAATCAGAATGCAGAGTTGTGGAACCTATCACAACCTACATCTATAAAATACTCCAGCGCCTATGGCTCAGAGAATATTTCAGAGGAGGAGGAGGTGTAAAGATTATAAAAGGCAGAGAATCAGGGAGTTTGCTGTGAGCCTGTGTCTCAATGATTTCAGAAGCTCCATGCAGAAAGTTTCAACAACATATCCATCTAGACGAGAGCTTGACAAGAATTACAGCAATAGACATACTTAAGTGGACCAGCAAAGCCTAGTTAAAATACCTACAAAGGAAAAATTAGTTTTCCTCAACAGAATCTCACTGGGCATACAAACAACTTTAAGTCCAGGTCCCATGCCCAGCAGAAGATGGCCAACAGAAAATGAACTCAATGGCACTTTTGGGTGGTCTTTCTTTGTTTTATAATGCTTTGGAAAGTTTTCATTTGTTTTTGATTTTGCTTTTTACTGCACAGGTTCTTTGTGTATATATTATGGTTTCTGGTTCTGTGCTTTTAGGGTGTTTCTCTGTATGTAATGTGTTTATCTTTTCTTGAGGCCATTTTCTTCTGTTTGTTGGGTTTGTTGTAGTTGTTTTGTTTTGTCCTATTTTTGTTTTAATAATAATAATAATAATAATAATAATAATAATAATAATAATAATAATAATAATAATAATAATAAAGAGGGTGTGGATTTGGGTGGGTGGGAAAGTGAAGAGGAAGATCTAGCAGAAGTTTGGGGAGGGGACTCATAATCTGAATACATTACATTCTAAAAATTTATTTACAAAATAATGTCCACCTTTTCCCCTCCAGGTGATAACCCCAAGACCACCAGTGAAGACTATTCACAGCTAGTGCCAGATTACCAATACAAGCAGTGAGAGACTGTCATAGCATGTCTGGTAACGAAAATGGCCAAGAAGTAGCTTGGATGCAGATGTACACAAAGGGTATAAATGGTGGATAAGGGATGATTTATGTCTAGGAGGGACTGGAGTGAGATAAGCAAATTTTCATTCTTTTTAGAATAGTGTTGACATTAAACATATGATAGTTTATTTTGTAATTTTCTATTTAACATGTTCAAGCTACAGTTGACAGCAAATAACAGAAACTTCAGAAAGAAAAATCAAACACAGGGAGATGGAGTGTTATCAGATAATGATCATAGATAATGTGCTTGCCTCACAGCATTAGGACATAGTTCAGTTTCCAGCACACATATGAAAGCTCAGCATGGCGGCTAGCATCTGTCACCACAGTGCTGGCAAGACACACAGAGGAAATAGCTGAGGATCACTGGTCAGCCAGCCAAGTAAACAAGGTGTAGGATCCTTGAGAGTCCTTATCCTAAACTAAGGTGGAGAATGATTAATGATACCCGACGTCAAACTCTGGCTTCCGCATGAATGTGCACAAATATGCTTGTGCACATACTTGCACATGCATGTACATGAACCAACCAATAAAAAGTGGAGCTGCTTTAGTAAAAAGGACTATTTTTGACTTTCAGTGTCTAAGTCTCCTCATATCATTGTTCTTGCACAGGCTATTTTTTCTGTATCACAGTGCAAGAGCTTGCAGTAGTTTCAGTCCATGCTCATCTTATATTTACTTAACAGAAATTTTAATTGACTTAACAGAAAATTTAATATAGCAATGTGCTACTATGTGCATTACATAGATTCATGATTGGGAAACACTGCAAAAGAAAAACCTTATCACCTTGACCTTGAGGAGCTCCTTGAAGGTCATAAGAATGACCTTGGAAAAAGACATATGCAATGGTAGGCTGATGATAGTTCCAGCAGTTCTTTTGTCATCCAGAATTGTTTAGACTATTCTGAGTTTTTTTTCTGTTTCCACATTAAACTGGAAAATTTTCTTTCAAGTTATGTGAAGAATTGTGTTAGAATTTTGATGATGATTGCATTGAATCCTTTTGGTAGGATGGCCATTTTTACTATATTAATCCTTCCAATTCATGAGAATGGTAGATCTTACCATTTTCTGATATCTTTTTTAGTTTATTTGTTCAGTGTCTTTCTAAAGTTTTTATTTATAAGACTTTCACTTGCTTTGGTTAGAGTACCTCAAGATATTTCATATTATTTGAGACTATTGTACACTATTATAAAGGTATTATTTCCCTGTTATCTTTCTTGGTCCATTTGTCATTTTTATATAGGAAAGCTACTAGTTTTGTGACAATTTGTATATTGGTACTTTGCTAAAACTGTTTATCAACTGTTGGAGCTTCCTGATGTAATTGTTAGGGTCACTTATGAATAATATCACATTATCTGAAAATAAATACACTTTGACATCTACATCTTACCTTCCAGTTTGTACATATTCCTGATCTCCTTCAGTTGTGTTATTGCTCTAGCTAAGACTTCAAATACTATATTGAATAAGGATGGAGAGAGTGGACAAGGTTTTCTTGTTCCTGATTTTGGTGGAGTTGCTCTGAGTATCTCTCCTTTTTAGTTGAAACTTGTTATGGGCTTGATATAAATTTCCCTTATTATGCTGTGTTGTATCTCTTGTGTTGGTAGTTGTTCCAGGACTTTTATCATAAAGAAGTGTTGGGCTTTGTCAAAGGCTTTTCACATGATAACATGATTTCTGTGTTTTTGTTTATTTATTTGATAGATAAAATGTATTGATTAACATATGTTGAGCCAATTCTGCACCTCTGACATGAAGCCTACTTTATCATAGAAGATCATATTTTTATGCATTATTGGATTTTGTTTGTAAGCATTTTATTAAGAATTTTTGCATCTATGTTCATTGGAACATTGCCTATAATTCTCTTTTTTCTTTGGGCCTTTATTTGGTGTGGGTAATGTAGTAACTTGGGCCTCATAAAGTGAATTCGACAGTGTTCCCTCTGGTTCTGTTTTGTGGGTTTATTTGTGGAGTATTGGCATTAACTCTTCTTTGAAAGTCTGGTAGAACTCTGCACTAAAACCATCTGGCCCTAGGATGTTTTTGCTTGCGAAACTTTTAATGACTGCTTCTATTTCACTAAGTGTTATAGATCTGTTTAAATTGCTTATCTAAACTTGGTGGAGTAGGTTCTCATTACGTAACTTTATGATTATCTGGGTTTCCTTGCTGTCTGTTCTTTTGCCCTTTTCCTCTCTAATTTTGCTAATTTGCATCTTCTCTCTACCTTTTAGTTAGTTTGACTAATGGCTTATCATTCCTATAGATTTTCTTAATCCCAACACTTTTTATTGATTTTTTTTTTTGATTTTTTTTTGTTGCTAATTTCTATTTGATTGATAGTGTCGGATTTGATTCTTTCTTGGCATCTACTTCTTTTGCACATTATTTCTTCTTTTTCTTTAGAGCTTTCAAGTATGTCATTAAGTTATTAATATGAAATCTCTCTAATTTTTATGTAGGCATTAGTGCTATAAACTTGCCTTTTAGGACCACCTTCATTGTGTCTTATAAGTTGGGTATATTGTGCTTTCATTTTCATTCAATGCTAAACAGTTTTAAATTTCATTCTTAATTTCTACATTGACCCTTTTTTTTTAATCAATCAGTAGTAAGTTGTCCAGTTTCCATGAGTTTGTATGTTTTCTGTTATTGTTAATATCCAACTTCAGTCATCAGTTTTTAACTAGAATTCAGGGAGTTATTTCAGTTTTCCTGTATCTGTTGAGTCTGAGTATGTGGTCAGTTTTAGAGAATGTTCCATAAAGTGCAGGGAAGAAAGTATATTCATTTATGTTTGGGTGAAATGTTCTGTGAATAACTGTTACGTTAATTTTGTTTATTCATTTAATAATAATCAGCTTGAATAATGAATCTCCTTATGTTATTTATCTGCAGCATTTTTTTTCTATTTAGTTTACTAGTGAAAGTGGAGTACATAAGCCACCCACTTTCATTGTGTGAGAATCAATATATGATTTAAGCTGTACTAGTGTTTCTTTTTTTTTCTCTTTTTTTTATTAATTTATTCTTGTTACATCTCAATGTTTATCCCATCCCTTGTATCTTCCCATTCCTCCCCCCCCCCCCTTTTCCCATTATTCCCCTCCCCTATGACTGTTCCTGAGGGGGAAAAGTGTTTCTTTTATAAGTTTGGGTGCCCTTGTGTTTAGTAGATCAATGTTAAGAATTTCAATGTTCCTTTGGTAGATTTTTTTTCTTTGATGAGTATATAGCATCCATCCCTACCTCTTTTGATTAGTTTTGGTTTGAAGTATCTTTTGTCAAATATAAAAGTAACTGCAATACAGTGGCTTTTTTCCCCCTTTTTTTTTAAAGTTTTTTTAGAGGGGGGTCCATTTTGTTGAAATGTCTTTCTGTCCTTTTACCCTGAGGTAATATCTATTCTTGATGTTAAAGTGTATTTTTGGATGCAGCATAAGTTTGTACCCTGTTTATGAATACAATCTCTTAGTCTGATTACTTTTTCTTTTCTTTCTTTTTTTTTTTTTTTTTGGACTTGAGACCATTGATGTTGAGAGTCAATGAGCACTGTTTGTTGATTTCATTTAGTTTGTTGTTGTGGAGTGGTTTTTTTTTTTCCCTCCTACTTTTTTGATTTCCAGGTTTGAGACTATTTATTATGTGAGGTTTGTTTTGGGTATAGTTAACCTCTTCATGTTCAGGTTGAAGTTTTCTTTCTAGCATCTTCTGTAGAGCTGTAGATGGGTCTGCTTAGATTTGATCTTAACCAATAATGGTTTTTCCTCTACGTATTGTGATAGAAAGTATGCTGGGTATAGTACTCTGGGCTGGCAGCATCTGTGGTCTCTTAGAGTCTGTAGAATATCATTCCAGGCCCTTCTGGCTCTTTAAACTCCATTGAAAAGCTAGGTGTTATTCTAATTGGTTTGCCTTTAAGTGATGGTTTCCCCTTTGCAGCTTTTAATAATCTTTGCCTGTCATAGCGAACTTCTTTTCTTCTTCTACCTATTGGGTGCTTTGTAAGTTTCCTGTACCTTGATGGGTAATTTATGTAATAGAAATTTTCTTTTATGATTTTGCTGAAAATATTTTTCATGACTTTGATTTGGGTTTCTTCTCCTTCCTTTATTCTTAAAATGAAGTCTTTCATAGTGTTCCCAATTTCTTAAGGCTTTGTGCCTAGAATTTTTTATATTAAGTTCATTTAAGTGTAATTTATTCAAGTATGGTCAAGTGATTTACATTTCTTGGCATCTACAATGCCTTTTACAATAAGATTTTTCATTTTATTAATAATCAAGGTAAATTATGTCAACCATGTACAACATGATATTTTATTATTCAAAGTTTATTTTAAAGTTATTGCCAATTTTTGAGATTTATCTAGACAATAATTTCATAACTGATCATACTTGGGGATACACATGAAAAAAGCATGTAAGTAACACATATAAAGGTATCCTTTGTCTTTTTTGCACTATCTCACTATGTAGACCAGAACAGACACCACCTTAGTTCCTCCTGCTTCTATCCCCCAGTCTGTGGGATTATGAATGAGTGTCACTAGGTCTGGCTGTAAAAATGTCAGAATTTATTCTAGATCATTTTTAAAGGAGTGTCTGCATTAAAAATAGCAATTTTATTTTATGAACTATCAAGGGTTTTGGTGATATAGAATTTTTTATATTGCATTTAGATTTTTTTCACTTTCCATCCTGATTGTAGCCCCTTCCTCATCCTCGCCTGGCCCCACCCTTCTTCCCTTTCCTCCCTTCCCCCTTTACCTAGTCCTCAGAAAGCAGGACCCCCTTCTCCAATATCATCTGACCTCAGTCTATCAAGTCACATCAGGACTGACTGCATCTGCTTCCTCTGTGGAATGTCATGGCTGGCTGGCAAAGGAGAATTGATCAATAAGTGGGCAACAGGGTCCAGGTCAGAGGCAGCCCTACTCCCCATATTAGGGTGTTCACATAGAGACTTACTGCCTATTGACCACATCTGAGTAGGGGGACTTGGCCCTCTCTATGCATGGTCCTTGGTTGGTGCATCAGTCTCTGCTGGTCCCCCTTAGCCCAGATTCGTTGGCTCTGTTCTTCTTGTGGAGCTACTGTTCCCTTAAGGTCCTTCTATCCCCCAACTCTTCCCTAAGTCACCCTGTACTCTACCCCAAAGTTTAGCTGTGACTCTCAGCATCTGCTTTGATTCCCTGCTGGATGGAGTCCTTCAGAGGACCTCTATGGAAGGCTCCCATCCTGTTCCTTCTCTTCAAGCACTACTGATGTCTATTCAGTTTTCCTTTCTGAAAGAGGATTAATCATCCTCACTAGCATCCTCCTTGTTATTTAGCTTCTTTTGGTTGGTAGGTTGTAGTGAGGTTATCCTGTATTATATGACTAATATCTGCTTATAAGTGAGTATATACCATGTGTGTCTTTCTGGGTCTGGGTAACTTCAATCAGGATAATCGTTTCTAGTTCCACCCATTTGTCTGCAAATTTCAAGATTTCTTTGTTCTTAATAGCTGAGTAGTATTCCATTGTGTAAATGTACCACAATTTCCTTATCCATTCTTTGGTTGAGGGGCATCTAGGTTGTTTCTGGATTCTGGCTATTATGAATAAATCTGTTATGAATTTAGTTGAGCAAATGTCTATGTTGTATGGTGGAGCATCTTTCAGGTATATGCATAGGAGTGGTATAGCTGGTGTCTTGAGGTAGAACTATGCCCAATTTCTGATAAAGCACCAGATTCATTTCCAAAGTGGTTATACAAATTTGAACTCCCACCAGCACTTTGAATGTATTCCCCTTTCTCCACATCCTCGCCAGCATGTGCTGTCACTTGAATTTTTTATCTTAGCCATTCTGAGGGGTGTAAGATGGATTATTGGAGTTGATTGGATTTCGTTTCCCTGATGACTAAGGACATTGAACATTTCTTTAGGTGTTTCTTGGCCATTGTATATTCCTCTGTTGATAATTCTCTGTTTAGCTCTGTACTTAATTTTTAAGTGGATTATTTGGCCTGATGGTGTTTAATTTCTTGAGCTTTTTATATATTTTGGATATTAGCACTTGGTCAAATGTAGAGTTGGTTTAGATCTTTCCCCAGTCTGTGGCCTGTCATTTTGTTCTGTTGACAGAACAGATCCTGTTGACCGGATCCTTTGCCTTACAGAAGCTTTTCAAATCTCAGATTCTGGCTTTTTGGTGTTCTGTTCAGGAAATTGTCTCCTGTGTTGATGAGTTCGAATCTCTTGCCCATTTTTTCTTCTAACAGATTTAGGGTATCTGGTTTTATGTTGAGGTCTTTAAATCACTTGGACTTGAGTTTTGTTCATGGTTATAAATATGGATCTATTTGCAGTTTTCTTCATGTAGACATCCAGTTAGACCAGCACTATTTGTTGAAGATACTGGGTTTTTTTCCATTGTGTGATTTTTGGCTTCTTTGTTAAAGATCATGCATCTCTAGATGTGGGTTTATTTTTGGATCTTTGATTTGATTCCACCAGTTCACCAGTTTGTTTCTATGCCAGTACCAAGCTGTTTTTTTTTTTATTACTGCTCCATAGTACAGTTTGAAATCAGGGGTGGAGATACCTCCAGAACATCTTTTATTATACAGCATTGTCTAAGCTATTTTTTTCAAATAAAGTTGAGAATTTTTCTTTCAAGGTCTGTAAAGAATTGTGTTGACATTTTGATGGGAAAATCATCTTTTGTTAAGATGATTATTTTTACTATGTTAATCCTACTGATCCATGAGCATGGGAGATCTTTCTAACTTCTGATATCTTCCTCAAATTTTCCTTCAGAACCTTGAATTTTTTTTATCATGTAAGTCTATCACTTGCCTGGTTTGAGTTACACAAGATATTTTTATGTTTTTTTTTTTTTTTTTTTTGTGTGTGGTGTGTGTGTGTGTGTGTGTGGGTACTTTAAAGGATCCTGTTTTCCTAATTTCTTTCTCAGCCTGTTTGTCTTTTATATACAGGAGGGGTACTGATTTTTTTTTTGAGTTGATCTTGTGTCCTGCCACTTTCCTGAAGGTGTTTATCAGCTGCAGGAGTTCCTTGATAGAATTCTTCAAGTTACTTATGTGTACTATCATATCATACATGAATAGTGAAACTGAGTTTTTCCTTTCCAATTTGTATCCCATTGATCTTCTTTAGTTGTCTTATTGTTCTTTCTAGGTCTTCAAGTAGTCATATTGAAGAGATACAAAGAGAGTGGAAAGCCTTGTAGGGTCCCTGATTTTAATGGGATTTATTTACCTTTCTCTTCATTTTGTTTGATGTTGGCTATAGGCTTGCTGTATATTGCCTTTAATATGTTTAGGTATGTGCTTTGTGTCCCTGCTCTCTTCAAGACTTTTAATATGAATGGGTGTTAGATTTTGTCAAATGCTTTTTCAGCATCTAAGGAGATGATCATGTAGGTTTTTTTCTTTGTTCTGTACATTTAAAGTTTTGATTTTTATGTGGTGGGAGTATTTTCTCTCACCTCAAAATAACAATAGCACTTAGCCAGAGGATAGAAGACAACAAGTGAGATGAAAGTCTGCAGAAAATTTTTATTACATTGATTTGCTTATATATTTAGTTACTGTGTTGCACTTGTATTTATGTGGGTAGGTGCTTGTGTGTCACAATGTGCATGTTGAGGTTATAGGACACCTTGTGGAAATTAATTCTGTTTTTACCCTTTCAGTTCTGGCAAGCAAACTTGGGTCCTCAGGCTTGGTGGTAGGTCTCTTTATACACTGATTCTTCTCAAAAGCCCTCCTTTGAATTCTATTAATAGATATGAGCATAAAAGATACATTGTTAGTTTTATTTGTTTCAATTTTGCCTTGTCAAATGAATTATTATCTGTGAAAACTTTAAAAAATGGATTTGATTTTAGGTCAAGCCACTTAATCTAAAACTTAGAAGACGTAACTAAAATGTTGACTTAAAACGTAAGATAACAATGAAAGGTGTTCTTCAGGAAGAAAGTGATACAGTTAAAGAAGAGATTTGAAAGATGATTTTTAGCTGTAGCATTTTGGACAGATTGAATAGAAGGCTGGGACAGGTGGCAAGGAATGGGTTTTTAAAATGCCAGATGTGAAATGACAAGGGCAGGAGTAGATATTTAACTGTGTGAAAGGGAAAAAAAAAAAAAGCACTCATGATGCTTAACTGATTCATAAAAGGAACCTGTTCAATTTGCCTTTATGTGTAGAATTTCACAATATGTTCTTTTATATACAACTAATCCTGACTAATAAAGCAGAGAACAACTTGTTTATTATTTTTGTTCATCTGGTAATAAACCTGTTATTGTAATTTGCTTCATTGCAGCCAAATTTCTCCGAGTTCCTTTTCTGTTCAAAGTCTTCATTGCTTCACTTCTTAGAAAGTTTCTTCAATACTTCCAATGAGAAAAAAAAAATTGTTTGGAAAGAAACTCTTATTTGTAAAAGTAGTATTAATAGCATTTTAAAAAGAAAGTTACAAAGCATATTACATTCAAACAAACAGCTTCATGTATAGGTGAAACTCCATGCTGCAGGGATTTCATCTTAGTTGTTTCAGCATTTGAACCCCTCACAGCCATTTGGTTTTTACTGCTTTTATTGAGTACTTTGTCATTCAAATGCCTTGCTGATGAGATCATTAGGACTTTCTTAAAAGACAAGAACTCTTGATGTGCGATTCTGCATTGGGGATGTAAGCTCTGACCTGAAAGATGCTTGTGAGAAAGAATGCTGCCTGTTCTGCGTTCACACACAGATCATCCCAAACCTAAATCCATCTACCAGGAAAGTCTAAAAGGAGGAATAAATAGCAAGTCACCTGCCTCCCCTCGGCCATAATGATACAGGAGGGACTTATACTTGGCCCCAATTTAACCTATTTTTATTTTTATTTTCAATTGGACCAGAAGTTTATTGACCAAAGAATAGGATAATAAGATCTAGAAAGTGATTGAAGTAGGCTGGTCAGAATGAGGGGATCTACTGAGTTCTTTAGGTACTATGAATGTTTAGGTTTTGATAGTTTTAAAATTTACATTTAATATTGTTTGTATGCATGTGTCATGTGCGAGGGCTGATGTTCTTAGAGTCCAGAAGTGGGTGTTGCTTTCCCTGAGGCTAGAGTTATTATAGTTTGTCTACCTCTGTGACTGGGGTGCTGTGTCATCTGGAAGAATGGAATATGGTCTCAACCACTGAACATTTCTACAGCATCAACTGCTATTTATGAACATTTATCAAGTAGTTTCTCATAGTTTTGAAAGAATAATTCAGAGTATTACAGTTATTAATAACCTCCATGTTTAAATCATTTGAATACTGTTTGAAAATGCATATTACCTCCTCAATGTTTGTCCTGTGAGTGTTTTTGGATGACATTTTGGAATCTACAGAATCCTGAATATTGTTTTTCATTCATGTTCTGTGTGTGAGATGTTGACCAGGGTTGTGGCTATTGGCTTTAAAGATTAACAAGCCCATGCATCTGGTGCAGGCACCAGTCTTTTTCTCTGGTTTTCATTTGTTGTAGTCAACATTTCTTTCTGGTTGTCTTAAATAAACTTTGAGATCACTACTTTTTCATGTGAACACTCACATTCTTTCCTCTGACTTGTCCTTAATCTCATAATTCTATCCTTTTTGAAGGTATTAGTTTCCATTTAACACAGAGAGAAAATCGAAGTAATCTTCACATTTTTTCCTAGGTCTAGGTCATGATCCTTATCTCTTACCCTAACACTACGGTTTAACCTTTGTTATCTACTGAGGTATACCCTGTATTGTCTGTCTGCCTTCAGTCTTACTTTGTTATCATTAGTACAATGTTAGTACATAGAACTAGTTCTGCTAGTACAATGTTTTTAAAACTTAAATTTGATCATGTCATAACTTGATATACAACTTTCCAAAAAATACTATCATAGAGTGTGTACTCATTTGGGTGTGGCTTGAATGTCCTTCAGTGTTCATTCTTATTAAAGATTTGTTCCTTAAAATGACACTACTGTGAGGTTGTGGAGTACTTAAATGATGGACTCTGGTGATATCCCTTAGGGCTTTAGGAGCCTGACTTTAGATACAACTATGAAAACCAACTCTCTCATTTCTCTGATATTCTGTTCAACAACGAAAATTCTAATCCATTATGCTCCTCTGGTAATAAGCCCGATAATCATTATCCTCCCAGATATAACCAGAACAATAATAACAAAAACAACAAAAATGGTGTTGTCTTGATATTGAACTTTGCACTTCTGAAACTGAGATAATTAAGCGTATTATTCTTTATTTGTACTTTGCATCAGTTGTTTGGCATGTTGATAGAAAGCTGGTTAATAAGTATGATACATATAAAGCTCTTTTTTATAGCATAGAAGGGACACTCTCTGGCACCTGTGAATATTAGATGCAGTTCCTTTCTCCTGTTGTTCCTTCCATATTTGGCTGAGTTCCTGTTATTACAGATTCATTTCAATCTCCTGACTTTCTTTCCTCCTTTTGTTCCTTAGATTTCTTTAAAGAAAATAATTGTACTGTAATCGATTCAGAAATAATTACTAAGCATTCTAAATAATTACAAAATATTCTAATTAATTCACAAATTATTATACAACTTGTTTAAGGAAGCCACTCCTCCACACAGCTTATCTCAGTGGACTTCTAAACAGTCAGAATGGCCATTCTGAAACAGCGGAAATCTACTTAAGGTTTTACACTTTCACTATCAATTACATCACTTATCTGTTTCTTTGTTTAATTTCTATGGCCAGGCTGTTTTCTTTAGGATGTATGATTGTCATACGTTCTTTCATCATGTACCTTAAGGAGTGTCGTACTCAGGGCATTTGGAATGGATTACATATATCTGTCATTTCCCTCAATGCATTGCAGTTTGGGACAGCCTCCTGTGCTATTATAGGGAACAAAGATGTTCCTTATTATTATTTTTTTTATATCTGTGGTAGTTTGGATATACACTCAAAGCTTCAAGTGTTGAAATATTAGTGTCTAGTATAACTTTTAGAGGCAAAACTTTTGGAAAGTTTTCATACCAGGAAGCCTTTGATGTAACTTATAGCTTGTACACAAATGCTTCATTGTGGAAGCAGTGGAAGGTGGCCCTGATTGTTGAAAGTTGTCTGATATAGGTAGGCTTCAGAAAGGTGTTATCTTGCCCCTCGACTCGTGCTTTTTTCTACCTGGATGTCATTTGAGCATCTGATTATACGATGCTGCTACAGACTTCCACTGCCACCAAGTTCTGCCTGTCTGAGGCCCAAAGCAATGGAGACAGCTCTCCTTGAAGGGAAACATGAACTGTTGAGTAAAAGTAAACCTTCCTCAAACTATATTTTATTACAGGCTCAGAATGTGACACAACTTCCACCAAGCATAACATGGACACTCTGACATATAATAACAAATAACATTTCTTCCATCAAATCAGTTAATATATACAGGTGCAACAAAATTACAAAAGGAGTCAAGATAAAAGCGTTGTTAGATATTTCGTTTATGTGTGGTAAGCTACAATGAACAAAATCATAAGCTGACTAGAAAGATAAGAGAAGTAGACCTAGTTTAAGCCCCCATTTTCTCCCATTTCTTCATTAAAAAACAAAAAAAGAACCCCGAGAGATATGCCCACATCTATGTAATTTGGTACATCCTTTACCTTTTTACTCAAGCACATTGTAGCCCAGGAAATTACACTGTAAGTCTTAAATGTCGAACATTGGAGCTATAAAATCTGACATTTTCCCTGATGTACTTTGGATTCTTTTGATCTCATTTGTTCTTGTTTTAATCTGCTTCTTCTAGATTTGGACTAAGACTGTTTACTCTGTACCCTTTTATGTGGGAAGTGTGTAGCTTATCTTGATACATTATCTCAGTTTGCAAGAAAGAGCTTTTGGCTTTTCATAGTATCAAGATTTTGATAGACCATGGGGACCTTTAAAAGTTGACTGTAATTTGTAACAGGAGAGAAACATAAGGCTTTAGGGCTGAGTTGGAAGAGTTTGGTTTTAAAGTAATGTGTTTGTGTCAAGTTATTAAGGAAAAGTGGGTTTGTGATGTTTCCTTTTAATTGTAAACTTGATACAACATAGAATAAGCCAGGAAAAAAACTTTAGAGAAACAGTGTCTGGATCATGTTGATATTTGGACATGTCTGGGGGCAGGGGTAGGAGGAAGTTGTCTTAATTATGTTGACTCATCAGTCAGGAGACCCATGCAACTGTGGTTGATAGCATTCCTTTGTCATGGGTCTTGGTTGTTTAAGTGTAGCAAGGGGGCTAAGCACAAGTAAGTATGCATGCATTTATTGTCTTTGCTCTTGGTTGTGGCTGCGACTTTTCAAGTTTCTGCCCTGATTTCCCCACAGTATTGAAATGTCACCTAGAATCATTTTTCCATCAGAGTTGCTTTCAGTGGAGTGCTTGTAATATCAATGAAACTATGGTGTTTCACAATGAACAATGGTATTACAGTTTTATTACATATTTGGTTTAAATTATATATTTTTTATTTAGAGGATTAATTTACTGTCTGTACTTAATGTCCTATACGTAACAATAACCAGCGTTTATTCTTCAATTTAAGCATAATACATTCAATGTTATTAACTCAGATATTACAAAGAAATATTCATATGCCAACTCTTTGTTCTTGGAGAAATATAAGAAGAAAATCAATAACAGTGCTTCATGCACACACACACACACACACACATGTACACACACACACACGTTGATATGCTAAAGGTGATTGTCAGTTCCTCAGTTTGATGCAGTTCTCCATCCTGGGAAATATATTATGTCACTTGTATCTTTAGTATGTGTTAGCAACACACAAGAAGGTAAGGATGACAAGAAATCATAAGCTATGTTCCATCTTCAAAGTGATCTGATTTCATTCAGCAGCTGAGAGAGTTAAAAGGTTGCTGGTAGTATGTAAATGATCGTGTATGTGACATCAGATTCAAGCATAGTTCTGGAGACCTTGGAAATAAAGTCACCACATTTCTGACTAGACAGGATAAAATCATGTTCTGTTTTTAACCTAGAGATTAATCTGGTGGGTTTTTCTCATAAGAGTAACAAATATTCTTTATAGTTTTAGGATATATAAACCCCTCTCAACTACAAGGTGATTGCCTTTTAAACCTGGGTTCTCTGTTTTCTCTTTAGATGTGCCACCAAGCTGAGCCATTAACAGGGCTCTTGTTGACATAGGAACAGTTCCATGATATTAACATGTTCTGCCTGTTTGGGTTGTTATAAATTGACAGAGGAGAAAAATTAAATAAAACTCTGGACATTAGGGACTATAGACAGGCGGATAGAACCTTTATTAGAAAGTAAATATTAATCAAAAAGCCCCTCAGGCGTTTTGCTACTAAATGGGTAGAAATTAAATTCAGTAATCTTTTGTTCAGCAAGTCAATCTGCTATGATTTATGAGTCTGAAAACATGAATAAAACCATTTTGAGGGCAGGAAATGAAGAGATTATACTTCTCTGCACAGGAAATTAGCTATATCAGGAAGCTGAAGACAGTATGGTAGAGATAAGGAATCATAGTCCATAAATCAAGTAGACAAGAAATTACTCATCATAAGAAATAGTGAGTTGTAGAAATAGTTTTTAATAATCAGTTTGAAAATTATTTTTGTAATGTATCACACAATTTTTTAAAACTTTTTTATGTAAAGTGTAAACCTTTTAATTTAAACAGACTCTAAAGCACAAAGCCTTTTGTTAGGCTTGGGAAACAGGGAAGGAATTAGAGGAATGTTGCTTGTGATTTTAATTACTGCAGAAGAGGATACACAAAAAGTTAAAACAAAATCTTTAACACATGAGGAAGAAGCAAGAGTTAGCTAGAAAAAAACATCTAAGCAAGTCAATGAATTAATGAGTTGGGCAGAAGTCTTTGTAGTGAACATTTGAGTGTCAAGTGAACCTCACCAAGTAAAAGAATTCCAGTATTTGAATAACTAGAATGTTATTGTCACATATATAAATGCTTAAAAACTGATTGATAGAATAGGAGAATTCTATGATACTTTCAAAATAATATGTAAAACTCAAAGCTCCACCCCAAGACAAAAAAACTACAAGTAGCTAGTAAGTGCTGAGAGAGGGAGAATTAACCTCTCCCACTGGCAAAATCCCTAATTTGTTGTACAATACAGTCAGCCCTGAAACCATATACACATAAAAAAGAACAGGGACTCATCAAGCTACACTTATATGTTTGTGCAATATGCATACCACAACATTCAAAGAAAAAAGTAATCAATTTGAGAAATCGGAAACAGGGAAAAGGTTGCGGAAAGGAAATGAGGGAGTTTGAAGGAGGAAATAATGTAATTATACTTTAAAAAATCATTTAGTGAAGTTCTGAAAAATAAAAAATGTACGTGAATTTTGTAGTTTTTCTATGCAATATGTGACTTGAATAATATTTTACTTTATAAGCTTGGTTGGTACATAAGCCAACCTACAAGGGGCTTTTTCCTGAAGAAAACACACTCCCCCTCCCTCCACAAATGGTGAAGGCTTGTAGTGGGTTCTGTGAGCCCTTCCCCAATATATGCTGGAATGTTGAACTTTGTTGGTTGTCTGTTCATGTTTTATGTAGGCAACCATAGGTGTGGAGAGTTCATAGACACAGGAGCACGAACAATTTAGAGAGCTTGTGGTTTCAGTGAGCATACAATTAATGCATCGGGTCATGAAACCAAAGAAGTGAATTTATCTAGATATATAAAGAAAAATATGAGCAATATTTATATCACATGACCAGTCACAGAAGCATAATATTATAAAAATCCAAAGTAGATAAAATGCCATTTTGGAGGAGAATCTGATTAGGAAAGATTCATACTGTCATAATAAAAGAAATCTGTCAAAAGGGATCAAAATTTATATGACAGAAAAGCTGTGCCTGTTAGTCTATTCCCATTTCAAATAACTTGTTAATATTACTAACATGAAAGATTCATAAAAATAAAGGAGAGAAAATTTAAACTTGAAGACAATCTACAAGATGGCTAGAATTTTCTTGTGGATATGATATAATGTAAATAAAAAGACATAAGATGAAGTGGAAAGCTGGCTGTGGTGGTATACACCTTTAATTTCAGCACTTGGCAGGCAGAGGCAGGTGGATCTCTATGAGTTCTAGGCCAGCCTGGTCTACAAAGCAAGTCTAGAACAGCCAGGACTACAAGAGAAACCCTGACTTGAGAAACAAAAAGATGAAGTGGAAGTTTCTGGTTTCTTTGAAGACTCAGTTGTGAACTTCTGGGGGTATTTTGTTTTGTTTTGTTGTTTTTGTTGTTTGTCCCAGGTGTTGCAAGTGAGAGTGTTTTTCTGTCAACGAAAATGGACCCATGAACTTTGTTAATTTATTATAGTTTATTCAGATTACATTCTGATTTTTATCCTCTCTATCCCCTTGCTTGTATCTTCCCACTCCCACCCTACCTCCCTCTTCTGCCTTATTCCCCTCCTTTAGATTTTTGACAGAAGGGAATCTCCTACACCTCCATAAGACCACAGCCAGATAGCCTGCTTCCCCTTCCTCTGTGCGCTGCTGGACCTCCCCACCAAGGGGAAGTGATGAAACAGGGCCACCAGCGTTCATGTCAGAGGCAGTTCCTACTCTCCCCACAAGGGTGGGGAATGAGCTTCACCCTTGGCTAGATCTGAAAAGGAGGTCTAGGTTTACGGCATGCATTGTCCTTGGTTGATGCAACAGATTGCGCAGGTCCCCCAAGAGCTCCACAAGGAGACCATGAAGACTCCAGAACGGATGATTGTTGTTAGCTGAAAACAGGCAGGAGAGACAGTGTGTGATGTTTTGCTGGAGCAAGGGACCTGGGTTTTGCCAGATGCAAAATATCCTTGTGTGGACTCTGAGAAGGGATAAGTAGAAGCCCATGGACAGTGAGACAACGCTTTTGCATCTCTATTCTTTGCAATGGTTTCCATCACTTCACTGGTCTTCATTTTTCTACATTTCACCTCATAGAGAGAAACGATCCGGAGAACTTCTCATGGCACTCTGGCTGAGTCTTTCTGTTTCCTCTGACTCCTGCTGATTTAGCAGAGTTTTCTTGTTTCTGCTGGATTGTGCTGCTGCTATTGATTTATGTTACTGTTTGGTGTTTGCTATTTGACTGGACCACTGGTGTCCTGACAACAAAGAGTGGAATTGCCTTAAGGAACTATGTGTAAAAATGTTCACAACCTCTTTCTCCTGCTAACCTTCTTTCTTCCCTACCTCTGCTTGATGTGTTGGAAGGAAGATAGAAGCATTTAAGAACCCTAAGTAAAGTAGGTTTTTGAAATCTCTAAGGCTACAATCAGATTGAGTATATTTAAGGGATAATAGGTTTAAGTTAAACTAAGGTTCATAGGCATGCAAAACATTTTCTCATCTTTCATTTTGTATTTATTATTTCAAGTGCTGAGTCACAGGTATGTTTGAAAAGTAAGCTTATTAAATGTGAAATGCAAAATTGAGAGCCCCCACAAACTCTAATGTTATAAGGACTCTCAATTTATGATTAAATGAAAAAGAGGAATGTGAATAATAATTATTATATACTAGTGATATATATATATATATATATAAATATATATATATATAATCTACTTGCCCTATTAACCCTAGGTTAACCAGATAAAATGGGGATAGTGAGAGAGGTACAACAAAAGCAGCAGAAAATTATGAGAAGTTTTGGGTTCTGCAGATTCCATCTAACATTGGATGTGTTACAGTCATGCAGCTGTCCAAATACATGTCTAGTTTATTGCTGTGAGCTGAGTTCTATTGCTCCCCCAAATCTGCTGTTCAACTTATCATTCTCAAGATGGTGGACTTGGAGAAGGAGCATTAGATTGATAGCTCAAGTGAAGTCATGAAGGTGGAGGCCCACAAGATGAGATTATTCACTTTATGGGAAGAATTCTTCTCTCTCCCCATTTTCTCTCTACATAGGAGAAACAAGAAGGTGGCTGGTTACATAGAGGATCCTTCACTACTGGATTTCAACAGTGTTGATATTGCTAACTTAAACTTTTAGCCTTTAGAGTTACGAGAAATTAAAATTCTGTTGTTTATGCTACCGTGAGCTAACTGCCTTACTCCACTTGACTGAAATTCCTAGATCCTAATTTTTTTTTTTAAAGCCTCGATTTACCACAACAATTCGTTTTGGATTTATATTCTCACAATAAACACTGAGTCCCTCAGAATGCCTAAATAGTCACTAATGGTATGACAAACTTTTTCTCAGACTTAATTCTCCAGAAACGAGTACATAGATTATTTTTAATAGAAGCACATGTCAGACCAATCAACATGATCTGAATGTGCAAGACTGGGCTAGAAAGATTTCCCAGTGGTAAAGATTGTTTGCTGCTCTTGCTGAAAAAAGGAGTTTGGTTTCCAGCTCCCAAATGATTCGCAATCATCCATAACATCAATACAAATGGATGCAGTATCCTCTTCTGGCTTCTGTAGGCACTGCAAATATACAGCGCACATACATTCTTGCAGACAAACACACATACACATAAAACAAAGATTAATAAATCTTGAAATAGACAAAACTAATGTTTTTTGGTAAACACATTTTCACTACTTAAAATAGTAAGACAATGTATTGTAAGGCTATATAATATAAAGACAGACATCAAGATGAGCTACCAAACACATATAAATAACAGTGGATAAGATGTAGAGTTTGCATAAAGCAAACAAACAAACAACAAAAAACCCCAAACTGATGTTAAAGTAAGTACATGGGCATTTCAGTCTAGGCCTTATGTTTTAGGAATTTGAATATTTTTATTTGACAGACTTAGACTGTGTCTAATATGTAACACTCAGCAAACTAAATAAGCTGGGGGAACTGTCTGAAATTCATTGTAATATCCATTTCTCATCACTTGTGAAAATGTCGCTGATAACACCCACCAATTTCTGTTAATTCCTTTTATAGTAGGAGAGTGTGAAGAGAAACCATTATCAAATCAATGTTAAAACATTTCCATAGGCTAGGGAAAAAAATCTGCCTCGACATCAGGCGTGGAGGAGAAAACAGGAGTCCCAGTGGGCCTTGGTTGCTGCAGGGTGCGTCTGCTTTTCTAAATGTGGTCTTGGTGAAAGAGAGGTGGGGCCAGTGAGGATCTGCAGTCTCTGAGGAAACCCCGTGCCTTACCGCCATCTTGGATTGCAGGGTGGGAAATTGCTAGAGGTGACATGCAGCATATGGAACAGGAATGGATGTGTTGAGGCACACAGAATGACTGTCTTTCTTGTTTCTCGGCTATTTTTCTCTTCTCCCTATTTATAAATATTGTCAGATTTTATTGACTACCCCTCTCCATATTCCACGGCACTGACATCTCTAAGCCATTAATTAATTCTGGTTTGATTTTCCAAGCCTAGTTTGAAAAGAGAAATGAAACAAATTGATGCATCAAAATAAGAGTAATTTAAAAGGCTATAAGCGGTGAAGGAATAGCCTGGTGGGATTTATCGGCACTGGAGTTAGAAAGCAGGATTATGAAGGAGAACAGACTTGCATCAAGATAGCAACCTTCATCTTCCGCGGTGTTTTGCACATTTAAACTATAAAGAGCAAACATAGTGAAGATATGTTTGGGTGCAGTAACACAGAACAGGATTCCTTTTTTCTTTTTCTTTTTCTTGGTTCATTCTCCAAAGCCATGCTAAGGATTTTGACCTAGACAGCATCTGGCTCATTGACTGAGTCGCTTGTAGGTTTTCTGCAAGAATTCACATATGGGAACAGGAAGTTAATTCATCGAGTATTCCTGATGGTCTCTAAGTCTCTGGCAAGAACTTAGAAGTTTAGCTTTAGCCAATACAGGTCTCTTTTCAAGTTCAAGATATTTTGGTACTTGGCTCTTTTGTTGTTTAAGAGGCGATATGTTCCAAATAGTCTTTAAAGAAAGAACAGTGTATGGAAAACTGAGATTTATGTAGTGATGAACTGAGTTTTTCTAAGTAGCTAGCAAAACTCTTAACTCTAAATGTGAAAATATCAAATTTGAAAGAATTTGAGAAATGAAAAAGAGTGGTGTTCTCTTTTATGATGGCATCTTTTTCTTTTTTTAAATTTGTAGATACTATATCCTTTTTTTTCCAAGACAGAGTTACTCTGTGTAATAGATATGGCTCTCCTGGATTCACTTTGTAGACCAGGCTGGCCTTGAATGCACAGAGATCCAACTGCATCTACTGCCCAGACTGCTAGGATTACAGGCATGCACCACTAAGCTCAGTTGATACTGCCTTTTTACCTACTAGGTTATAATGCTAGTTTAGATTTATTGAGATGTAAGAATGTTTGAAATAGAACAACAAGTATATTTTTATGAACCATTATTTCATAAGAAAACTTTTAGGAACATTGCTACTGGGAAATATAAACACATTTTATATTTTTGTTTTATTCTCAATGTGGAAACAAATATGTTAAAGTTTACAAGGTTGAGTAACTATGTGGGAAGCTGAAGCTATCGCCCTCGCTAAGATGGCGCCTGGCAACCTGCCAGGCAGGATGACTTGCAATTCTGCTCCTGGTAAACAAGTCCTTATTTGGGTTGTGGGCCATGCTTTGCTCTGACGTATGCATCCCGCCTTGTCGGGAACCAATTGGAGCTACCGACGTAAGGGCTGCTGATTGGTTGAGGCAGAGGATATAAAGGGGCACAGAGGCGTTGGGGTGGGAGAAGCGAGTGAGTGGGAGAAGAAGAAACTTGCTGAAAAGGTTCCTGAATAAACTGCCTGGAGAAGAACGCTTGGGTCGTGTCCTTATTTTCTGCTGGTCGGAAGGGACGCGACAAGTAGTGGCCCGTACGGGGATGTCTTTTGTCATTCACGAGTGTTCAGAACTCCTAGCGGTCAGGGCAGTCGACTGGAAAGTTCCCTGGTAAGCAAGGGACGAATAAAGTTCTCGGATACAGAGACTATAAGGTTCCGGTTAGGACTATAAAGACTCGGTACGAGTGATAAAGTTCCCGGCAGCGGACAAAAGCGAAAGTAAAATGGGAAATTTACCATTCAGCCCTGTGTTTATCGCACTTAAAGACTTGTTGAGAGCAAAATCTGTAACATCAGATTCAGAGGGGGAGGACTCAGAAGAGGAAGTAGAAAAGCTGATCCGGAAAATGGAGAAGCTAGAAACCGGGGTGGAGCCTTCGGCTCCTGGGCCGCCTCTATCTGAGTTGCCTCGGCCTCCTCCCTACGGTCGAGAGAACGGCTCGGGGACAGGACAGTGGACAAGGCCTCCGGGCCCGTGGCACGCAGCAGGCCGCCGGCGGGAGCGCGAGCGGCTGAGCGGCGGCGGAAGTGTCTCCGCTGAGAAGATGCTCCCCTTGTCGCTGCTAAAGACAACACAGAATCACCCCATGCTGGTGGAGCTGAAAAATGGGGAGACGTACAACGGGCACCTGGTAAACTGCGACAACTGGATGAACATCAACCTGCGGGAGGTAAATTTCCCGTTTTACTTTCGCTCGCTGCCGGGAACCTTATCACTCGTACCGAGTCTTTATAGTCCTAACCGGAACCTTATAGTCTCTGTATCCGAGAACTTTATTCGTCCCTTGCTTACCAGGGAACTTTCCAGTCAACTGCCCTGACTGCTAGGAGTTCTGAACACTCGTGAATGACAAAAGACGTCCCCGTACGGGCCACCACTTGTCGCGTCCCTTCCGACCAGCAGAAAATAAGGACACGACCCGAGCGGTCTTCTCCAGGCAGTTTATTCAGGAACCTTTTCAGCAAGCTGCTGCTTCTCCCGCCCCAACGCCTCCGTGCCCCTTTATATCCTCTGCCTCAACCAATCAGCAGCCGTTACGTCGGTAGCTCCAATTGGTTCCCGACAAGGCGGGATGCATACGTCAGAGCAAAGCACGGCCCACAACCCAAATAAGGACTTGTTTACCAGGAGCAGAATTGCAAGTCATCCTGCCTGGCAGGTTGCCAGGCGCCATCTTAACGAGGGTGAAAGCTTCAGCTTCCCACATAACTAGAGATCTGAGGACTTGTGAAAAGGTACAGTTTTATCTAATGGGTACTTTTGAATGCTTACTAAAAGGTATACACAATATAACGTGAGACTTGTATCTGTATATTTAAATCTTCCTTATTTTGGAAACACGAATATCTTTGGATTCCTTTCCCCTAACTGGATAGCCTTGTGTAACCTAAATAGAAGGTGTACCCAGTCCTAAATGATACGCCAAAGTGGGTGGGTTAATGTCCATGGGAGGGCTCCCCTTTTCTGAGAAGAAAGGGAGGAGGTGAGGGGAGATGAGAGTGAGGCACTGGGAGGAGATGAGGGAGCGGAAATTCCCATCAGGATGTACAGTTTATTTGCTCAGTATTCTAATCATGGATCAAAAATTATTCCTTTTTTTACTCTGCCCATAGTTTATTTGACATTCAAACTTTCAATCAGACAAAACTCTAGCACAATGATTTTTTTAAAAAAATAACTTGTAGAACTTCCTTAAGGCTACAAAATCACAGAGTGGTAGATATATTTGAATTTAGATTTCTCAGAATAAACTTATTTGTGCTGACTACTACTCTATGCACTAAAAAGTGAAGCTGTTATAATAAGTACTTTGCCTTTTTAATGGAAAAATACGCACAAGTATTTGACTAAGATGGGTAATTATGCAGCAATGGTATCATACATCTATATGTTGTGTTAAATTACGCAGTGACAAATGCCTTCCAACAAATGATCATATGAAGCCACTGCCTAGATTCCTATTGACCTGAAAAGATGTGTGTGTGTGTGTGTGTGTGTGTGTGTGTGTGTGTGTGTGTGTGTGTAGCATATATGTGTCTTTGTTGAATGTACATGTGTGTTCGCTAGCCAGATGCCTGTGAATAGGCATAAGCCAAAATATTTGGGCATGTGTATTTGCCATGCATATGCCTGAAGATAATGAAAGTTCTCCTCTCCTACTCTGCACCTTATTCCTCTGAGGCAGGGTTTCCACTGAATTTGGAGATAGGCTAGTGCCCAGCATGCTCCAGAGATTTTCTGTATCTGCCCAATTAACACACAGTGCGTGGGTTGCAGGTGCCCACATAACCTTGATCAACTTGTTTCATTTTTTTTTTATAACATGGGCGCTGGGATATGAATGTTGATTCTCATGTCTTTTCCACAAGTAATCTTATGCATGGAATCATCTCTCTTGCCTCAGAGATTAACTTCTTTATAAATGTCATTTGGTTAAATCCTTGTAAGAAGTCCATCTTAGTTTAAAGAATTAGTTTATTGAGGCTCAAACTTACAGTTAGTTTGTAGAGTTTACTTAGATAGTCTCAAAGGATAGCCTTAGCCCATGATAATTTTTTACATGACAATTATAGTTTTTGAATACTGTCTTCAGTCTGCTTTGAAACTTATATTTTTCTACAATATTAACTGTCTTTGCTATTGCTATTATTATAGTTTTCTATTTTTAATATTAAAAAACATTATTTCTCTGCATCTATTGCTATATTCTTCTTTATCCCCATGAAGAGAAATTGAATCTTTAGCTTTGTAATAAATCTGTTTTTCCCCTAAGCCCTAGCTTCTTCATTTACAACTCTACACTTACCCTTTAATTATTTTTATGCTTTTATCTTTATTTTATTATTATAATTTTTTTAATTTCTTGAGTTGAACTTCACCAATTAGAGTCCAGCTGCCAACGAATATATGCTTTCTTCAATCCCTATGGTACTTGATCTCTATATATTATTTAATGTTGTTGAACAGAACAGTTCTAAAGTTATATTTTCTCATAGATTTCTTAACTTCATAGTTCTTATTTTTTTTTTACTTTGCAGTCTACATATTGCTTTGATCATTAGTTCATCTTCACCCCATTTTTCAAATTGAAAATCCTTTCCAATTAAATTAATGTTTTAAGCAAGCAAAGGAAATGCCAGGTTTTACATACATGGTTGTTCAATTTTCTACCAATTCTTTTCTCTTCCTCTCTCTATAACTAATACCACAAACAACACTCTCAGTGTTTCAGAACTGCCATATCCATAATACATTTTTAAAAAAATATTTTGTTTCCTTTACCATTTTTGTGTTTTTGAACAGGGTCTTTTTATGTAACACGAACTGTTCTGGAACATTCAATCACCCTGTTTCAGCTCCCCAAGTGCTCGATCAAGATGTAGCGTTCCACAATTTTACTGAAATGCCATCCATGTGATATAATAGTCACTCATTGCAGTTATATGAATCAATGACTTTTAGTACATTTTTTTCAGACTAATTTTAGCCACTTCCACATTTCCAGGGTGTTCAAATTTTCTCATTACCCCAAAAGAAAATCTTTTAGGTGTATTTGTGGTTAAATCCTACTCTTACAGAGTATTACTCAACTTTTTTTTTTTAAGACGTCATGAAATTTGCAGGCAAATGGATGGAACTAAAACAGACAAACAAACAAAAATCCAAAAAGTGCTGAGTGAGGTAACACAGACCCAGAAAGATACATACGGCATGTATTCACTCATACATGGATATTCACCATTAGGTAAATGATAGCCAAGCTACAATACAAATACACAGAGAGGATAGTTATAAAGAAAGGGACTCAGGGTGATACAGGAAACTCTCTGAGAAGAGAAACTAGAATGCGTTTTATGAGGGCACTGGGAGGATCAGGAAGGGGAGGAGAAAGGAGATGGGGTGAAGAGAAGGAACTGGGGAGAGACAGCTAGAATTGAAGGGCATTTGAAGGGTGGTATGGAAGTCTAGTGTAGTGGGAACATCCTATGATATATGAAGGCAATCCTAAGGAAGTCTCCAAATAATGAGGGAAACTGAGTCCCAACAGCCCATGTTGGCCAAAGAGGTCCGAGGGAAATCTCCAAACAATGTAGGCTGTTATCACAATAGGTTGTTCCCCACAAACTGACAGCAAGGTGTCACTACTGAAAACAACACTCGCACAATTCATTGAACATGGAGATGTCAGGCTGGTGCCTACATGGAGCTTGCACCCCTGTGTATCAGCATGTTTTGTTTAGGAAGGTACTCAGCTCACTCTCAAAAGAGAAACAGACATCAAGCCTCTGTGTGTATAGTAAAGCTTTTAGTAAAGATTTTTTATGGGACTCCTGATTATGAATGAGTGGTTCTCTAATTTTTGTGCCTTTTGGGGCATTTTTTTTCCTTCTGTTGATTTGTCATGTCCAACTTCAATGTCATGTTTTTGCTTTGTCTCATTGTATTTTATTTTGCCAGGTTTTGCTGTGATCTCTTAGAAGCCTATTATTTTCTAATGAGAGACAGAGAGGGAGTGTATCCAGATTTTGTAGGGAGGTGAGGAAGAACTGGGAGGAGTGGAGGTGGGGGAAACTGTAATCAATGTACATTGCACAAGAAAAGAATCTACATTCAGTAAAAGGTAGACATGTAAAAAATAGTAAGGTGCAGTTAGTGTCATTATTTGTATAAATTTGCATTTTGTTAGAGAAAGATCACATAGGTAAAAGTATATTTAATATATTTTTTTCACTTATTTGTTTCTTTTGGATTTATCTACATAGCATTATTTGTGTGTGTGTGTGTGTGTGTGTGTGTGTGTGTGTGTGTGTGTGTGTGTGTGTGTTCGTTCGTTCATGCATGTGTGGATAGTATGTCTCTGTCTCTAAATATTTCTTCAACCCAGATTTCATATTTGGTTTACCCATTAATCCACAGGCTGATGCATATGTTGATTTTCTAAACTGGGCTTACTGGGATAATGCTGATATGACTAGTAAAATCTATGTGTTGAATTATGTTTTTGTTTTCCTCTGTCAGATTTTTTGGTGTGGAATGCTAAAGCATGTCATAAGTTTATATTGAGTTTTACACGAAAACTTTCAAACTTTTTTCAGAGTAGCTGTAGCATTTACTACTTCCCTAGAAACTCAGCAAAGACTATCTTGTCCACATCATTGCAGATATTTGAATTTCTCTCATTTTGTTTGTAGCTATCTTAGATGGTATGGGTTTGTCTTTTATTTTGTTTTTATGGATATGATGGTTTAACTTATTGTCATTAGTTCTGGATTATCTTTAAACCCTTAGTGATATAATTTCGGTAATTTCTTTTATAATTTTACTTGGTTAGCTAATAACTATGCCAGCCTCAACATGGGTGACACCAAACTTTCTTTTCAGTCCTTGGTATTTCCTTACTTTGAGAATGTCCTATTATTTATAATGGATTTTAACTTATAAATTTCAAAGAATCTCTGTGTTTGTTCTCCTCAGCTTGTAATGTTCAGTTAGCCAATGTAATTTCTTGATATTAAACACATGGGGATAAGAAGGTAGGTTAAAGAGGAATGCTTAACAGTAAACATGATGGTTTCAATCCCAGAGACTTACATGGTGGAGGAAGAGGAAACCATTCCTGATATTATCCTCTGACCTCCTCACATGTGCTGAGGCATGCTCATACCAGCACATAAACACATTCACAATAAGTAAGTAAAGGAGACTTGAAGACAAAGGGCTTATTTCATATTACACTTCTAAGTTGCACTCCAGCACGGAGGGAAGTCAGGTACATAAGTCAGTGGAAAATCTTGGAGGCAAAAACTACAGAGGGGCAATTGCATGCTGGCTTACATTCTGGATGGCTCACAGGATCATGCTTAATTAGCTTCATTATACAACCCTAACCAAGCTGCCTAGGGATGATGGTGCCTACAGTGGGCAGGACTTTCCCACATCAATTATCAGTTAAGAAGGTGTCTCAAAGAGATGCCCACAGGCCAATCCAAATATTCTGGGGAGGTTCTGGGCTATTCCAACGTGAATCTAGGTTGTTTCAAACTGACAATGAAAAGTGATTGGGCCAATAATTATGCAAGAAAAAGATTGCTTGGTTCACACAGAACTTATGTTTTTGCATGTATGTTAGTTTTTTTTTTTTTTTTAATTTAGTTGTTACTATTGTCTGTGTATTTTATATGTTTGTGATTGTGGGCATTCAAGTGCTGGGATGTGTGCATAGGTCAGAGAGCAACTCTTCTACAGTGAGTTCCCACTTTCCACTATGGGTCCCAGGGTTGAAATAATGTTGCCAAGTTTGCACAACAGTTACCTTTACTGGCTGTTCCATTGAGCTGGTTCAGAATTCTCTTGAAAATTGCTATCTGTATTCCATGTCAGTACTCAGCCAGGATAGGTAAGGGGTCCCGAAACCCTCTGCTTGCTTCTGCTCTTCCTCACTTCTAACACATGAAGCAGACAGGCATGGGATCCCAAGATCTTATGACTGTAGCACCCATGACCTACACAACACATAAAAGCAAACAAGTAAGGAATCCCTCTGCCTCTCCAGGACCTCCTGCCTCTTGGGCACACATTCTCTATCTTGCTAGGACTGAGTTCTGAGAGGCAAAAAGTAAAGTGTTCCTTAACATTCTGTTTCCCATGTACATTTCCAGACTGGACCTAGACAGATATAGAGACCCAAGTTTGCTGCCTCTAGGACACATTTATTGTTTTCAACACTCCAAGCTATTATGTCAATAACAGTGACTGAAAAAATTCAAGAGAGAATTTTAAAGCTTGATTATAAATGTGTTAAAGTTCTCAGGACATGAATAAATAAGTGAACAATTTTTAAAATGCAATTTAAATTTTTACATATTTTTATAAGTGAACACATTTGAAGAGAAATAGATAAGTAAAATAAAGTTAAGTAAGGAAAAATCATCTTACGATATTAAAGTAGAATCCAGCAAAGACAGGGTGAAGAAAATATATATTTAAAAAATGCTTAAAATGAAAAGAAAATACAAAATCAAATAAAATCTCAATAGGAAGCCTCATCAATAGAATGGATCATGTGGAAGACAGGCTATATAAAGTAGAGAAACTAGACCATTCAGCTAAAGGCAATTATAATTTTTAAATGTATGAATGAAACAGAAGATTTGTGAACAGTATAATAAAAACATTTGTTATAGAAATATAATAAGAGTTCCTTGCCAAGGGCATACAAAATATTTTCAATAAAATCATAGAAAAAGTTCCAAAATGAGAAGAGAGAGGGAGGGGGCACCATGCAGGACTAGAAAAGAAACACCACATATTATAATTATAGTTAAAATACTGATTATACAGAACAAGGAAATTATATTGAGAGATTCAAAAGGGGTGGCCCAAGTTCCATACTTTGAAATCCCATCTCACCTCAGATAAAATGATTATTGTTAGACAATCAGCTGAGAGCGGGGGCTGCTGTGGTTATATGAACTTCCGGAGGGAGTGTAGACTATTAAGGAATCATGGAAATCAGTGTAGCGGTTCCTCAATATTTGGAGATAGAACATCCATAGGCGGATACTAATATTGAATATGTAGCAACATATGTTTAATATGGTCCTCTTGTAGAGGCCAGGAGACCAGGAAGGAGCCAAAGGGGAGAGGGATGTCTTAAGGGATAAAAGCAAATTGAATCTGGCACATCCCTAAATTTAATTTTCACACAAAGCAAAGTTATTAGAAGGCACGTGATAAAACTCAGTGAATATCTGCTAAATATTCTGTCTATAAAGAGCTCATTATTAATTAGGCACAATATTTAATGTATCCATAGCACATTCACTCCAAATGAAATGCATATTCATATATGTGCAGTGGTGGCAAAAATATCTCAGAAAGAATTGCTAATTAATTTTGGCGTTGTTTGGCATCATCTTCCTACCTTGACAAAGTATGTAATTTCTCTGTCGTGCCTTTTACATTTTTCTTCATAAAAGTGTCGATCATATATGAATTTCGAAAGTTAAGTGAGTTAATGCATGCAAAGAACATAGAGCCTCCTGGATACAGCAGAACCAAATACTGTGTTTGGGATTCTGCTGGGGAATTTAACTTGCTATCCCTTGCATCTAGCACATGATTAAGACTCAGGTGATAATAATAAAGGGGATTTTTTTTTTCTAAGTACACTAAGATAGATAGTCAAACTCCTCGTGAAGACTTGGTCATCCGAGTTCAAGAAGGCACAAGCATTCCCAGAGATTACAATAAAAAATGTGAAGTCTACTTCCCATCCCTCATGTTGAAGACCTGGGGAGCTTTGTCTCATTGCTTCCTTTCCTTGGTCTATTGAGGTTTATCCATTCTGCCTTCTTTAGTCACTCAATGTCATATATTTTCGTTTACCTATTTGTTTGGGAAAGCATTTCACCATGTAGCATGGGCTGGTCTAAAAATCATGGCAACCCTCTTGTCTCCGCCTCTTTTTATTATTATTAATTTATTCTTGTTATATCTCAATGGTTATCCCATCCCTTGTATCCTCCCATTCTTCCCTCTCTCCCATTTTCCCATTTTTCCCCTCCCCTATGACTGTTCCTGAGGGGGATTACCTCCCCCTGTATATGCTCATAGGGTATCAAGTCTCTTCTTGGCAACCTGCTGTCCTTCTGCTGAGTGCCACCAGGTCTCCCCCTCCAGGTGACATGGTCAAATATGAGGCACCAGAGTACCTGTGAAAGTTATACCCCACTTTCCACTCAACTGTGGAGAATGTCCTGTCCATTGGCTAGATCTGGGTAGGGGTTTAAAGTTTAAGGCCTGTACTGTCCTTGGCTGGAGCCATAGTTTGAGCGGGACCCCAGCTATCCACTCCTTGGAATATACCCAGAAGGTGCTCCAGCACACAACAAGAAACTTTGCTCAACTATGTTCATAGCAGCCTTATTCATAGTAGCCAGAACATGGAAACAGCCTAAGTGTCCCTCAGTAGAAGAATGGATAAAGAAACTGTGGTACATATACACTATGGAATACTACTCAGCTATTAAGAACAAGGACTTCCCAAAATTTGTGGACAAATGGATTGAGCTAGAAATGATCATAATGAGTGAGTTAACCCAGTAGCAGAAAGACTCAAATGGTATATACTTACTTATATCTGCATACTAGCCTAAGGGGCATGTCCCATGAAAGCCTTCTCTTACCAGGAAACTGGGACAGAGGGGAGGACATCCTATTGGGATGCTAGATGAGAGAAGCATGGGAGAATAGCAAAGTAGAAGGATCCAGTGGATCCTAGAAACCTACAATGAGAACATTATGATAGGCAGATTTGGGCCCAGGGGTCCTGCTCTAACTGTGGCTGTCTCTGCCTTTTTAACGCTGACATTACAGCCTTGGAGCAACACAATAGACTTCAATTCTACACCTCCTGCGAGCAAAAGCTACATCTCCCTCTTCCTCACCAGGAAACACGCTTAGCAGGGCTTCTACTTTAGGGTTCTTCCTATGCCAAATTTTTATTTATCTTGTTCTTTCTGAAGTACTTTTGGTCTTGCTTTTTTGCCATTAACTGAAATCACTTTCATTTTCTGGGACCCTTTGTTTTCACATTATTAAAATCCCCAGATGTTACACATGTTCTGGTAGCATTGTATCCCCTTTTACTTTGTCTCCTTCGGTGGTCATTTTTCTTCTGAGAACCGTCACTTGGCTGTTCTGCCTTAGAACAACATGGGGACCCCGCATTCCCTAACTGGCATTCTTTATCATTGTGCCCATTCTTGGATTCTCTCTTTTTTTTTTTTTTTTGGTTTTTCGAGACAGGGTTTCTCTGTGTAGCCTTGGCCATCCTGGACTCACTTTGTAGACCAGGCTGGCCTCGAACTCACAGCGATCTGCCTGCCTCTGCCTCCCGAGTGCTGGGATTAAAGGCGTGTGCCACCATGCCTGGCTCATTCTTGGATTCTTTCTATTTGACTTAAGGTTTATATACTTACCTTCTATGACCAAATCTAAGAAATAGTCTTGGCGCCCCGTCTCTGTTCCCTGCATACACAACAAATCAATAGATTGATTCTCTAATATATTACTCTCGCTGCCTACTTTAGGCATTTAGACTCTGTTAATAGTAAAAATACCCATCATTCTTTGTTAGTAGCCAGTACAGAAGTGTTTTTCATGCATTATTATTTTATCTTGTTTTCACAAAGCATGTACTTGGAATAGGAACTACTGCTATCATCTTTATGTAGATAAAGAGCTGGAAGGTCAAAGACATTTTGTGTTACGCCCAGGTTCTCACAGTTGCGGTGGGATTCCTGCATGATTAGGGAGGCTTTACCATACACTGACTTCAGAGTCCTGTTTCTTGTGATAGCTCCTCCTTTGAAATTAGATCCTTGCTTCAAAACTCTTTCTTGAACTTTGGCGAAGATATAGCGCATGGCCTGCCAAAAATCCTGCGTTCTCTACTGAAATCATTAAAAATATTTTCTGAGACTCTTTCCTGCTGACACTGCTGCTGCTCTATGAAGTAAATGTGAGGCAAAAGAGTAATAATCAGAAACAGCTACTGACGGCAGACGCTCCTCTCCGTTCCCTTTCCACAGTGGCATAAGCTTCCTTAGAGCTTTTAATCCCCAAACTCTGGAAGGGTTTCAGCAGGCTTAATATTTTTGTTTTGAGCCTACCTAAAGGAAAACTCAAACAGTGCTTCTGCGACATAACCATGCTCTCATTTTCCACCTTATCCTTGCTAGCTCATTAGATGTCCACTGCGCTCCTCGCCAACAGCTCTAATTATGTCGGTGGTGCACAGCTTGCCTCCTTAAAGACAACGCTCTTCACTCTCTTCCTCCTAGTTCACTAGAGAGAAAATCTGCATCTTGGCTCTAGCGGAAGCCATAGGTCACTATGTGAAAACTTAGAGGGAAAAAAAAAAATATTGTCAGTAACGAGATCGCAGGCATTTGGAAAGTTCACAGGGTCCTTTGTACAACAGGGAAGAATCCCTCTGTTTCCTCTGGTGCTGTTTCATGCTAATTTCAGAACATCAGCCAGCATAAGGCATCTCAACTGAAACTTCAGTTCACAAAGGAGTTCCTTTCATCCTTTTTTTTTTAAATCGTAACTAGGCAGTTAGGTTTATCTTGTTGATCCGTGGAAAAGAATAAGAGGAAAAAAGACAACAACACAGTCGACAGACAGAACAGATTGAGCAGTTTGCTTCTACCACTGTTATTAGATTAAGGAAGGAAAATAGGTTGTCAATAGATCATATCTATTATGATTATTTTTTCCTTTATGGAAATTATATAGCCTCTAAGTCTCTAACATCTTTCTAATTTGATCATACAGGCTAATTGGCAACAAGTGGGTAATTTTACAGATAAAAGCCATTTTATATTGATTTTTGTCTTGTGATTCCCCTGGCTATGGTCCAGGGAAGGACAAGATACCACATTCACTCATTCCTCTTTTGGAGACTTGTTTGATTCCACTTAATGAAGAAAGAGAGGCAATAAGAGGAAAAGACAAGAACCTTTGGCTTGAGCACTGTGTTGTCACTGTGTTATGCTTGAACTGTGAAATTAGTTGAATACAGACCTGCTAGGAGGCCACTACAGTAGGTACCCTCTTATAGTTACCTTGCTGGGGCCTGAAACCTACACTGGTCCTGATTCTAGACTCATGTCACTTTCATCTGGCACATGCCTTCATGGAATATGAAAGAAATGATGACAAGTAATATCTAATATCTGATTGGTTCAGTTGCCTTGAAGTTAGGTATTTAAATTATTGAACAAAAAAATCTTATAAACTCGTCAAATCTATTGTCGTGTTTATTCTTGAGAACATCTAATGCTTTTCTTTCTGCTCTTTCTTTTCTTCTTCTTTTTTTTTTTTTTTTTGGCAGGGGTCAGGGGCAGGACTTGAGACAGGCTGTCCTGGAACTTCTTCTATAGACCAGGCTAGCCTCCAACTCACAAAGATCTGCTTGCCTCTGCCTAGGGGTGCTGGGATTCAAAGACTGAAGAACCACTACCCAGCTTCTGCTGTTTCTTTCTAAGTTTTTTATTTTAATTGAAGAGATGAGCCAAAGCCTCTGTGCTTGCAGTCTAGCAATTAGGAAAGGTAATGTCTATACTATGTCTTTCAGGCTCTTACATAAGTTACAATTGAAAAATCCTTTGAAGCTGGAGAAGATTTTGTTTTTGACTAGAGGAAAAAGCATAGAATTAACTGTGCCAGAGTATGATTAGTCTTCACAATTGCTGAAACTACTAAATTGGCTATTTCGCTACAGTGTTGGCTTCATCTTTGTCCTGGGCTATTTTCTGTACAAAGAATACAGCAGATAAGATAGCTTGTAAGCGGTGCCTTTCACACAGTCACGTAGACTGGGAAATACAAGAGCATGGTGATCATGCTTGGTGTATTAAATTGTGGCATCATTATATGACAGGACAAGAGAGCTCACAGGAGTCAGAGAGAAGTGAGGGGCTGAGTTCATCACTAGCTTATTGTATACAAAGACTTTCTTCCCTGCTTAGGTACAATCTGGAATCAGAAACAAGCAGTGGAAACAAAACCCATCACCATCACTTCCAATGGTTCCAGAGGACGGCAGACTGGAGACCAGATGAAGATCATAGAGTGTGACTGACAGTCACTTAACATTCTAAGGTGCTGGCTCAAAATTTAATGGCAAATGTCCTCAGTTGTCTAGAAATGAACATTTTAATCCACTTAGAAAATAATTTATTAAAAATCTGGGGGAAAGGCAATGTACAGTCCAGGAGTAAAGGCATCAGTAGAAGCCCAGCTATAACAATTACTCAAAGTGTTTAAATTAAAATACACAGTGGATTTAAGAAAGATCTAGCTATACCACATACTCAAATTAAACTTAGAAATCAAAGAACATAAAAGAAAAAGTAGAAACTAATATGAAAAGGAACAATGCTATCTTCAGTATTGAACACAGAGATAAACATGGAAGATTAATTTTTTTTTTTTTTTTTTTTTTTTTTTTTTTTTTTTTTTTTTTTTTTTTTTTTTACAAAAAGCCCCATAAATGGCAGAAAAAATGGCTCAAGAGATCAAAGGGAAACTGATTTCCCATTCCTTCCAGTGTCCCTGCTCATGGGCCATTTTGCCTTCCAGGTAACAGATTGTTGTCATTTCATATTCATGTCAGTCTTTCAAAACAGAGGAAGAATTTGAGTTGTATTTTAAAAAACTGTGAATCAATGATACCAAGTAAGTATTGACTTACCGTACTGATTACTTCCATGTAATAATCCATGGATGGATAGACTAAATCCATTTTAGGATGAAGGTAAAAATGAGGATGACTGGAATGCTGATGCTCTCAAATATGCGAAGGAGTAGCAGTTTAAAGAACAAAAGAAGAGCTACAGAAGTTCAGAATTGAGACTAATTCTTCAAGGTTGTCTAATACAAATGGTCAAAACACTAAGAATGTAACAATTATATAATTCCTGATTGTGTTATAGTTATTCTTGCTATAGGTAGTTTATTGTATATATGTGGAATAATATAAATTTATATGTAAAATAAATAAATAAAAAGAAAAAAGAGAGAAAATATTTTTAAAAAAATCAAGCTGGGCCGTGATGATGCACAACTTTAATCACAGCACTCGGGAGGCAGAAGCCGGTGCATCACTGTGTTGTTCAAGGCCAGCATGGTCTACAAAGTGACTCCAGGACAGCCACGGTTACACAGAGAAATCTTGTCTTGGGGGAAAAAAATCAGAAGCGGGAAGAAGTAGGATCAGAGTGATAGCAGAGATTAGTATACAGGATACACACTAGTATATGGAATACACACTAGTATATGGAATACACATTAATATACAATTTAAAATAAAAGATAAGACCCAGGAATGTCTAGCAAGACTGAACTAGTGACTGTTTAACACTTGTTTTAGAATGCAAATATCAGAGCACTCAATTGGTGAGCTTACATCTTACGATGATTTTGAATTAACCATTGTTGAATTTGTGAGACACAAAAGCATATTTCCCTTCTGTTTCATTTCTTTCCTTGTTCTTCTGAGCTATATAATTTTATAAACACAGGATACTGAAGTCACACTTTTAAAAATTTCTATGGTTTATCAAGATATAAGTAAGGTAATACCTTTTACTTTTCCCTTTGTGATGTTGTGTTAATGTTAGGTTTTTGCCGAACATATTACATATGAATGTTGATTTATTTGAATGATCATGTGCAAAAGGCACTGAAGAGTTATCATAGTGAAAATGATAATAAAAGTACTTTCCTTAAAAAATTATCACTTTGACAAACATTTCCTAGATGCTTATAGTTCTTACAACAGTATATTCTCCGTGCTTGATCTCACCCTCCTCTTCTTTGTTTGGGCACTTCCCACTCTGTTAAGAAAATACACACCAGCTGGGCGGTGGTAGCACACACCTTTAATCCCAGCACTTGGGAGGCAGAGGCAGGTGGATCACTGTAAGTTCAAGGCCAGCCTGGTCTGCAAAGCGAGGCTACACAGAGAGACCCTCCCTCAAAATACAAAAAAAAAAAAAAAGAAAGAAAAAGAAAATACACACTGGATCAAACAGATGCTGAGACTCACAACCAAACCTTAAGCTGAATGCAAGTAGTCTTGTGAAAAAGTAAGGACCATACATGGACTGGGTTTAGGCCCCTACCAGATGTAGCCAATAGACAGCTTGATCCTCATTCTTCCTAGGAAGGGGGACAGGGGCAAGCTGTTTCTGACGGGGACTCTGTTGCCTGTTTTTTGATCACTTTCCCCTTGTGGGGCTGCTTTGGCAGACCATGGGGAATACTCAGTCCTGATGTGACTTGAATTCCTGGGGTGGATTGGTGGAGGGCAGAGGAGGGAGGTCTTTCCTTTTTTTGAGGAGTAGGGGAGGCGGCATGGAAGAAGAGGGAAGGAGGGTAGGACCAGGAAGAGAGGAGAGAGGGGGCTATGATTGGGATGTAAAATAAGTAAGTAACTAAATAACTAAATAAATAGAAAATACATGTCAAAAATGTGTCTCTAAATTAAATAAAGAACTTAATTTAGTCAATCCTGGAGTAGCCACAATACCTACGTTTCCCCTTTATTGAAAATAGAAGCTATCTAGTTAACTCAGTTAGGTAAAGCTTGGTGCTAATAACTCCAAGAATGTGGGTTAAATCCCCTTAGAAGCCTAGGATGAGAAGTAAGTTTCAGAAGATGGAGGCACACACCTTTAATCCCAGCCGTCAGCAATCAAAGGCAGATGAATCTCTGAGTTTGAGACCTGCCTGGTTTAAAGAGTGACTTCTCAGACATCCAGGGCTACACAGAGAAACCCTGTCTCAAAACAAACAAATGAAGAACAAAAGAATAAAAGTAGTTGGAAATGACTGTTGATACTGATGGGGAGTCAAGTTAAAATTACCACCAATATTATTGCTTTTGCTGCTTTGCCCAATGTAGCATATTTCAGGCTGGCCACTCCTGAGAGTCTTGGAGGCCTGCTTCTGCCTAAACCAGTGTGCATTCTCTTTGATATTCCCACAGTGTGCACAATATACCCTCGAACACGCACTGCTCAGGGTAACATGTCTCTAATGCGATGAAATCAATGGGAACACATCCTTTTTTTTTTTTTTTTTTTTTTTTTTTAGCCTGACAGTATTGTCAGGGTGTATTATCTGGTTTAGGCTGCGGCTTCAGTTCATAGCAGTCGTCAGTTAAATTTCCCTTTCTGAAGTTGAGCAAAGTGTGGTAATGTCACTGCCACAGGCGACTGCCGTTCATAGGATGGTTACTGGAGAAGCACAGCCTCCTGGCTTGTCACACTGTATATATCTCAGGGTCTTCTGTTCCTTCCTAGTCAGAGGTTTCCAAGAATGTTGCCTGGAGCAGTCGTGGGATGCAAAAGAGAAAGATTTTTGTTCTGCACTTAGCAACATTACCACACTTCACACTCAGTTTCTGATAAGGGGAGATTTAACTGACTTGCTCTGAACTCCATCCTTCAGATAATACACTCTGACAAGGCTTTGGATAAAGGCTAGAAAACCTACTAATTTATATTTCATTATCGCTACACTTGGTTTAGTCTGTTATCTTTTGCTAAGTGTTACACAGATAACAAGGAGTACTGAACTGAAAGGGGAAAGGGGAGCCCTGACCCCACAGGGGAGGCAGAAAGGCATTGGATATTCAGCCTTCTGTCATGAGAAGTTACACACCAGTCAATAAACTAGAGCCTGCGCCCAGGATTAGAAGAGGCAGTCCATGTTGCACAGGTGAGGAGTTGCTGACCATTATGAGCCTTTTGGGCATCTTGTGTACCAGAAAGCAAAATTAAAAAAAAAAAAGGGGGGGGTGATTGGGGGAGACTTTGAAAGAGCTCACAGTGATGCTCCTGTGACTTTTAGAGCACACTTGCCAAAGAGAAGAAAAGTGTCTTCCTGGTCCTTAACCGTTCTTCCCCCTGCCCTAAAATGTTTAGGGTGAATTTAAATTTATCAGGAGCAATACAATACAATACGATACAATAGAGGGGTATAATTTTACTCTTCCCCAGGATAGATGATGGCTGCTTTTCATAGATCCTTCTGGATACACAAGAGAAGAGATTATATGTAATTCCTATATAGTGAAAGAGCATTGCTAACAGCCCTTTATCGTACACTCAAACCCACATTGATATTGTCCAAGTTTTGAAAATTGTTTATAATATACATGTAACACATAGACTAAAGCGTCTTTCTACAATTATGCTGACTGCTGTCTTATATTGCTCACTAACATTTATTAGATGCTAAATCCCATCATGAAAATCCAAACATTTATGAAACTGACTGCCTTGAAGTTTGTCCTTTTCTCCTTAAAATGAAGCCTTGCCTGAATCTCACCAAGAAAGCTAAGTGATTTGCAGGGGGAGGGGCTGGGTCTATTTTGAGGTGCCTGTTTATTGGTAGAAGGCTGGAAATATGATGCAAAGTTCAGTTCAAGGTTAGCCCTCCCTTTACTTCTAAGGATAATATACCCTCTTAGAGGCAGATGTAACCAAAGCATTAGGAACGCTGTATCTTCTCCCAGTGGCGGAGCATACTTCTCAGTGCCCAGGGAGTGATGACCACCCTGAGAGATGTTGCTTCTTCTTCTGAAATGTAGAGTGACAAGTAGAGTAGGAACATATGCTCGAATCATATTTTAGGGATGAAAAGTAATGAAGGAGCCCTCATTATAGTCATAGAACTTAGCTTAAAGGGAACCACAGAGATTACTTAAAGGAAGAAACTAAACTAAGAGAGAGAACATCTGGATTCTATCCTAGCTGTGCCACTGACTCCCTGCATGTTCCTTGGAAAACTGCTTCCCCTGTTTCTTCTGAAGCATCTTCCCTCAGATGAAAACACATGAATAGTTCCCAGTCAGAGCCTTTCCTATTTCAGCGTCTTATAATGCTATCTCTCTAATGGTATATGAAGAAATTAGTGTCTGCCTGGGCTGCACAGGTAGTTGATGGAAAAACCATCACCATCATACTGTACTTCTCTCTCTCTCTCTCTCTCTCTCTCTCTCTCTCTCTCTCTCTCTCTCTCTCTTTCTCTCTCTCTCTCTCTCTCTTCATACACATTTTGTAGAAAACAAGTGGGTGTGTTCAGACAACGAATGTTGGAAGGAAGCATAAGGGTTAAGAACAGTTTTGTTTGTTTCTTTGTTTCTTTGTTTCTTTGTTCAAGACAGAGTTTCACTGTGTAGCCTTGGCTGTCCTGGAACTCCCTCTGTAGATCAGGATGGCCTAGAACTTACAGAGATCAGTTTGTCTCTGCCTCCTGAGTGTTGTCATTAAAGGAATGTGCCATCATCACCTAGTGAGAAGAATAGATCTTAATGGAGGAAGAGAGAGAAGGTGCTGGAATTCTTGTTGAAAGAAAAAAAGAGGGTGAGCAGGGGATCAGAAAGCCACATACGGAAGATGAAAAAGGAAAATTGTAGAGGGGTATGAATAAAATGAGATATAATGGCATATATGAATAAAAACCATAACAAAATTTATCATTTTTATTCTAACTTTTTAAAATAATTAAAAATATTAGTTAAAACCCTTGGATTTCATTACGTCAAAGGTTCATTATCTGTTAACAGTCAAAACAAGTATTGTATGATCACTTGAGATGAATTCTTTATTAATTTTTAAATATAGGAAGCAGCTAGTGAACAAAACAACCTTAATGATATACAGCTTTAAAAATCCAAGAGCAATTATTTGCTAGCTTTCAAACAAATCTCATTTTAATACTACGTGTGGTGGCTTGAACAGGAATGGCCCTCATAGGCTCATGCTTTGAATGCTTAGTCCATAGGGGGTGGCATTATTAGGAGTTGTGGCCTCTTTGGAGGAAGAGTGTAACTGTGAGGGTGGGTTTTGAGGTCTCCTATGCTCAAGTTAGCTTCCGTGTGGCTTATAGTCTCCTGCTGCCTGCAGATCAAGATGCAGAACTCTCAGCTCCTTCTCCAGCACCATGTCGGCCTGCGCACTACCATGCCGCCTGCCAGGACGATAATGAACTAAACCTCTTAAACCATAAGCTAGCCCAAATTCAGTGTTTTCCTTTAAAGGATTGTCAAGCCAGAAATTACTTGTGTCCTTGGAATATTGAGGTATTTTTAGGTTTTTTTTTCCTTTAATATGGTCTCTTTGTAAATAAACCAAATGAGTGGTTTTCTTCTTCATGTCCCCCAATGCTGCCCTGGGTCATCAACTTCCAATTTCTTTTTCTTTTTCTTTTTCATATTTTGAGATGGGGTTTCTTTGTGTAGCCGTGGATATCCTAGACTCATTCTGTAGACCAGGCTGGTGTTGAACTCACAGAGATCTGCTTGCCTCTGCAACTCCCCCTGGAATTGCAGGCATGTACCACCAAGTCTGGCACTTCAGGTTACTGGCACTTATGTGCAACAAATATCAGTCCAATCTGTCTTAGAGCATATTTACCCAAAATAATACTAATTAAATCATAATAAGACTAGATGAAGGCCCTTTATTCATGTATGTGCTCACTGAGTGTCATGAGTGACTCAGAAAGGAATCGTACACAGTTTAACTAGAAGTGCTTCTATTGTGTCTCAGAGATGCCATTGTCCTAGTCCCATAAAATGAGACAAAAGTTCATTTATTTTTAAGAAGTTATTTTTAGATGGGACGATCCTGTAGTTAACACATTTTTGATTTGAGATAATCTGGAAGTCATTTATATTTCATAATTGGTTTAGCAAGACATTGAATTTAAAGAGGAGATCTGCCTTCTGAATTGCTTGCCTAAGGCAAATATTAAAATTAATCTTCACTCCCTGGCCACCAGCTAACTGATTTCAAGGGGAGGGAGCCTAGAAAAGTACATGCTCATTAAAGGATTAGATGTAGTTAATCCAAAAGATGGCTAATCCAAGAAAAAAATTGAATGAATTGATCTGAGAACTGAAAAAAATAGAACTCTACTCGTCAAATAGTAATAAAAGTTGACAAATATAGTTAAATATGTATTTATCTATAACTTGTCCAAAGAAAAAACAAAATTTAAATATTTTCTGGTTTATAAAAATTGAAACTATGCCTTTTATTTCTTAATCCATGCTCTATTTATGGGCACCATGATTTGCTTTTAAGCAGAGGTTGCCTTGCAAATCTTCTGTGACAGACTCTAGCCAATGGACATGTTTTAGTTTTCTCTTTCTCAACAAATGCTTGTATATTTCACCCCAACTTTGTTTTCTTCCTTTCTTCCTTCTTTCTTCCTTTATTTCTCTTTTTCTTTTTCACTTTACTTTTTTTTTCTTTATTTTGGACATTTGAGACCAGGTTTTCCTGTGTAACCCTTCCTATCAGGGAACTCACTATGTAGACAAGGTTCACCTCAAACTCAGATAGATTCACCTGCCTCTGCCTCTCAAGGGAGTGCTGGGATAAAAAGCATGTGCCATTACTACCTGGCTCCCAAGTTCCTTTAAAAAAATTCTTTAACAGCTTTATTGATTTGAGAGGGATTTCTACAGCACTTTGGTGGAGACCAGAAAACATATTGCAGAGGTTGGTCTCTTCTTCCGACATGTGGTTTTTGCAGACCAAACTTAGGTCATCATGCATGGCAACAAGTGTCTCACACATTGGGCCATCTTCCCAGAACATTCTATGTTTTTTGTTTGTTTTAACTTAAACAATATTTATTTTATTTTATATTTGAGTACTTTGTCTACACGTACTTATGTGTACCATGGACATGACTAATACCCATAGAGGCAAAAGAGGGCTGCTCGATCACCTGGAGCAGGAGTTACAGATAATTAGGTGGTAGGTGCAGGGAATTGAACCTGGGTCCTCTGAAAAAGCAAAAAAAGTTCTGACTCTCTGAGGCATCTCTCTAGCACCATATCTTTGTTTGGTTTTAGGTTTTTTTCCCCAGAAATATTCAAGTTGAATGGCTGATTTTCAGATAAAATGCATTTCCCATCTATAGACTTCATTTTATGGGTTTGTCCACAGACCAAAATGAGTGTATTACCCTTTACTGCTACTGCAGGGTCTCTCTGGGTAGCCTTGCCTCTCCTAAACTCACTTTGTAGACCAGGCTGGCCTTGAACTCACAGTGATCTGCCTGCCTCTGCCTCCCAAGTGCTGGGATTAAAGGCGTGCACCATCATGCCCAGTTTATCACTTCAGTGTATTGACATTTTAATAATGTTTTAGAATAAGTAAGTCATAGGAATCAATATCATTTCATTGTGCTAATTTATATGTAAACTGTTAGAAACTGGAAAACCTGTTAAAAACTGTTAAAAAAAAAAAAGTCCATCATGTGTATTTTTCTTTATAGGAGCCCTCATAGGATTCGATCCTTCTTGCATCTGTGTGGTAACACAGGCAGTTCTCGACAGGAGTTTGCATAGCATAGAGTATACATTTTAATCCCTGTTAGCCTTATGGGTAATGTTTGGCTGTGTTCATTTGACCTTGGGATCTAGTTGGTTGCTCTCCATCTACACAGCCTATAAGTTAGAACCCGACAAACTAATTTACAGAATGCTATTGTCACAGTCTACAAGGTTTTGCAAGATCTGCTCTTAGCCTTCTTTTTCAACATATACTGATACTTCTTCCTCTTAGCGTCCTAGTCTCTGCCACCCTGGATGACTTTTTATTCCCAAGACCACTTAACTCATCGCTCTTTTTGTATATTCCACATGGCATTTCTTCTAAGTGGGATAGTCCCTCTCCCTACCCTTTCTCATGCTAGTTTTATCAATTTAGGCAACTTCCGTATAAATGTCAGATTGTTGGAACATCTGTTCTGCATGCTGACTCTGAAATTTCTGCTACCAGTCTTCTCATTATCGATGCATTTGAGTATTGAGCAATTGATGTTTCATTGACTATCTTTAGTTGTCCTCTCATTGTTTGTTTCCCTCTTTCTCATCTAACTTTTGGAGTAGGAAATATGTGTATCTAACAGTTACAGCATAGGAGACCCCTATATAGGCTTGGGAAATTCGAAAGCAGTTATGGCAGTCTTGTGTGTTTAGCAATTCTAGGGGGTGATGAAGACATAATTTAGGTAGTTGGGCAGGCATGGCTATTGAAGGCCTTGTTTCCCTGCCACAAAGTCAGTGAGTCAGACTCAACAGCTTAGGCTAGGGCTGAGTCTTTTTAAATTTTTAATTGTACAAGGTAAATGTTAATCCATGTTGCTGCCTATTTCCCTGTGATGAGACTTGTTATTTTTCTTCTTTTTTTAAAAAAGTATATATTCATTTTGCATCCTGCTCAGAGTCCTCTCTCTCCTCTCCTCCCAGTCCCATCCTCCCTCTGTCTTTCCCTCCTCCCTCCTCGCCTAGTCCCCAGAGAAGGGGAATTCCCCACCCACAACCTTCACCCCTCACCCCCACTTCCCACTCCCCCACTTCCCACCCCCACCCCCAAACCCCACAGCATATCAAGTCAGATCTGAGAGCATCCCCTTCCCCTGTGGTCCAGTGAGGCACCCCCACCAGGGGAAAGCCACAAAAAGCAGGAGTCTGAGTCTGAACCAGACTTCACTTCCCTTCCTAGGGTAACTGTTGGAGGTTGGTCTGATGTATTTTGATGCTAATGACTGCTTGCTGTCTAGGTGCCCCACTTATACCTTGCCTAAGAGCCTAACCTATTTGACCAATAAAAGACCATCACACCTGGGTAGGGCAAAGAAGATAGGTGTGGCTAAGGTTCCAGGGCTTGGGAGACAGAGAGAATCTGGGGAGGAGAAAGACCCAAGGAGAGGCAAAGAAGAACAAGGCTGCACCTTGGGTTATGTGAAAGAGAAGCACATGGATGGAGACTTGGCCCAGATGGTGCTGATTATCAATTATTTGGATTAGGGATGGGAAGTAGCCTGATAGAAATTATTAGAAGCAGATGGCATTGGATTGGGGCAGGTATCCCATACCTCTCCCACTATGGGAAGTAGTTTAGGGCATTAATATTGGCTGAGCCTCAGGTTAACTAAGGCTATTTTAAAATATAACAGGTGTCTGTGTCTTGGTTGATTGCTAGCAGGTTAGAAAATATATTATTAGGTCACACTGATAAATTAACCACAACAGGTAACCACATGACAACCAAGCTGCCCGTCAGCTACATCTGTGTGAAAAAGAGGAGTGGGTAGGCCTGAGTCTTAATTACCTGAATATTACAGGTCTATAGACAGCTCTTGTGATACTCTAAACCAGTGGTTCCCAACCTTCTGGAAGCTGTTATCTGTATTATACAGTTCATCTTGTTGTGGTGACCCTGGACAATAAAATTATTTTTATTGTTACATCATAGCTGTAATTTCACTCCTCTTTTATTGTAATGTAAATATTTCTGGAGATAGAGGTCTGCCAAAGGGGTTAGTTTCATGAAATAGGAGGATTTCCAGTTGCAGGCCTTCGGTAGATGTGATAATTATCAAACCAAGCTTCCCCCACTCCCCTCTGCCTTCATCAACTAATCACTCAGACCAAAAATAACTTAATAAGCTGACAGCTAGCTTAGAGTATATATGCAGGAATAAATGAATGGTTAAAAACTAGAATGGTTGGAAAAGTGAAGTAACTATATCATTGGATATAAGTTAGATATAGTTTTAGATATAGTTAGATATAGTTTTAACTGTTACTATTCAAAAGCCTCGGCATTAAATAGTTCTTTATTTTCTCAAGCCTAGAGCCCTTTACACGGTCTCCTCACAGTGCCTCTAAGAGTTAGACATATGCTCAGTCAAGAAATGAACACTTTGTCTCAGTGGGTGGGCTGCCTGCTTTAAATCTACTACTGATGCTTTGCAAATATTACCAAAAAAAAAAAAAAGCAAAAGCAAATTATCAGTGTAGCAGAAACAGACTGAAGCAATGCCTCTGCCAGATCCTGTACATATCTGGCCCCCAGTAGGAAGGTATGCCTTGGGGGTGGGGAAGTGGAGAAAACCAGCGTGCAGTGTTTCTGAAGTAGATTTTCACAGACCTCCAGTAAAGAAAGATGCACATATGTTTATTACTCTTAAAATAGTCCTTCCTATGAACACAAAAGTGACTGTGTTCCTAGTGCCATTCAGCGTGCTGGGTTCATACTAGTGTTTGTTCCTCTCATAACCATCCCAAGTGATGCTGAAAGGTTTAACTCTACCTTAGTTAAAATTTGAAAAGATTTCTTACTATTTTTTTATGAATATATTTGAAACTGCAGGGAGATTCTTAATAGCCTTTGGGAACGCTGATAATTTCAGTTACCAGGAATCATCTACCAACTTGATTTCTAGTATTGGAACCCTCTATATAAATCCCTTGTCTACCAACAATTTAGACATGGAATGCCAGCTCTTTAGTCAAAACATCAATAAGATGGCTTCTTGTCATAGAACTTTGTGGGTAGTTATGAGCCTTAGCGCTTCCTTTTGTATAGATCACTGTTATTTCTATTAGAAGTATCTTGGTTTGTAAATACGTTTTGTTAATATTGACTCATGCTCGTTATATTTATTTGGCTTCCATGCCGAACCAACAAGAAATAAAACAAGAAAGTAAGCATTTCCTACATATTATGTTTAAGGAATACCTAGCTCAGCATTGAGTGAAGTATTAGAGGACATGATAGATGTCAAGAAGATTTGTTGAATGTCATAACTTTTACATTTTCAGTGTTTTTGGATTATCGTCTTCACAGGGTAACATAGTGGTAGACCTTAAAGGCTGTGGTGTCAGGCCAAGAAGTCACAGTGAGTGTTCGGAGGAAAATGAGTGGGATTTTACGGAGCAGCTTCCCTCAGATACCATATTTTTCATAGCAACCCAGTAAAGTCAGAGTGATCCATAACGTCACGTTTCGCAGCAACAAGAAAAAATTACATGAAAGAATGCTTCCAACCTCTGGGCCATCCTTGTTGTGGTCTATAGCTTAGCTATCACCTCACGCCCTCGCTCACTCTGGGGATCACTTCCCATGCTGGACAGATGTTTTCAAACTCTTGGCCGAACATGAGACCTATTAAAATAATGAAGAAACAATTTACAAGATGTAGCGTATGATAATCCATCAAATGAGACGTCATAACCATCAATTAATGAATGAATGGAAGCCTACTATAAGTGGCAAAGAATAATGAATAACAACAGGACAAAGCACTGCGGGACTTTGGATTGGGGATGATATTCATGCTGATAGATAAGTAGGCCTGTTAGCAGGAGTAGAAAAGACACCTGTTATGATAGCCATGAGGAAAGTAAAAATCTAATCCAGTCTTGCCTTTCTTACCTGCTTCTGTACCTCTCAAATGTAGCAACTGGAGCTGAAATTCATGCTAAGTGCTGTCACCAAGTTTAAAACAATGAATATAACCAAGCCACATGTCCATCCTCCATAGCCTAGGGACATCTTCTTTTCTCTTTTTCTTTTTGAGATCCTCTCATTTTAAAAGAAAAGAGACTTTTAATTCATTCTAACATAATATTTTAATTTATCTTTGAGAATTTAATACAACATATTTATGTTTATTGATCACACCCAGCTCTGTTCCTACTCTGATTCCTTCCAGACCCCCAGTCCCACATTGCGCTCCCCGTTTCTTTCCTTTTTTGTTGCTCATTGACTGGTGGGAAGGGCAGTTATGACACTCACTCATATAGAAGTACTAATGTTCTGAACTCATTCTCACCAAGGCATGGTCTTCTCTACACTGCTGGCTCATAGAGGGCATGCTTCCTTTTTTGCTGATTTGTTCAGAGACATTTAGGTTGTGTATGAACCACAAGCAAATATGTGGAGATAAGAGAGCATGTGAAATATTCAAAGCTCATAAACAAATTATTTATGACAGGGATTGATAAGCAACAGACTATACACTAAAGCCTCTTTCATGGGTTTTGGGAAAATTGTCCTGGAACACTGACTCACATTTGTTTTCTTATTTATTGTCTATTCCACACTTGTAATCTCTAATGTGAGCACTGAGTAGTTAAAACAAGAGGAACCTGCCATGAAAGGGCTGTTTATTGGACTCTGACTATTCCCATTTTATAGAAGAATATGGAAATTGTCCCAGAGTATCCCTGAAATCAACATAATCCTAATTTATAATGATATTATAATTTACTTGATGCTTGTGCAAATACCCAGGCCTGATTTTCTGGATTCCTGGTGAGGATGTGAGAGAAGAGTTATAGCTTGAGGTTATTATGAAGAAACCCAAAGGATCACACCAAAAAGAGTTTTTTTTTAATGCTTAATGGTTGGGTAATTGCATTACGAATAGAGACATGAATATCTCTGCCTTGATTTATTCTGACTTATATAGTAAGCTGATTTTTGCCTCCGTTAAAGGAATGCATATTTAGAATTCTTGGATCTTTCATTGGGTTTTGGCACAATCTAAGAAAGATAGGAAATGACAACCAAAAGTATGTTTCTATACATATTTTCTTTTTTTTCTTTTTTTTTTATTAATTTATTCTTGTTACATCTCAATGGTTATCCCATCCCTTGTATCCTCCCATTCTTCCCTCCCTCCCATTTTCCCCTTATTCCCCTCCCCTATGACTGTTCCTGAGGGTGATTACCTCCCCCTGTATCTGCTCTTGGGTATCAAGTCTCTTCTTGGTAACCTGCTGTCCTTCCTCTGAGTGCCACCAGGTCTCCCCCTCCAGGGGACATGGTCAAATGTGAGGCACCAGAGTATGTGAGAAAGTCATATCCCACTCTCCTTATTCATAATAGCCAGAACATGGAAACAGCCTAAGTGTCCATCAGTAGAAGAACGGATAAAGAAACTGTGGTACATATACACTATGGAATACTACTCAGCTATTAAAAACAAGGAATTCCCAAAATTTGTGGATAAATGGATCGAGCTAGAAATTATCATAATGAGTGAGTTAACCTCATAAGACTCAAATGGTATATACTCACTTATATCTGCATACTAGCCCAAGGGGCATGTCCCACGAAAGCCTTCACTGTACATATTTTCAAGAGGGGAAAACCAGAAAATGTGGTCTTAACAGATATATGGTGAACATTTGGACAATGCTAGAATATTGTTCAAATCTTCAGTAACCAAGCTTTTCCCATCAATGGAAGGAAGACGAAACTTACCTGGAGAAATATAATTAGGGTGTCCTTCCAGGAAGAGATTACAGCAAGGAGAGGTGCTTCAGTGTGGAATGAAGGAGCATGAAGTACCAGAATAGATACAACTCAGAGCAGGAATAAGCAAACATAGTAATAGCTCTCTTGAGGAAGATGAAAAACCTGAACACATTAGGAGGATTTGGAGACCTGTGCTGGTCTAGTTTTAGACATCAAAAGTTCCAAGGAGCAATGCTATCTCCTTTGATTTAAATAGGAACCCTTGTTGCACACTCTTGCCTGTCCCAGTCATCATTCATAAGATACTTGTATGGTCAGTTTGAAGTGGGACCTCTCTCATCACACATCTTCCAACATTTTTGCATACACTGTGAGTATTAAGCCTGCCTTTATTCTCTCCCCCCATCCCCATCTCTCTGTGTGTGGTGTGTATGTGTGTTTGATCTCCGTGTGAATTTCTAAGTTCAGACCCCCAAGCTCATTTATTCAAAGGTCAAAATAGAATGCCCTGTGTCTCTTATTACTTGCAACCTTATCTCCTTCACACGTCATCTTTTACTGTACTAGATGTGCACTCTTTATGCTGGGCTGCGCACTTGAGAGCTCTTGGGATCTGCCTGTCTCTGACCTCCATTTTGGGGGGTGCTGGATTACAGGCATGTATGGACATACTTGGCTTTTTATCTGTGCTTGGGGGACTCGCACTCATGATCTCACATTCGCAGAGCGAGTGCTCTCTGCCACGCAGCCATCTCTCTACCCTATTCTGCTTCTATAGCCTTTAGAGAATTTTCATTTAATTAGTGTAATTTCTTTTACAAATGAAGGCTGCCTTCTTGGCCCAAACTAGAATGTTTAGACATGATTTTAAAATCTTGTGCCTTAGTCTTTTTCTCCATCATCACAACCTTATTTCCAAGAAACAAGTTGGAGGAGTTGTTTTTCTTAGACAAGCGCCACAGCTTTCCACAGGCGTCATCTGTAGCAGACCACCTGCCAGGGGCCCATGAGAAGACTCATTTTCAGTGGCTAGATCACTTTTCTGTGTTCCATTAGCAATCCCATATTGACACATGGGAAAATAATTTCCAATATGAGGGGAAGACCCACTAAATTATAAATGTGCTACTCTTTAGTCTTTCCTTGAGATTCCATGAGAGAGTAAACCAACAAAACATATTTACACTGTCAGCATTTTAATTGGTCCAGATAGAGTTAAGGTTATGACTTCTTGCTTCAGAGTTCACGTAGCTTGCTCTGTGTATACATGCGTAAATGTAGGGCATTGTGTGTGTGTGTGTGTGTGTGTGTGTGTGTGTGTGTGTATGTGTGCGTGTGTGTTGTTTAAAAAGAGCTGTGAAAAGGATGCTTTTTGTACTGTAGAAGGACTAGCCATTCAAATTTAGAAGTGCTAAGTTTTTCGGAAAATCGGTTAAAGGGAAAAATTTAATGTACTTTTATAATATATTTGCAATTTATCACCTAAATAGAAAAGGTTATAGTAAATTTAAATTCTCTTGGAGGACAAACCTAAATATAAGTGGAAGAAATGTGGGACTTCAAATATGAATATAAAATCAGGTAGAAGTGTGGTGCCAAAAGGTAAAACCAGGCATAATATACTTATCATGCATTTTGAAATAATATTTTCTACACTTTAGTAGAAGAAAAGTAAGAAATACATTGTGCTGCATGTCTACTAATTTTTCCATTAAGCATTCACTTTTTAATTTATTCAATCAATCTAGGCTAACTACTCATGGTAACCTCTATGCTGCTTTCGTTCTGAAGAAGATTAGCACTAAATCAGGACAGAGGAGTGTATACTCTCAAACACTCTTTTGGTAAAGAAAGTAAGACATAGTGGTTGTATCTGATACCAGCAAGAATATTAGAATTATTACCAGGTTTGAATTGAAGTAGAAGTGAATAAAGAAAAAAAAGGATATTTTTGTTTTCTTTTATGTATGCGCTGTGTTTCTGTGTATACATGTATGTGTATATATGCGAGCACACAAACATGTGGGGGAGGCAGAGGTTGATTTGAGAGTAATTGCTTATAAGTGTGTGTGCTTCTTGTGTATTCACCTAGGTCAGAAATTGATGGCAGGTGCCTTTTCCAGTCACTCTATACCTTCCCAAACACTCTGGCTATAGGATACCACTGTACCCAACTTTTAAATAGGTGCTGGGAATCTAACCTCGAGCCTCATGCTTGCATGGCTCATAATTTAGTCAATGAGCTGCTCAGTCCCTAGTCTATTGTTCTAAATATTTCCTTCTTTATGACTAATTCAAACATCCTAATGTACATAGGTGATTGAAATACATGGAAAGTTGAATTGAGATGACTCTTAAACACTCTGGCCTTATATGCTCTGTATAGTTTGTTGTTTGTTACAAAGAGGTTAGAGGCCAGGGAAGGTCTTCTGTGATGTTGAAGTATCATCACACTGTGCTTTCCTATGTCACAGGCCTGATGTTAAATATCTGTATGTCCCCATAATACAGTCACAGTGACTGCCAGTACATATTTCAACAATTTGATAAAAATGTAAGTAAATGGAACAAAACTATCCTTAACTTTGAGTTTTGGTATAATAGTTTTCTTATTCTGTCACAACTATAAAACAATGTAAAATATAAAAATATAGATCAAATTAATAAGACTGATGTGATAGGACCATTGCTGAATACCCATAGAACCCTAATCACTGTGATTTTCCTTAACCTACACTCTATCATTTCATCCTATGAGAGTCAGAAGGTTAAGTTGTAACTTCAGTTTTCCAGAAAATTATATTAAGATTCCAGGGAGGATTTAAATAAGATTGACATTATAAGGCAAAGTTAGTGGGTTCAAAATCATATGTAAATCAAAGTCCTGGACTTCTGTGATTTTTTTTTTACCAGACTTACACACTTCTTAATGCAATATGAATGCTAGAGTAATGGAGGAAATAAGCCTGACTTGACTTGTGTTTTTCTACCCTCTTGCCTTCCAAATCCCATTGCCTTGTTCTGGTAACTAGACTTTATGCTTTACTTTGTATCTGTCCATCTTTCTGTTTTTCTTGGTTGACATCAGCCAGACATTGCTTTGAGATTCTGTGAATTTACTTCCAAGATCTTTTCTTTTTTTCATTTTCTTTATGAATGATGCCTGGCCCCATTGTAACTCTAGCTTAATGGCAATTTTAAATCTCCCTGTGTCCATTCAGCACTTACATCCTCCCCGCCCCCAATTCAGGGATCTTTATCATCCTATTTCCTTCCTGTTGCCATCTCAACTCAGATATAGGTAAAACCTTACATTCCTAGCAAATGCTTTCAACGTGTGTGTGTGTGTGTGTGTGTGTGTGTGTGTGTGTGTGTGTGTGTGTGTAGTGTTCTAACTTCATTCAATTGCTGTGATGAGAAGTTCTGACTAAAATAATCTTGGTAAGGAATTTATTTTGCTTATTCTTCCAGGTTGCAGTCTATTATTGAGAGAAATCAGGGCAGGGACTTATCCAGGACCTCAAAGAAGAACGCATGGAGGATATTGTTTGCTACCTTGCTCTCTGGGTTACTGATTGTCATATGCTCAGCTAGCTTCCTTATATAGAAAAGGCCCACCCACCTATGGAATGGTGCCATCTACAATATAGTTGGTCCTCCAACATCAATTATAAATGTGGAGGACCTTTTGAAGACATTGTCATAGGTCAATCTGCTGTGGACAATCCTCTCTTTGAGAGTCCCTCAGGTGAGTCTAGGCTGTATCAAGCTGAAACTAGGAAAGTCATGTGTTGCGTGTGTATTTGTGCTACAATGTGTTGGGGGTGCAGTGTGTGTGTGTGTGTGTGTGTGTGTGTGTGTGTGTGTGTGTGTGTAGGCCAGAGCATGATATCATATGTGTTCATCAGTTAAATTCAACCTTATGCATGGATGTAGACTTTCTCACTTGAACACGGAACTTGCCCAAACAATAGTCTAACTAGATACCTTATTCTGGGAATTTCTTCTCTCCATCTCCCAGGCACTGAAATTACAGATAAGACACCAGGCACTCCAGCTCTTAGTGTTTATGTCAATGTTTGGTACCATGATGTCACGGGAAGCGTGCTAACAACTGAGACAATCTCCCCAGCGGTAAGAAATAGCTTTAAAACAAAGCACTTAATGAAAGCATAATTTGAGTAAAGATTTAGACCAGAAGAATTCAAATTTGATGTTGGCATTATACATACATTATGGAAGTAATAACTAACAAAATATTAATGTGCCAAGATGTGATGTTTCTAAAATCCATGTATTTTTAAGAAAATTATTTTCATGATCACATTACTGTGTCTTTTCTATATAAGGGGAAACATAATCCCTTAACCAAGCAAAGCTGTACAGACCTCTCCAATTGATACTATGTGCTCCTGAACTCACTACAAGATGTATTCGGCTTCTGCATGATGTACTGTTGGGCGGGAGAGCACACTATAGAGAGGGGCATGAATTTTAGTGAAGTCATGAGCATGGGAAGAAATGTGGCCTTTCGTACAATAAACTTCATACTATGGGAACTCTTCATTTTCCACTACTAAAATAAAGGGGCTAAGTTTTTGTATGTAAATGAAGTGTAGCTGATATTTGTAACATGTTAGTGCTGCTTCTCTTTTTTCTTTACTTATCGCATCCTCCACGTGTCAGAGTAAATGCAATAATCAGATAGGAATTTTGTCTAACTCGTTAATTACACCAACACAATGCTTTGTGCTATGCTAGAAGGCTATTTTGCATGAACATTTTGACTCTCAGTGATGATCTTGGATTTTTGGCTATGAGGAGCCTAATGGCAAGAATGGGTTGGTTTTGCCATACAAGGCCTTATTTGCCTTGTTTGAGGACCTCCTGCTCCTTTCTTTCCATTGAGAACAGCGCCCCCTCTGTCAGCCTCCCCTCTACCACAAATGCATCTTCATTATAATCTAGTTACTGCTGGGAAACTGCATTCTTGAAAATGGCTTTCCCTGTGGCGTAAAGATTTTTTTTTAAAAATAAATAAATACAGTTTATGTTGGGCATTCTCCACTTGAAGGGCTAATGATTATTGACTAGCCTCCAGCAGGCATCAGGGAGTCTTGCCTCAGGCCCTTCCAACTAGCCCCCAAACATGCCAAATGTTAACACATGTTTCTAGATCCTTGGCTGGGATTGGACACAAACAAGGCAGTCAGAATGGACCATTTAGTGTACAAGTCAAGATGACAGATCTCTGCTTAATACAAGGAAGAGAAAAATTCGTATCTTATTGAAAACGGCAGAAGAGCCCCGGGTGCTTTCACCTTGTGATTCCGCTGCAGGAAAGTGGGTTGTGTCAATATAAGTCTATGTCACCAGCTCATAGCTGCCACAGCGAATTGACCCTGTTCACGGTAGACATAAAGGCCTTCCATTTTCAAATTCTCTCTAATGCTCATCTGAGAACTGGAGCAGCATGTGGAACTAAGCCAATGAGTCTTCTTAATCATATGAAAGGAAGGGAGACAGAAGTGTCTTAATGCAATACAGCAATTTGTGGTGTGAGTCCCACCATCGGGTGGCCAGATTGGAATCCTTGATGCCTTTGGGGACCTAGAAGGAGGATGCTTTGACACAAGAGCATACACTTTGCAAATCATGACCCAGACATTCTTCATACTATTGTAGACTCTTGAAAATTGTATAGGAGCAGATCGTGTAGCTCAGCCACATATTTTAGAAATTGTTTAAGGCATCTTTTCTTCTTTTGTATTTCTTTTTTATTTTTTTACTTATACATTTATATTATTATACATATATACAATAAACTACCTACAGCAAGAAGAACATGAAATAATCAAGAATTATATAAATGTTAAATTCATAATGTTTTGGCTATTTGTATTTGGCAGCCTTGAAGAAAACCTCTTTCCTATCTTGGTGCATCTAAAATTCTGAATGTAAATCAACATCTATCATATCTTGTCATTATCAACTTAAAACATCTCCCTAGACCTAAAAAACATCTTAACCTCTAAACAACAAAGTGAATTGTAAAACTAAGCTATCTGATCTTCAACCCCATCAGAGACTTGAGAAGGAATAAAATTAATTACCTGAGTATACAGGGAGTGCAGGTTAGCAGCTTCTAAAATGAGAAGATGGCAGAGACAGTTTGCTGCCTGAACAGTTACCCCAAACTCTCTATAAAATTGGAGCATCTTCTTCCGCCTTCTGGCCCAATATATCTGACAGACATATTTGTGAGGGAGGAAAATTTGAGGACTTGCATACCCTGTCTTAGCAGAGTTTAGATATTGATTCTGCATGCATCCAAGCTTGCCCATTTTTAGGCAGAATTCTGTCTGTGGTAGAAATGAGGACATTTTTCCAAGTGGCTTGTTTGAAGCCACTTGGAGATGGCACATTTGAAGCCATCTCCACATGGAGGTTCTTTCATGCTCATTATCTTTTTTGAGGTTAACTGGGTGACGCCAGAGTTAACCTGTCTCATTTTCAGTAAATCGTTAAAATAATAAAAAATTTCTAAATGCCATATTCTGTATGTCTCTGATGTTTTTGAAGATCATATAACTATTTTACCTTATCTTTCTATAGACTCATACCTGTCTGTTACACCTAGGATGTATAGTCATGTTATAAAATTATACTAGTAATTGATATGACCATTATTTTATCAAATAGCAACTAACTTGTATAGCTTAGTCATCCAAAGCAGCCTGCAATAGCACTTTCAAAGTATTGGAAGTAAACTTTGTATTATAATTGAGTTGTATGGGTACAATACCTCATGTTAGAGGAGAAACACACACACACACACACACACACACACACACACACACACACACACACACATATATATGTGTGTGTGTGAGGAATAATCTTAAAATTGAATTCTGTACCAATGCATCAAAAATTACATCTAAATACATCTAAAAATTTGCATCTATATACAAAATTCACTGGTTTAGACTTTTGTTTATCAATGCAAAATAAGGTATCTTCTCTTAACGTTTGTACAATGTTCACAGCAATTCCTCACCAATAAAGTTTCTACCGTCAATTTAATGTAGTAAAGGTTTAGAAAAAATAGCTTGTTTTATATCATATGGTGACATATTTTCCTCTAAACTACCCATTCCAAGCAGAAGTACAGAAATGTTATGGTTTTTTTGAAGACAGAGCTAATTTTATTCCTGTTTTTACTTTTACATTCTTAGCAGTGGCATATAGCAGTTTATGGGACAAACTTTATGAATAATAACCTATGACAGAAAAAATTTAAATTCTGTTATCTCCATTTTTTTGGATGTCAAAATAAAATGTATCTTCATTACTCATTTAATTGGATAGCTCATTTCAGAAAGGAGTAACTGGGTAGGAAATCCACATAGTAGTATTTAAAAAACTGAGGCACAGACTTGAAGAAACACCAAACAATACTGTACATTGAGTCAGGTTTAGTTAATAAACACATGATTCTGTAGAGCACTAGATACTTTTTAAGTAAATCATATATCCTCTAGCTTTTCAAGCTTTTTACCACCATTATAGAACTTTAAAAAAACATATTTTTCCTTATAATTAAGAGAAAAATCTCTTATCACTTTCCTTTCAGATAGAATCTATAAATCTGTAAATCACCACAAATGCCACTGATTCTGTGGGATATTTGAATTCAACTTACCTTAAAGTTAGTTTTTCTTTCCTAACAACTTATAAGTTAACTAAATATATTCACAAATCTTTTTTTAATTTATGTTTAAAAGAGAGGGCAGAAGAGAGGCATCCATTTTAACGATTCCAATGAAATGTGAAGGGCTTTCTTTTGTCCTTATGCTGTGCTGTAGATGAAGTTACATGAAGAAAAGTGTTTATATGAATGTCAGTTCAATTCTCCAACACTGTTGACATTTTCAGATCCTGTGCATTAGTAGAATATGATGAATGATGCAGTGAAATTCCAAATGCTTATGTAGCATGGCATAGGTGTGTATGTCTTGTTACTTAATATGGTGTTGATATGGGGATGCCATTGAATTGTTAATAAGGAATATAAATATGTGGATCAACAACAACATAAACAAAGTATTTTAAGTCAAGGTTATGTAATTTTTGACTGCTTTGCATGATAGCTAAGATCTGGAATTTGGCATAAAATTCAATCTTTCTTTAATTTAAAACATTTTTTTCATACACTCTATTTAGGTCATATTCAAACTCTTCCTATATTCTTCACTGCCTCTTTCCCGCCCAATGTCATATCCATTACTATCTCTTTCCAAAGAAATAGAAGAGCAAAATAAAAAGTAAGCAGAAAGACAATGAGACAAAAACAAAACCCCAAAGCAAAACAAAATGAAACAAAAAGCTCACCAAAAATGTGGAGTCTGTTTTGTATTAACCAACTACTTCAGGGCATGGGATCTGCACTGGAGTGTGTTTGTTATACCCAGTGTCACTCCGTTAGAGAACAGATTTTCCATCTCCCACCACATACCAATGGCAAATTGCTCCTCAGTTAGGGGTGGGATTTTTGTACCCACTTTTTCACAATACCGAGATTTTTGTCTTGTTTGAACCTGTGTGTGCCATTGTCTCTGTGAGTTCCTATGTGTATCAGTCCTGTTGTGTCTGGAATATACTGCCTCCCTGAAGTTATTTGCTACTCCTGGCTCTTATAACCTTACTTCCTCTATTGCACAGAGTCCTGAAGTTTGTGGGGAGGGCCTTAGTGAAGAGACCCCATGTCAGAATGAATGCTTTATTCAGAGCATCTCTTCATATTTTCCAGTAGTGAGGCGTTCTCATGGTAGAAGTGTTTTAATTATATTTACTACTATAGTATTCACAACTTTTCTTTCATTGTTGGTTATATTCAAAATAATGGAAAGTCATACTCAGAAAGAAAAACAACATAACCCACTTGGAACATGCTTAAAAGAGTAACTACTCAAGAAAGATAAGCCCAACTATGTCCTTGTTTCTATTATAATTGTCCCATCAGACCACTATAGGCAAACTGCTGAAATGCACATCATGGCATCCATAGAAAAGAAACAATTTATCTTCATTTCAAATTATTCCTACATATTAGAATAGTAGTGAAAGTGGCAGAAACAATTGAAGAATTCCAAAATGCTACTAAGAATGGGTTAATATTCCACCAGGTTATCATTTCTTATAGTATAATAATCCTCACCATATGATTCTGGCAGGATAAACTGACAAATTCTTCATCTGTATATTACAGGTTCAGTTTGATTAAATATCATAAAATGATTAAAATGATCTCCACCCCAATAAGCTAGAAACTCAACTGAAATGAAAAATGTACTAATATCTTTATGATACATTATGTAACTCTGATATGCAAATAGCACAGTGCTATTAACATTCAGTGGGAAAAATCCATCTCAGCTTAGATAACAACAATAGTTATCAAATTATACATCTTCTTTTCTTTTTCATAGAAAAGATTCATTATGTGTACATATATGTATATATTAAGTACAAAGTGTATGTATGTGTACCTCATGTGTCTACAGAGGAGTACAGCTAATATGGATCCCCTATGACTTGAGTCACAGGTGATTGTGAGGTTCCATGTATGTGATGGGAACTGAATTTAGGTTCTCTGCTAAAATAGCAAGTGCTGTTAACTGCCATGCCATTTCTCCAGGCCCAGAATATAAAATTTCCTGAGTGGCAGAAAATTTTCACTAGGAAGGAGATCAAGAGCAAAAATACTAAATAGACTGCAAGCCTTGGGTTCAATCCTAAGCACTACAAAATAGTATGGGGTCAGGGAGATGACTCAGTGAGTGAAAATGTTAGCCACACAAGCATGGTGACCTGAATTTGATCCTTAGAACACACATAAAAGCTATACGTGAAGGCACATACAAAAAAAGTAATGCCAGGACTCCTACGGGATAAGGGAATTGCTGAGATACTCCAAGGCCAACCAGCCTGGAATCCACAATGCAGTAGCAAGAGCATATTTCCATCTTTATAAACATTAAAGTGAGCAGATATATAAGGGCAGAAAGTAATTTAGCAATTATAATTAGTAGAATCTGGGAAAGGAGTTGTGATTTGTAGTGGGCAATGTAAAGGAAAACAATGTCTTTCAGATATGAAGAAAATATTCAAACTCTGCGTTGTGTCAGTTACTACTCCAACAAACCTGCCCTAAACCAACTACTCAAAACAAATCATTCAACTAAGTGGGTGAATCGTTCATTAATCAAATTGTATCACAAACTGTTAAAGAAAGAAAAACGTCACTGGCGAGCATAAGTTTATCACAGCAGTAAATGATATTCAATGTTATTCGATGCTGTGTGACACAACTGTTCCTAAGGAGACACAACATACAAGTCTATCACTCTACATAGGGACCCATGACAGATTAAAGTATGTATACTAGTAAACCAATGAGTTTTATTGGGGTTACATATAGGGGTATAGATTAACAGCTCACAAAAGCTGGGGACCTGGAGCACACTGCACAGCCTGCAGGGAATACAACAGATCAGGGGCATGCTTTCCATGTGACTCTGTTGGTCTAAATCTCCCTCAGACAGCTTGGCTTATCTCTGCTTCTTCTAGGCAGTCTGTTTTGCAATTTGTTTTCCCTGAGTCTTCTTCGCAACTTCTTTGCCTCCTTTGAGAGTGACTATCAGTTATCTTTATTGTTTTCTCTTGAGAAGATGGGGCCTAGTGAAACTCATTAGTTTTGGGGACTTCCTCAAGATGTTCTGAATTGTTTACCATCTGTTTTAAGAGGATTGTCTGTAGAATGGAAAGCTGCAGCACAACATTAAAGCAAGGCCAACGTGAGCAAAAAATTGTGATGCTGACAGCAACCTACTTGACCTTAGGGAATAGCCAATGTGCCTATCATTGGCGTGGCATCTGATTCACTTCAACAGTGTCTCATACTGTTTGTTGTTATTGTTTGTTACTTTTTTCTGCTACCCACCTCTTAGGATGTGATTGAATTCTGTAACATATAGTCCAGCAGAATAAAATATACTGAAGTTAGATTGTGAACAGTAGCTATTTGGCTTGCAAATACTCTACTATGAAACACTAGAATGTGTTACCTTTATTTTAAAGATGTATTATTTATTTTTATTTTTTATGTATTTGAGTACTCTATACCTGCACAGCAGAAAAGGGCATCAGATCACATTATAGATGGTCGTGAGCCACCGTGTGGTTGCTGGGAATTGAACTCAGGCCCTCTGGAAGAGCAGTCAGTGCTCTTAGCTGTTGAGCTATCTCTCCAGTTGACTTCACTTTGCTCCCTGATACTTACATACTCTTCCCTTTTCCCACTACTAGTAATTGCAGTCCAGACTGACTCTTTAAGTTATCCACATGTAAGCAGAGCATGCTGGTAAACACAAAGTAGTGACAAAGAGAAGGAACTATTGATTACACTGCTTTGATCAATGCATGTCATCTCCATGTACTACCATACCACTCTCTACCACATAGACATAAAGAATGAGTAGATGTCTGTCAGTCAAAATTGATGGAAATGTAAGTAATCAATACTCAATTTGGTTATTATCATTGCATGTATAAATATGTCCGATTAAAATAATAAAGATTTAAAAATTAAAACATGTTATCAAACCCAGAGAAACACATAGACCAGTTTATTATTCACTAAAGAATGTGATGAAGGAAGTTGATTAACAACAGATGAAAGTGCATTGTGTGAGGTCTGGGAGCTCAGGAGCTACTATTATCATGTAGAGAATGTGACACCCCACCTGAATTTAGATGTGTTCCTCATCCTGCAAGTATCTTTTAATAATTATTTTTTGCAAAGATTGTTTTAATGGGCATAATTTATATAGACTCAATCATTCCTGGTTCCCTATATCTAGTAACTACCAAAAAGTCCATCAAGAATTTCTAGCAAAAAAGAGAAGTCATATCCAAATTAATGAGGAATTTGATGACTGTTTTGTGAACTAGCGATAGAGTGTACTAGCTGACTTGACACAAGCTAAGGTAATCTTGGAAGACAGAACCTCACTTGAGGAATTGCCCTGGCTTGTAGGCATGTTTGTGAGACATTTTCTTGATTCACTATTGTGTGAAAGGAATCAGCTCACTAGGACCAGGGTAGACCTGGCTAAAGGTGCTGGAGTGCGTAAGAAAACAGGACAAGCAAGACATGGAGAGTAGTAATTCAGCACATTGTCCTTTGTTCAGTTCCTGCCTCCGGCTTCCTGCTGTAATTCCAGTCCTGTCTGGCCTTAGTGAGGGACTTCCCTCAATGATGCTTACTATGAGGAAGTATAAACTAGAAATAGTCTCTCCTCTCCATGTTGCTTTTGGTCATGGCGTGTATAACAGTAATAGAAAGCAAACAGAGATAGATACACACAATTATATTTTTTTTCATATGTAATTCATGTATTAACATAGAATAAAGTCTCTTATTTTTCACAACCCATGTATATCAGAAAATACACATACTTAGTAAGTTTTCTATATGCACAATGCAATGCCTTTTTATATTTTATATGTTCATATTCTATTTATTTTTATGAAAATCATACAAAAGTTTTGCTCTTACTTTCCTAAAGGTGTTTTTAGTTTAGTTTAGTGTGTGTGTGCGTGTGCATGTGCGTGTGTGTGTGTGTGTGTGTGTGTGTGTGTGTACTTTGAGTACTTGGGATTGAACTCAAAGCCTTGCATATCCTACAAAAGAATTGCCATTGTACTATGTTCCCAGTCTTAAAACAAATTTAAAAGTAGAAAGACTTCTTATATACACATATAAAAGGCTAACTCCTTTTACTCATGACTAAGTGTTTTCCATCAGTGTTTAACTTGACACAACCTAGACTTATATGGAAAAAGTTTCAATGGAGGATTGTATACAGTGAGATGTCTCTACACACATGCGTCTGTGTGTGTGATGTCTTCACCAAGTTAATTGATGTGTAAGATCCACCCCATGATGGACAGCACAAATTCCCTAGGAGAAGTTCATGATGTATATGAGTGAACAAACAAGGCTGAGCACAAGCAAGCAAACAAGTTTTCACTTCTCTTAACCATGGATTTAATATGACCAGGCTTTTTATTTCCTCCTACCTTGGCTTTCTCACAATGATGGAATGTATATATGTGTGTATGTATGTACACACACACACACACACACACACACACACACACACACACATGAGATTCAAGACTGCAGCCATCACCCTTTGCAAGTCTTTTCAGTTAGAAAAAGTCATAGACATCTATAAAGTTTCCATCACAAATGGGAACAGCTGCCTCCAAAGGCATGTAGCTTTACAACAAGTAATTGCTCTTGTGGGAACAACATTCATTCTGCCTCTGGATTTGTCATCTCTGACCACAGACCCTTGTCTGTGGAATGCTAGAACGCAATATTCACTCTAGAATTCCTCATAATGAGTTTTGAGTAAGAGCTGTTCTACAATCAATGAAACACTAACATAAATTGGCGTCCTTTAACTCAACGGTCATGGCAAGTCAGTTCCCAGTGTCTTGACATTGATGATTTTGCAAGAATGGTGGGTGCCAGGTCAGAAGGAAAACAGCAGGAGAACAAGGCCCTTTGAATCAATTAAGCAAGGTACATACGAGTTCACAGAGGAAGAACCATCAAGCACAGGGCATACATAGGTATGTATCATGTCCTCTGAGTGCATATTATAGCATTTAGCTTAGCATATAGCATTTTATGGGACTCCTGACTGTGAGAACGAGTGGGTCTCTGACTCTTGTGCCTGAACTGGGCCTCCTTTCCTTCTAATGGGTTACAGTGTCCAACTTTGGTACAGTAGTTTTTGCTTCATCTTATTATATTTTATTTTGTCATATTTGGTTGTTATCTCCCAGTAGTCTGTTCTTTTCTAGGGAGAGACAGAAAGGGAATAGATCCAGAGGTGCAGGATGGTGAAGTGGGGAGAAACTTGGAGAAGTGGAGGCAAATAATCAGGATACATTGTATGAGAAGAGGGTCTATTTTTAGTAAATGGGAAAAAGCAATTTTAGGTTTGAGTAGGACACCACTTAGGATGTAATACCTTGGCAGCATCAGAGAAATGTCTTCACAAATAAAATATTCATTCTGAATTAACAACCAGTGTGACACTGTTTCTTCCATTGCTAGGACCATGGCTCCAAGATAGATGGATAGAAATGGAGCTGGCCTTTTCTCATACCACCTGTAATGCAATTAGTAAAATATTTCCTTCTATTTCTATCACCTTAAGTACATGTCCTCCAGGAGAGCACATAGCAATGTTTTTACTTATGTTGAAGCAAGGAAGACTACATAGGCTTATAGTAGTGATTGATCCTAGTCAAAGAAAGAGGCTGCTATAATAAATGGAGTGACGGGTAGAACTGGCCTGGAGAGAAGTGTCTTGCTAAGGCACAATGAGGACAGAGAAAAATAAGTGTGGACTGCACATGTTCCTGTAGATCACATTTTAATATATCCATGTTCTACAATGAGAGATAACAAATAAGTATCATAATGCAGGCTGAGGTGTTACTAAACCTGAGATGAAGTTTAGGGTCGTTTCGCCTTTTAAAAACTAATGGGCATTTGACATCATCAGAGCCTTTGTGATATAAAGTGAGGCACCTGCCTTAGGCAAAGGAAAAATAAAGAGGAACACCCCCAAATTCAAGAATTGAGTTAAATAATTTAGTGCTGACAAAAATAATGCAAATGTTCTTAAAGGGAAAGCTTCTGAATTTACATAAGGAGGTATCTATTCCTCTGTAAGCATGGATTCCTGCATTTGTTTCATATCCATCTCACCCCAGTCAGTTCCAAATTCTGCAGGGCTTCACACTGCTCATTTCTCTATGATGTATTTTAGTTTTCTCAATATTATTGTCTTGAGTTAGCATCAGGGAAGGGATTTGCTAAAGATCTCAGAGGCAGAAGAGAACCAGAACAACAGATTCTCAACAAATCTTTGCCCTCAGATGGACAGGGGAACCTGGTGAGTCACGCTTTCCTCTCTCTGCATTGTAAGCCACATTGCATCTTACCTGTTGCCCCAGGCCTAAACCTGGATGTTTTCCACAGGTCCACAGAGGCAATCCTCTCCAGCCGATTGCCTCATGGGTATAGTGCTTTAGTGATGTGTGGTTACTGAGTCTTTTCCTGAAATTCCTATTTCACTTCATAGACTTTTGTTCTCCCAACAACACCTAAAGCTGCCTAATAAGTAACCTTTGAATAGGTACCTTATTCATTTCATAGATAATCACTGTTTCCTTGTTTCACTCTTAGTTGTGAAAAATTATTTCTTTTTTAATATATATTTTATTAATATATTCATATTACATCTAAATTGTTATCCCATCCCTTCTATTCTCCCATTCTTCCCTCCCTCCCACTTTCCCCCTACTCCCCTCCCCTATGACTGTGACTGAGGCTGACCTCTTCCCCCTGTATATGCTCATATGGTATCAAGTCTCTTCTTGGTAGCCTGTTATCCTTCCGCTGCGTGCCATCAGGCCTCTCCATCAAGGGGATGTGGTCAAATATGGTGCACCAGAGTTTGTGTGAAAGTCAGTCCCCCCACTCTCCACTCACCTGTGGAAAATGTCCTGTCCATTGGCTAGATCTGAGTAGGGGTTTGAAGTTTTTACTTACCAGGAGAGTGGGACAGAGGGGGAGACATTCTATTGGGACTCTAGGTGAGAGAAGCATGGGAGAATGGGGAAATAGAAGGATCCAGAGGGTCCTAGAAATGTACGAGAAAAACTATTTCTTAACACTCTTGATAAAAAGAACATGACAGAAAGATAAACCAATAAATGAGTCAGGGAAACTCCAGGCCTTATAAATAACAGAATTTATCATCTAATGTTGGCATAGCAAATTAGTTGTATTGAGTGTGATTTTTTTTTCTACTCCAAATGGTATAAGAGGGAAGCTCTGAATCCAATTCCAGAGTGAGGGAGGAATTCTGTTCTGTGTAAAGATAAACACATAAATGGGAGTGGCAGCAAGCCTGTTCATACCTGCTGGTTTCCACTTAACCTCTAGGATCTATGACCTCATTACACATAATTCTAAGCATTTGATAGCTATTTCACAATAATGTTAGAGTGAGATAAATAGAAAGAATATAATGGAAAGTTAAGCCCTTTCTTCATACAGCAATAGTTATCTAAGTACTTCAGTTATTGATAAACACACGTCAGCATTTACCTCTTTATTCCATTGGAGAAAACTGGCTAACTCTTAAGTGTTTTGCCCTCCAGACTTACATTAAAAGTTAATTACCACCACATGGGACAGGCCTCAGGAGGCTCTGACCAGCTATCGGCAACTCATGCGTCTCACAGTAGCCCGAGTTTGCTCACCACATTCTCCACAATGGAATGCTTTCTCTGTAAGTGGATTCTCACATGTTAAAAGATCCACATTACTGTTAGTGTGAGAAGTATGTTGAAGAAGGAAAACTCTTGCCATAATGACTTAGAGTCTTGGGTTATACTGTTAGGGACAAAGAAGCCTGGGATTTGTGACCTCAGATGTAAATGCATGGCTGCAATGTGATACATCCAATAACACAAAATAGGTAGTTCCTATGGCTCTATTTGCAGTTATATTTTATTTCGATTTAAAGTTGAATTAGTATGTGCTTTTTAATCAATGAGTTTGCCCACTGATTGTTGCGATTCAAGCATATATATTAAATATTATATATGCTATATATCATATATTCATATAAATGTACATATGCTATGAATAGCTAAGGTTTTTCTTTGGGTCACTATTATGTGATTTCAGGCCAGGGACCACACCTGCTTATTGACTAATTCCATTATTAAATACATTAAGAGGCTTCAAATATGGTTCCAGTGAAGAGGGAGATTCTGGTAATATGAATGCTAGAATGAGTAAAGGGTTAAAACAAAGTGCTTGAAAGGAAGGCATTAAAAAATTATGGTAGAAAAAGTAGTGATTTCCTGGAGAATAAAATGAGTTATGAAGAAACAAAGGAGGTAAGAAAGTAAAATTTCACATGACGGACTGAATTGGACCCGTAACACATCTGAAAATCTACTACTTGCATCAATGTCAAAAAATCCAAAGTGAGCAGGTGATCTGAGCATGCAGCTGACATCCATTTTCACACTTGCTTGGTCTATAAAATACTTCTTTAGCTTTCTTGAACAAAGACACCACAGTAGGCTACACAAGGTGTAGGAAAGCAAAGAACACTGTGCTGTCTCCTCTGCATGCATTAGTCATTCTCGTCCTCTGAGCCTGTGTCTTAATTGCCTTGCCTGTCTTATTAGATTGAAAACCCACTGGGTTGGGACCATCACTACTAAGGTGTGCAGCACTGAGCTTGGCAGGTGATCAGCACTCAATAAATGTCTATTGTGACTATAAACCAATGTATAAATCTCAGAAATAGGCATAATAATGGACCTGACAGATTAATGCCTGAGGCTATTTTTGTACAGCAGCATGGGCTAGCCAAATCAGAATCAGACACCTCAGATTCAATTCTCCTCAGCTTTGCATGTAATTCTCAGTCTCTCACAGTTTTTTTTTTCCTTGTGACAGGCAGGAAGAAATGATAGTCAACTTTTCAACATAAGTGAATTCAAAACTATTCTCTTAGACCTCTTCTCTCTTTTTGGTCCCCTTCTCTAATGCTGTTGACCCATTATGTAGATGCTTTTTCATTATTGATGGAGTGGTTTTAGATTTTGATGCAGATGTTTTACATGGCATAGATGCTCAACATTTCATTTTTGTGGTAGATTTTTTTCTGCAGAGCCAGAAGCCAAATGAAAAGAACATCTGCTCTAGTGGCGCATGTCCATTTTCTGACCACAGGGGGGTGCTATGCAAGTGGAAGTTAAATTTAAGAGATCCCATCGCAGAAAACCAAGGAGTAGGTGAATTTAGGTCAGTAGTGAGGTGCTTACTTAGCATGCCCTTGACCGTAGGTTCAACCTCCAGCAAAGCAAAAACACCACAACCATAAATATCCAGTTCATGTTTGTTTGTGTCCTCTGAGGCAACTGAGACAGAATCATTGCTATTTTTCCTTGGATAATGTCAGGTCCAAAAAACTGGGGACAAATGGCTAACTGTGGTGCCTTCGGGCATAACAAAGAGCATGCTTGCCTCCAGGCTCTCTCAGCATCACAAGTGACTATTATAGAGTCCATGCTGACATCCTGGCTCATCTCAGATTTTCTCACCATGTATGCTACTCTAAACTTCTCCAGCTCATGGGCTTCCTTTCCCCCATCTTCTATTTCCTACATAATCTTGCCATTTTAGCCATGTTTCTCTTTGCCCTCTCTCTTTCTTTTTTGCTTTATTTTGCTACCTCTTCTTTCCCTTCCTCTCTTGCTTTCCGCTGTTCCCTGATCCCCTCTTTTCTTAGATAAGTTCAATCTGCTGCTCATATTATGTCTACTACGTTTTCTCCCTACTCTAGAGTCTTCTAGATATAATCTCCAGCTGTACTCTCCCTCATATCTACAGTAAAAACCTTCTTGTCAATCATACTCTGGAGTGGTCATGTCCCCCACTTTACACATCTGGTGCCTAAATTCCCACTTTATATATTAAATGTTACTATATCTAAAAGTTTCATCTCTTTTTGTCAACATAAAAAATTCATATAACCTTCAGGGAGTAGAAACATGGATCTACCTTCTATAGGTCGAATGGACTTCAATTAAATACTCCTTTCAGTCAACAGTATAAGCTTTCCTGCTCCAACTACAAGGACGACAGGTGGTCCCTGTCTCCTCACCCAGTGGCTCCTGCACTTTCTCCAACAACCAGAAACATGCCTGGGAAGTTTCATGTGTGCACCCAAAATACAGATTTTCCCCCTAAGCTCTTTAACTTTGCCTTATGTCTCTAGTCTGTATCTGTCCAGGCAAATTTCCAATCCACTGAGGACTGCAAATACTTCCATCCAGAACAAGTGAACCCTGAACTTGCTGAAAACATATATAAATTAGATACTTCTGACAAAATTTCAACAAGTCTGAGCTTGCTTGTACTAGTGTGGACCAGCACTTCCAGACTGCTCCAAAGGTGCCTGTACTTCACTAGTCCCGGGTGGTCCTCCATATCCTGGGCCTGCACTTTTCTCTCCTTTCCTGGCTTTGACCAACATTCCAGCCTTCCTATATCCTGAGAAAGATGCTGTAATTACAGCTAGGAAGCTGCTGCAGAAGAGATGTTGTCATGCCTTATCATCAACTAAAAGGCTAGAATGGCAGTCCCAAAAGGTACGGGAGACATTGGCTAACTGTAGTGTCTATTGGAATACCAAAGAACATGGTGTCTTATACCTCCCTCAGCATCTCAAGTACCTGTTATATAGTCTATGCTGGCATCCTGGCTTCTCTCAGCTCTTATCATCCCATCCCTTATCTTAAGTTTATTCTAGCGAGGGTCTTTCTTTCTGCTACCTTCTTGCTTCTGTATAGCTTTGCCCATTTCAGCCTACTGGTCAGATTTAGTCTGCTACTTTCTCTTCAGGCTCTAATCTCTTCCAGAAGCCTCTGACACAACTCTCCCTCATATCTACAATAAAATTCTTCTCTTCAACCATACCTTGGAGTAGTAATGTCCTCACTCTGTACATCTGGTTTCAAAACCCCCATTTTCTACAAATATCAGATTAGCATTTGGAAAAATCAATGAGTTAATCAGGTTCTTTCTGAGGAGAGAAGGTAATGGTGTGGGTAGAACTTTCCAAAATTGGAAAGACAACCAAGGGCAATGACAGTATCCTATTTATAGTTTGTAGGACCTTTGTATTGTTCAAATTCCTAGCTATTGTGAATAAAGCAACAATGGGAAAGAAAGGGTTATTGTAACTTGTCTTTAAAGATTTTTGAAAACAAAATACGATGGTCTTCAAGTCCTAGTTTTTATCTACTTGATGTGCAAGTTTTATCTACCTAAGAGATAAGATCATGAGCTTTTTGGTTTGCAAAGATTCACTAGTTGACTTTTAAATATTTTTATTTCTATGTTTCTTTTTCTGGTTAATAAGTAAAGAAAACATTCAATTTAGATTACATAAATTTGCAATGTGATCATTGAAATCATCTGAAAGTTGCAAAATATCCTTCAGTTATATTAGTTTCTCCTTGTGATATTTGGAATGTGTGTAATATCTCTTGTTAGCTATTCTTTTGTAAAGATCATTACAAAAACAAACACATGTATGTGTGGACATGCATGCATGTGTGCATATGCATGTGTGTGTGCACATGCATGTGTGTGTTTATAGTGGTAATTCATGTACAAGTGAGTGTAGGTGCTATGCTAGGGTTAAAGGAGAACATGAGTATCTTTGTCTATTGATTTCTCCCTTGTGACAGGGTCTGTCAATGAACTGGAATCTTGCCATTTACACCAGGCTGACAGGACACTGAACTTGAACACAGGACATTAATTACCTTGGCATTTCCAAGTATATAAAGCCATGTCCAGCTTTTTATGTGTGCATGGGGGAGTCCATCTCAGCTCCTTATGCATGTACAGGATGTACTCTTAGCCAGTGAGCCATCTCCTCTGTTCAAGTATAAGATTTTAATATTTGGCTTACTAAATGAAGTAGTAACTAAGAAGACCAAACCTGTCAACATAATACACTGTAAGATTAGCCTTCCAGGCCAGGCGTGGTGGCACATGCCTTTAATCCCAGCACTCGGGAGACAGAGGCAGGCAGATCACTGTGAGTTCAAGGCCAGCCTGGTCTACAAAGTGAGTCCAGGATGGCCAAGGATACACAGAGAAACCCTGTCTCGAAAAACCAAAAAAAAAAAAAAAAAAAAAAAAAAAAGATTAGCCTTCTCTAATTTTAGTATTAATTGTCTTCTTCTTTGATAAATTCTCTATCATAACTATCTAGCTACTAATTTCTTGGTCATTGTTAAAGCATTTTGAATGAAAATGAGTATCATGAGCCACTTGTCATGATTTGGAGGTCCTGAGAGACATGGGTATCTGCTGAGAGTCTGTTCATAAAGTTCATTGCTTTGAGAATTCATTAGTGGCATAAACCTACACATGGAATTCTTTAAAGTTTGTTCATGGAGTTTTCAAAAGAAAATGTAGCCTGGAATGCTCCCAGAACAAGAATGTACAGTATGCAATTTGTGAGCCATGTCACAGGAAAAGAAAACATGGGTCAGAGTCCATATTGTTTCCCAACAAAATATATAAATGGGAGTCATATGTATATAAAATGAGATCTACCTAAAGGTACTTAGCTCTGTGGTTTCCCATAAAGGACAACAACTAGGCAATTTGATTTGAGAAACTGACTATACCTTCTGTCGACAGAATTTAAATGCAAATGGAAGATTCATATGGAAGAAGACAGGTGTAAAGAAGAGAAACAAAAATGAGAGAGAGATAGGATGAACTTTCAAGTCAGGGCTCATACTTGAAATTGCTCTTTAGCATCGGCACATTTTTCTTCTCTTCTCATCAGGCCTGGATGCTGTCAACACTTGAATTGCTTCCTTATGTCTGTGATATTCAATAAATCACTTTATGTGCATTTAAATAGTTTTGAAATAATGTGGGCTTTTCGTTTCTATGTGTTGTTGTTATTTTTATCATTCTAGAATTTAACACTAAAACGACTTTCATTACCACAAAAGTCTGAGAAGTGTCTCTGTGGTCCATGTTTTGTTTTCATGATTTCTAGTCTTCCAGTTTTGCTATCTTTTCCTTTCACTTCTCTCCCAGGGTCTATGGTCAAGGTAAAGTATGAGACCCTGGGGTTCTGAGACCTAAGCCTTTGTACATCTTGTATCTTGATTAGTTGATTAATTTTACACATATTTTAGTGAAAATCCTTTCCCAAAACTCACTTATCAAACAAAACAGAATCTTACTTCTTTTTCACATCAGTATTATGACTTTAAGTATGATGCCTGTTACAGCAGTGATTGTTAGTACAGGAATGAATCACATTATACTACAATTGCATGTTAGTTTCCTTCTACACTAAGCATGGACCTTCTTAAAGAATCTCAATTGTAAGATCAAGAAGAATTATGAAGAACATCCACAAATCAATTGCTATATGCTTTCCCAGCCATTCTTGTTCAATAAAATTTTTGTGAACTTAATACCGATCATCAAAAAATAAAAGCTCTATGATATTCCTTCCATAGATTTTATAATATTATTTGATTGGTTGTTTAAGTGTCACTTGCTAGATGTTAGTTATTTTTGATGTTCTATTTCAAAGATGATAAACTTCTAGCAGTTTAGACCTTTATCTGAGAAATCATGAGTATCTATTGGTATGCCTTTAAACCAAATACATCATTGACAAAATAATTACAACTAATATATATTAAACAAATATAATGATGCAAGTGCTTTTCAATGATTGTACAAATTAATTCTCTCAAAGTTAGACAACAGAGCTACCATTCCATTTACATGAGATATTCAAGGACTTGTTGACAGTTTTTCAGCTAGTAATTGGTGTAGACAAAACCTGGATTTAAAAAGTGTATTGGTGAAGAATATTCTTTTAAAGACTAGACACATCAACACTAAGCAAACCAACCTTAACTTTCAGCAACTCTCTAGCTGGTTACCATTGCCAGCGTACCCATTCTGACCTAACCTAACCAACAAATCTCTCCCTGTTTTTCGTAGATTACTTGTCCTACATTTGAATATGCTAACCCCAGAAAGGAGTTTCCCAGAGCCTAAGCTGCATGCTTTGCATATGCAAATTGTCAATTTTCTTTCTAGCATTCTTTAAATTATTTGCCTCAATGTTTGTTGCTGTCTTAAGAAATTAGCACAGGAATGATGATTATATTCATTGCCACTAGCTATAATGCGCCAGACTCCTACAGTGCAGCTTGAGGGATTTTGTAGATTTTCTTCTTCCCATTAATATTTAAGATTGAGCTATGGCAGACAAAACTGAATACATAACAAATAAGCATCAAGGTTACTCTTTATGGGTCAAACATAATGACAGCCTCAATTATAGTGATCCACTGCAAATGAAGGCAATGAATTTTACTAAAAATACGCTGAGTTCTTCCTCCAGCTTTCTGTTATTCCAGCATTAAAAAATTAAATTTGGAATACTATTAAGCAATTGAATAGAGTTGAAATTTAGTTGCTGCTCTTTTCTTCTGATTCATTTTTATTTACATTTTATTTACATTCACTGGGCATCTTCTATTTGCCAAGGCCTGGGCTGTATGTTTTACAATTATTTCACTACCAACTTCTTCATAAGATTCTTTGAGATAGGGTTGATTACTCCTCTCATCTTATTGCTGAAACTGAGACTGGTAAGTGTAAGGCCAATAGTTTTCACATCAATGGGGTCTGGCTCTACAACATGTGCAGAAATTTCATGTGTTAGGCAAAAGAGATGAAAGAGATGCAGGCATGGATAAACTATGACCCCTACCCACTCTACGAGCTTCAGATTCCTTTGGGATAGATGGACACAGGACCTGGCAATTGATAAACATCCACTGACTATTAAGGTTAGCATTCTTTCATGCTTTGTGCTCTAACAATGTTAGTACCTAATAGAACTTCAGGATGAGCCTAAGGATATAACTCAGCTAGCACCACACAATCCCAGCACGATGGTGCAAGCCTTGACTTTTAGTAGTTAGAAAACAAAGGCAAAGAGACAAGAAATTCAAATGTTAAGATAGAACAATCTCCCAGACAATTCATTTGTGTGCCATCTTGAGGCTTTTACCTATTCAAGTGGGGATTTGTCCCTCTACAGAATCCTACATACATTTGCCAAGTGATAATACATATGCCAGAATAATGTCAGGTATTAAAGATGAAAGAAGTTGGCATCCAAATCTTTGGCTGTGATTGTTAATAGTAAGTTCCAACATGACTGAGTTTAGGATGACCTAGGAGACACACTGTGAGTTAGATCTATAGAAGCATTTCCAGAGAAGCTTTTCTGAGGAAGGGCAATCTATTTTTAATGTGAATGTGGACATTACTGTCTTATGAGCTGGATTCTCTATAAATAAATGAAGGAAGGAAGGAAGAAAGAAAGAAAGAAAGAAAGAAAGAAAAAGAAAGAAAGAAAGAAAGAAAGAAAACAGGAAGGAATCCAACTAAGTATCAGAATTCATTTCTTCTTGCTTCCAGATGGAGGAGACAATGTATTGGTCTCATCCACCCATGGCTTCCCAACCATGCTCAACAACTACGTCTTCAAACAATGAGCCCAAATTAACCTTTTCCATCTTGAAAATTTTGGCAGGCATATGGCCATGGCAATGAGGAAAGAAGTTAATTGAATAGTTATGTTGTACAATCACATGAATGTGAAATTTTCCTCTGGTCAACCATATGCCTGTCATTGAGGTTCATAAGGAAACAGTATAGAAAAGACCACATGAAAAATTATCACACTTAAATTTGGATGACAAAGCAACTGTTCAAGTAGAACATTTCTGGATTTTTGTTGGAAACAAACCTAAGAACTTGAGCAAAAGTGAGGCACTCTGGATTTCATTCTTTCTTAACTTCTTATTCAAAGTTCAGAGACTACCTTCGTGGTGGTAATCAAAGAGTTAGCCATTGAAGAGAGCAACACAGTACAAGATATCCTATGATAAAAGATGGTTCTTGAAGCCATGTCAGATGTCTTTTATCATGTCCTGTTCTGCTTCAGGGGGCATAGCATGCCATATTTCCTTAGGAAAAAGCACCTTAAGAGAGGGCATAGGAAGATAGTGACTTTTCTGTCTCTGGCACTTTGGATGCAATTCTTGAGATTGATATCCCTTAATTTTAACAATAAGTCTTTAGCATAGATATGATTATCAGGTCGGCTGAACAGTTGAGTTCATAACTTTAAAAGACAGAAAGCTGTTGCAAGCACCAGCAAAATAGCACAGCCAGACTCTATGTCCTCAAGCTCCTGAGAAAGACATAATTTCCTGACAGCCTTTGGGTATTGCGGAGACAGACAGGAGGATCCTTGGAGTGTAGAGAGAGAAAAGGCTTTTGAAAGAGTTGTCTTTGTTCAAATAGGTCACCCCCTACGAGTAGAAGACTAAAACAGCCTGTGTTTCTGTCCCTCTGCTTTAGAAAAACAGCCAAAACCTTGCAATAGGAATAACTGTACACTCAGGATATTAAAAAGGAGTCAGCTATATCCCCAAGTCCTTGAGAAACTGGATGGTATTTTGGAATTTTCATTTCAGATTAATATCATTCGGCCTGAAATTTTTTTTACATTCTGATTCTTTTTTCCCCTTTAAGTTTTCTGATAGAAATGCTAAGGGCTAGATGCATGTTTGCCAGACAGAATTCATGTAATGTTAGGACAGGTGATAAAATTTGAGGATATCTTTCTCCCACCCCTCTCTCCATAATCTGGCATTATTGTTTCTTATGCTTGGATCTGCATTCATGCTTTTGGTAAGAGCGCCTTTTATGTGATATACTTTCTCAAATGCTAACAAAATTACGACAGATTTTGCATTTGGACTGCCTTCCTACCACCTTACTTTTGGAAAAACTCTGTTTTCATAAACCTAAGAATAATATAGAATAATTTTAAAGTTAGGTGTATATATGTCTACTTATTTGTATATTTGCTTACAAAAAAAATGAAATTACCTCCTGTGTATAGGATACTTAGTGCTTTAGGGCACAATCTGCTGCAGAACAGTTAAAACTGTTGTAGATACTTGTGTAGCTATGCTCTGGCTCCTTCTGCATCTGTGAGCATGACGATTATTAGTAATACTAACCATCTTCCTTAAAAGCCATAGGGCAGCTAAGCCAACCATTTTTGATGAGAAATCAGTCTCATTTTCTGTCCTTTGTTTTCTATGGAATTCTAGTGGCTGATTAAGAAGACATTATTTTGTGACTAGGTGTCCTAGGAAGTGAATCTGTACCCTTATTTACGTAACTAAAGAAGCAACACTTAAGGGAGATTCTCTTAAGTTAAATACCTGGCATTTTTTCTGTTTTCATTTCTGAGGACAATAATAATATTTGAGAGATGACACCATGGACTTCATCATCATTACTACAATGCTTTGTCAAATTGTTAATAAGTTCAGGGCCTTTACCTGGAAAAGAAGGAAAAAGAGGGGATTTAGAAACCAGGGACCTTAAATACACAGAAACTTAAGTCTTTTCTCCAAAGAAGGAAGAACTTAGAAATGGTTCCACTTTCTTCTACCAACTTTTTGACAGAATGCTACTTGTAGTAAAACTAGGAAGGATTGACATTGATTGGGGCACTGTAACCACCAGGCTGGACCACTGCTTTAAAATTCAGATGTTCTGATGATCAGTTGTGAAGTTAGGGTGTCCCCAGGCTGCTGTGCTCAAGGTACGCAGGGTTTACACTCCTTCAGCTGTCATCCAGACTGATCCCAAGGTGAGGACTGGGCATGGGAGTAGGTAATTAGGAAAATTTATTTTTGTATCAGGCCACCAAAAATTCATCCTATTTTTTTTATTTTTCTTTGTGCTCTATTCCTTTACCATATCAAATGCTGCCTTCACCTCTAGATGCACACTAAGGTAAATCTGAATGGTAACAGCTCCCAGAAGTAATTGCTCTTCATTAGATGTAAACTGTCTGTCAAACCAATATTGTTATAAATCGAGGACATTAGTTATCCCATGGGAAGGATGTTGATATGTATGAAAACAGTCTGAAAAGATAAGAGAGTGCCATATCCTGCCGCTGTCTGTAAGGGGAGCACAACCATTATCAGTGAAATACAAAGGCAGGTTGACCTGAATTTAAATTCAGCCTTCTAACTTCCTTGCTATGGAAATAGGGGTATATTTTCTGGATTTTCTAAGTTTCTAATTTCATTATCATGGAGATTTGTATAGTTTATATATTTGCTCGTCTGTGGTATAGATGAGAAGACATGTCATGTGTGAAATGCTGACCTCAGTGTTTGGTGCTTGCCTAAGGCTTTTTGTATCTAGTCATAAAACACTGGTGGTGGAATTCCCATATGTAAAGCCCATAGTGAAATAATCCACTCACCAAATCTTCAAACTGTTCTGATTTATTTGAGTTATTACCACCAAAAGAAGTATTTCTTAAAATGAAATGCTGTGGTTTATTTGGGTTGGGATATTAGACAACGGATACAAAATAAAAGGTTACAAATAGATGTACAACTAATATGAAAAAATCAAATGCATACAAGTTACTCAGCTGTGTTATTGAGAGATATGCTATAAATCTGTGATTGTTTTATTTTTATTAAGTAACATCTCATAGCAATATTTTCTACATCAAACTTAAAGAAAAAAATTTAGAACTTTTAGGCTGAGAAGATGATAGTGTAGTGTGCTTGCTTTACAAAGTGAGTGCCTGAGCCTTGTCCAGAGGACTTATATTGAGAAAGTTCTAGACAAGTTGGTGCACACATATCCCAATGCTGAGCATGAAGGGGAAAGTTAGTCCCTGAACGTCACTGGACAGCCAGCTTAACCTGATTAGAAAGTTCCAAATCAGTAAGAGACTTTGTGGAGGGTGCCTGAGTGATGACACCCAAAACTGTCCTGTAGCTTCTACATGCACACACACATGTGCTCATGCACACTTGTGCACACATGTAGACTTACATACAATATTATTACCTGTATGGAATATAGGTAATTAAATATATAATATATAATGGTACATAATAATGGGGCAGTGAAACATACTACAAACTATAGATATTGCAGTCCTCATGAATCTTTCTAATTTTCTAGCTAAGTGAAACTGTTGATTTCTTAGAGCTTAAGTGTTCTTTTCTGCTGTTTTTATGATATTAATATTTGATAAAAGAACATTATACATAAAGTGATGACACAGAGGCATATTCAATATATGGTGAAAGTTGTTATGGCTGGATATTTACTACATGCATGGATTTTTCAGGCATCCCCTTCTCAGCAGTGTTTAATTCATCTATACCATCTGATATATTTTATCTTTTATATAAAGTCAGAATAGAAAAAATTAGGCCTTGAATATGTCTTTTCATTCTTTTGTTCAGAAGAGAACAAACAAACCAAGATGCTCACCAGTACCTTAGGGAATTGAAAAACATCCTTTGCTTGCCTTGTTGCTTTGTTTTATTTATTTTTTATCTTTGTTAACATTTCAAGAGTGAGGAGTTAATTTTATACAGCCTGAATCAGCTTATCAGAGGCCTTTGCTCCTCTCAATGAACAATGAAGGTAAATTTATAATGACAGTGATGATAGCATTTCATATTTTACCTTTTTGTACTTCAACTTCTCTAAGTGTTTCCTTCCTTATCTGTTCAGTATTATTTCATGCATTATTTTCCTCCTGGAAACTCATGCTTTGTTAAAATACAGCTGAACTCTTCCTTTGGGTTTCCATAGCAAATTGCATAAGAATTTACACTATAAATTATTCATTATACCCAATTTAGTATAATTATTAATTCCAGCATACATTGGTGCCTGATTGCATCTCAGTGCTCATTGCCGGATCTTGACCATGTTCTGCTGAAAATAATGATCTGTCAGGGCTAGTCAGGATCTAACAAGGCCTCCTAAAAGGTGGAAAAATTTAATTAATATTGGTTTCATGTAACACTGATGGATCCAGTTGTTGCAAACTGTCAAGGATTCTTTAAAAGGAAGCCCAAAATGTAAGTGGTAATGAATCTAAGAGTTAGCACTGATATGCAAGCAATCAACATGTTTTCCAATTCAAGGGCAAATTGGGATGTACTCTTTCCTAGATATGTTTCTGCAACACAAATCAGCTCTACTTTCACAGGGCAGCTTTGCTCCCAACATTGGTTTTGGTATTTCAAGCTTTCATGCTTTCTGCTCCCAGTGAGCTCTTCCTTGCATTAAAGATGTACCCTGTATCGGACATGAATGTTCCAAGCTGCACCGCCTCCCACGTGGATCTCATTTTAACTCAGACTAAGTTGAGCTGTGCAAAGTTTGCAGTTGTATTTCCCCTGAGATTTTAAACTGGAGAGAATATGGCTACTGGTGCAGTAAAAAAGTTTTTGTCTAAAGGTCCCTGGTAGTTTAAATATCCAGAGAACCTGAAAATGTGTATGACCTGATTTGGGTTTAAATTTGGGGGTCTTTTGAAGCATAGAATATCAGTAGATGTCAGATATAATGTCAATTTTATTATGCTGTTATTTTACTCACCATAAACAAAGTTTTCCTTGTGTATACGTGTGTGATGAGTATTCTTCACATGAAGAATTAATATTATATAAATATCACAATTTTAATTTTATGATAAGAAGCAGCTCCAATAAATTTTCCTCAAGTAATTTTCAAGTGAGGAATATAGTAAATAAGTACTAGAATAGTTAAAATTGATGCTTCATATGGAAAATAACTGAATATTAAAATATGAATTTTAATGATCAACTAATAATATACTTAGAAAATGGCTTCTACAACAAAAATATTAAACATATGTGATATTAGTGAGAAAAAAACAGACTCTAGAATCACTGGGTTTGCTTGTGGGTTATTGCATTGACTTCATCAATATATATAATAAGACCCACTATGATCAAGGGTAGGAACTCCATCATCAGCTGATTATGTATGTATATATATATATATATATATATATATATATATATATATATATATATATATAAAGTAAACTGAGCAACAAGCATTCGTCCATTCCTTTTTCCTTTCTCACTGTGAATTTTACATGACTACTTGCTTAAATTTTTTATTGTCTGGACTACCCAAGTAAAATGACTGTATCTTTGAATTATGAAACAGAGTAAATACTATTATTTTTAAATGTAAACAATCTTTTCAATTGTTTCTTGTTTAATATTGGGAGGCGAAGCAAACTAAAATTATAACATCTCATTTGCTGAAGGTAAACAATAAAATAAACATTTTATAAATATTTGCCTTCATAGTCACAATGGTGCTATATACAAATCAATAGCTTACTCTTAATTTTTAAGATACAAAACATGAACTTAGAGGTTCATATATTGTTAACGATTGATGAAGAGTATATTTGCATCTACATAGTCTTAGGTACATTTTATGAAAAATCATCTCTAAATAACAGACACACAGTACTGGTCATTTGAATACCCAAACTAATGAAAAACTTTATCCTTCCCAACTTAGATATAAGTGAATTTTAAAATCACGTCTTTGTAATACACAAAAATGGAAAATTAATGAATAGTTGCTATGAATTCAGCATATAATTGTACCTATAGATCTGTATCTAAATCTATATATCTTCATATACTGACACGAATCACAACATAAAACCATGCTTGCTATTATTTCAACTCTTTATGTCCCCTTAATGTCCTGCATAGTGGTTCCTAAAGCAAACATTCAGAAATTTCTTTTAAATTTACTCTTTTGTGTGGATTTGGTCTGAGGCACTTTCCCAGAGCTTGTTGTGGATAGGACTTTCAGATTGCTTTCACTTGTCTGCCTTGGAGGCCTATGGACTGTGAGAACCTTAGTAGCATCTTTGAGGAGTAAAGTCAGTAAACCACTGATGGACAGGACACATGCTATCATCTTTGCCCTGCAGTTCAGTGCACACAAGTTGAAGGTGTTCAGCATCACTTGAGGATTCATTAGTGTCTTCAAGGCTAACCTCATGTGTAAACAGCCCATGCTGTAATTCCTCAATACCACAAAAGTAACTCACATGTAAAAGAAGAAGTATAGCAATGTTTATATATAACCCTTCCACTTCCTTCTGGGATCTCATTACACACAGTGTCACAACATGCAATTTCAGAAATTTTTTTTCCTGGAATAACTGGTTATTGAAGATTGGTGCAGCCTTTCGCCTGTTTTCCCCTTTATTTTCACAAGTCTATTGGGTTGCTACAAAGTTGAGAGGAAAATTCCCAGGAGGAAGAATGTGAGAGCTACTGTAGGAACAAAGACTAGAAGAACTAGGCTGAATAATGAAAGAGATACCGTAGAAGCAAAGAGTAAAAACTGCAAAAGAGAAAGCTGGCCTCAGTGACCTCTCTATGCACTTGTATTACATCAGCATTTTCACAGGAGACCCATCTAAATCGCTTCATCATTTACTGACTAATCAGGAGCATCAATGTTTCTAGAAATAGATAATCGGAAAACACAAAGCAATTAACATCTACTAATATATTTAATTTTTATTTATTGGTTGCTAATGGGAAGGTTTTAGTAAGTACCAAGTTGATAAATACACCTCTAGATGGACCAGAAAGAAAATAAATATTTTTATGAATATATATATATATGTATATATATATATATATTTAAATCATTCTTCATAAAGTAGCTGAATTTTGAAAATAGGAGAACATCTTGTCATGATTGTAGCCTTAGCATTCTTAGCTGGGTAGGATGGTTGCTTTTCTCTTTCCAGGACTATGAATGCCAGCCAGTATGGATGAAGATTCTAGTTGAGCACCAGGTCTATTTCTCCATGCTGGAAGTCATAAGTATGTGGTGTCTTCATCAGTGGGGTCTTACCACCGGGTTGTGGAAGGTAACTAATAGCATTGACAATAGCCTATAGTTGTTGGAATGGGGTATGATGTCTTTGACCAATGACTCATTCTAGAGTCTGGATTTGTTGTTTGTTCACATATTTCACATATGATGTCTTGTTGGGGCATTATCTTCACCATTATATGATGACTCCACTTAAATGTCATATATATAGGATTAATTTATTATCATTTATCATTAGTTTCACATATATGATTAACTTAATAGAAGACTGTGGTATGTTATAGGCCATTATCTTGATTATATAATTAAAGTGGTACAGCCAACCCATTGTGGGGAGCACCATTTCGAGAGTTTGGGTCCCATAGAATATAAGATTGGAGATTTTCTGAACAGGAGGCTTACAAGCATTCATTCTCTATCTGCTCCTGATTTAGAGGTGACTAGCTGTTTCATGTTCTTACAGATTAAAGTTGTTCTCACTGCTTCACAATGGTAGATGATACTTGGAATTATGAACTAAAATAAGCACTTTATGCACTAGGTTGTTTTTTGTCAGGGTACATTAGCCTACCAATAGAAATGAGACTAAAATAAGTGGTTACTGACTATTTTTTTTATTAATTTATTCTTGTTACATCTCAATTGTTATCCCATCCCTTGTATCCTTTCATTCCTCACTCCCTCCCATTTTCCCCTTACTTCCCTCCCCTATGACTGTGACTGAGGGGGACTTCCTCGCCCTGTGTATGCTCATAGGGTATCAAGTCTCTTCTTGGTAGCCTGCTATCCTTCCTCTGAGTGCCATCAGGTCTCCCCCTCCAGGGGACGTGGTCAAATATGAGGCACCAGAGTACGTGTGAAAGTCATACCCCACTCTCCACTCAACTGTAGAGAATGTTCTGTCCATTGGCTAGGTCTGGGTAGGGGTTTAAAGTTTATGGCCTGTATTGTCCTTGGCTGGTGCCTTAGTTTGAGTGGGACCTCTGGGCCCAAATCTTCCTATCATAATGTTCTACTTGTAGGTTTCTAGGACCGAAGTTTAGATTGTCACATACCAAAGAGACACACAGAAGGAGACCTGGAGAAGCATCACAGGATGTAACACACAGAGACTGAAAAAAATCATTTTTATTTATTATATCACACCTTACCATGATAAATATATATTATTCAATAATTCAAAATTATTTTGTCAGGCTTAAAATAGGCTATGATAAAACAATAAGAGAAAGTCTAGTTTCTAGACTCAATTATATATTTTGAGGCACTGCAAACTTATTTGAAACAGTTATTTATTTTGCTTATGTAAGCCAACCAAATATTTGTATGTCTTATACTAAGGAATAAATTTTCTTTTCATCATTCCCACTTCCTACAGAGGGCTAATATCCAAAATAAATAAAGAACTTAAGAAACTAGACATAAACAAACCAAATAGTCCAATCAAAATGGAATACAGTTTTAAATAGAGAATTCTCAACAGAGGAACCTCATGGCTGAGAAACATTTCAGAAATGTCCAAAATCCTTAGCCATCAGGGAAATGCAAATCAAGTAACTATGAGATTTCCATCTTATATCTGTTAGAACGGTTAACATAAAAAATACAAATGACAGCTCAGGCTGGCTAGGACATGGAGAAGAGGAACACTCCTCCATTGGTGGCGTGAGTGAAAACTTGTGTAAGAAATCAATATGTTGGTTTCTCAGAAGACTGGGAATCAAATCTACCTCGATATCAAGCTATACTACTCCTGGGCATACACCCAAAAAATACCCATCCTACAATAAGGACACTTGCTCACCTATATTCATAGCAGTCTTAATCATGATAGCTAGAAACTGGAAACAACCTAGATGTCCCTTAACTAACAAATAAATAAAGAAAATATGGTAAACTTATACAATGGAATATCATTTAGGTGTTAATAGTGACAATAACATTTGCAACCAAATGATAAAACAATAATAAAAATAATGCTGAGTATGGTAACTCAGACCTAGAAAGTCATACATGATATGTGTTCACTTATAAGTGGAAATTAGCTCTAAAGAATAGCCGTGCTCCAATCCACAGACCCAGAGAAGATAAGTAAAAAGAGGGCTAAAGGGGAGGAGGACATAGGAATCTCTCTGGGAAGGGGAAATAGATGTCATAGGCAGACTGGGGGTAAATGAGGGTGGGAGCAGGAGGAATCAGGTGTGGGGTGATGGAGAAAGAGATTATTGGGAGAGACAACTGGAATTTGGGGGGTTTCATTTCAGAAGCAATGTAGAAACCTAGTGCAATGGAAAACTCCCTGGAATCTATAAGGGTGACCCTAGTGAAGACTCCTAGTAATGGAGGACATGGAGCCTGAACCAGCCATGGCCTGTAACCAGACAAGACTTCCAATGGAAGGACTGGGGCATGTATTTAGGTAGAAAACCTTCATTGTACAAATTTTCTCACCTGCAAGATGTGTTGTGGTAAAGGTGGCATAGAAGTTGTGGGAGTACCTATTTAATTTTTTTTTCTTAAAGCAAGTTTAGTGAAAAAAAAAAAAAAAGGAACCAGAGAAAAATGGTAGGAGAGTTCCAAAGACTACTTACAAACATAGCCATCATTCTGTTCTGTCTTCTTTTTGGATATGATTTTTTAATGCCAGCACTTATTATACTTCATAATATATTAGTAAGGTCATAGTAGATACTTTCATATATAATAACTTTAATCAATAGTAACATAACCATAATTGGCAAAGGGTATTTTTTGCCAGGAAAGCTCAACATATAAAACTTAATATGGTCAGCAGACAAAACATAGCCTAACAGTGACATTTGTGCACTCTACCAAATATAGAGACCAAGAAATCCAGACTCAAGTTGCTGAAAGCAATGATGCTACCTTATTAAATGAACAGATGGACATGAGTAATATACCAGCATTGTGAAAATGTTACAGAGGTATTAAACTCTGGGCCTTTTATTAGGCGTGGATTCTGAAAATTCAAATTGGATTTGGCTCTCAGAAAATAGATCAACACAGGAAGAAGTTGTGACAATGGGGACAGCCACATAAGGGACCCATTAGATCTAATCCATTAGATTAAAAGCATTATATGTGAATTCCTCTAGGTATTTCTAGGGGGATTGTGGGAAGAGAGTGAGATTGTTACCACTCGCAAGCTGGAGGTTTGATACTGAAGAGCTGACTCTTGAACCTTACGGAAGCTGTGCTGTCCTTCTTTAGGAATGCCAGTGACACTAATAGAGGAAGAGAGGAGGGATCTGGAAGGTAAATGAGGAAACTATGGGATGGAGTAATGCCAACTGCAGTCTCTACAAAGAAGGCCTCAGACTTCCTCCTTGAGCTTTATGGGTTCCATTTAGTGCTTGCTCTTGGGTGATCTTAAAGACTTACAGAGAAAGTCCATAGGAAGAGTTGGCTTCATTTATATTTTTCAGGCATCTAGGCCTAAAATTACTTAGACTAGTCCACACAGTAATGTAGATGAATTTTAATCCAACAACATGGTTACTCTGCTGAGGGATCACATCCAAAGACCTAGGTCTGTGTGATCTGCCTGGAAAATAGACAGGCCCTTAGTACACACCTTCAATATCTTTGGCATGAATACACACTTTAATCCCTCTGGGTGGAAATTAGTACACACTTTTAATCCCAAACAATGATGTTTAATTGAGGAGCAGAAAAAAAAAAAAAAAAGACAAACCAGAGAATGATTTGACATAATGAGTTAGAGATAAGATTCTCCCAACTCTCATGAGGACAGAAAAGAGAAGGTACTTAAGAGCAACACACACACACACACACACACACACACACACACACACACACACACACACACACACACACACACAAAAAGAGAGAGAGAGAGAGAGAGAGATTGTGGTGACAGTACAGTAAATTAGGGTACTACAGTATAGTTTGATGCAGTTTGGTGCAGTTCCTGAGTGTAGTTGAGTGTGTGCAGTTCAGTTCATGGAGTTCAGAGACAGCTTTCCAAGCAGAGCAATTCAGTACGAGGCTGAGAGAAGCCAGTTTGACTCAGTCACCTTAGAGAAGAGATTTCAGTCAGATTAGCTGTGTTCAACCAGCCAGCCAGAGGGTAGAAAGAACTAGAAATGGTGAGCTTATTCAGCAGTAAATCTTGGAGGCTGAAAATATTCCAGGCCTAGGTTAGCAGGTTGGAAGCTATAGTCTTCAAGGTCCAAGCCTGCAGAAGATTAGATTGTAAGGAGGCTAGATACTTCAAGCCTAGGCCTAGGAATAATTAGATAGAAATAAATGCTTTGGGCTCAGCCTGAGCCATGTATTCATAAAATGTGAATATGGCTCTCCTTTATCTGAGGAAATAAAAACAACATTTACACAGTAATTTGTGATCAAGAGGTATAAAAAGCATTCTAATAGTTTTCCTAAAACATAAAAGTGAAGTGAAAATATTTTAAATATCATTGGCTTTTGTATAATACTTCCACTGAGAGGTCAATTAGATGCTCTTTTCAGCCCTCTCTCTTTTTTTAACGTTTAGTCAGTGAAATTTATTCATCTTTAGCTAGATGGCTTCAAGCTTTGCTTCTTATACATTGCTTCTGTGTTTCTTCTTTTTTATTTTTATTAAACATTTTTATTTTTTACATATACATTTATGTTATTATACATATATACAATAAATTACCTATAGCAAGAATAACCATGACACACTCAGGAATTATTATAAATGTTACATTCTTCTTGTTTTGGCTATTTGTATTTGGCAGCCTTGAAAAAATCTTTCCTATCTTGGTGCATCTAAAATTCTGAATGTAGATCAATATGTATCATATCTCATGATTACCAATTTAAAACATCTATCTAGACCTAAAATATCTTAACCTATAAACAACTAAGCTTAATTGTAAAACTAAACTTATAAGCATCTGTAAAGCAAAGGACACTGTCAACTGAACAAATGACAGCCTGCAGACTGGAAAAGATCTTCACCAACCCTACATCTGACAAAGGGCTAATATCCAAAATATAAAAAGAACTCAAGAAATTAAATACCACCAAACCAACCAATCCAATTAAAAATGGGGCATAGATCTAAACAGAGAATTCTCAACAGAGGAATATTGAATGGCTGAGAAACATTTAAAGAAATGCTCAACATCCCTAGTTATCAGGGAAATGCAACTCAAAAGGAGTCTGAGATTCCATTTTACACCTACCAGAATGGCTAAGATCAAAAACTCAGGTGATAAAACATGCTGGTGAGGATGTGGAGAAAGGGGAACACTCCTTCATTGCTGGTGAAAGTGCAAACTTGTACCAGCACTTTGGAAATCAATCTGGATCTTTCTCAGAAAATTGGAAATAATACTTTCAAGGCTTTTAAAAGACTGGGGAAAAAAGGAGTGAATTTGTGGCTAATATTATATACAATGGATTGTTCTGCAATGCCATCATTCTTATGGTCATAGATGGCAGGCAGAAGATAGGTCAACAGCAAAACCAGTTCACTGTATGCAGCAGCTAACTATGGGGAACATATCTGAAACAGGATGGAAAGTGAAAACCAACACCCACTTCTGACTTACACAGAGATGGGGGGGCGAAGGAAGAGAACTAGAGATAAGTTTTTAACAATAATACATTAGAATTTTATTTTGTTTAGTTTTCAGGAGTTTGACTATAAGGGTTTAATTTCAATGGTGGGGTTTCCACTAAATGTGTTTTTGTTGAAGCCGTTTGCATTTAGTTTGCTACTGAAGATTCTAATCTATTTCTAACACTTGTTTTTTATTCTAGCACACCCATTTCAATCTTTCTGACCATGTCACAATTCTAACTGGGATTTTATCACTTTTGTTTTGGGTCAGCAAGATGGCTCAGCATATGAAAGTGTTTGCTGCCAAGAGTGATGACCTGAGTTAGAGCCACAAGTCCCATATGGTGGAAGAAGTAAAGCACCTCTTATAAATTGTCTTCTGACCTCTACACACATGTGTTGGGACACATGCACACACACACACAAAAATAAGTATTTTTTTTAAAAACGTATCTCTTGTTAATAATCTTCTCTATTGTTATGAAAAGATCATTTTTACAGTTCCTTGTATAATTACAATAATTGAAGCAAGTTTAGTCTGCTTCTGATAGCTATTATTTTCTTGCCTAACCATTGTATATTACTGTTCTTTGAAGATGTAGGTGCTTTTATTGATTTCAGACATGGTGTTTCAAAGTTCAGGATTGTGCTATGGACAACAAAGTATATGCTGCAAAGAAAACAAGCAGGGGATACTCTGATCAAGGACAGCACGGAAATGTCCAGGGGAATTTTGCCATCCCCTGTTGGGCAGGCACAGTGGTAGGCTAATAACCTTAGTTGGGCTGTGGACCGTTCTGTGTTGAGTTTGAACTGTAGTTCACTAAAATCCTGCTAAGAATTGGTTCATCCAGTTTCATCAACTTTGGGTATCTGGAGACTTGCTGAGCTCATTAATATCTTGTGTTGCTCTGCTCACATTTACAGTGTGGCAAAGGACCAGAGGAGTAGACTAGCTTGTTAAACGCCCCTGCAGTGTACTTTTTTCCCTGCTCAAGACCTATGCTTTTCTCAAAAATCAGCTGGAAATATAACATCTTTCTTTTTGGGAAATAGAATGTTTTTCAGCCTCTAATGGTCCTCAAAGTGTCAAATATTCCCAGGTAGGTAACCCTGTGCCAGCAGGAATACAGACTTCTTGGCCAGAGGCAAAGAACAAAAAATGTTCTTTTTACCTTCACTTCCTTTGAAGATTTGGAATTTGTGTAACTCTTTAGCTTTCTATGGTTTTAATTTCTGGGAAAGGAAGAGAGAGGGCGAGAGCGAGAGAACAAGAGAGAGAGAGAGAGAGAGAGAGAGAGAGAGAGAGAGAGAGAGGGAGAGAAGTTCCTGTTGCAAACCAATAACTGCTATATTAACTTAATCTGAAAAATCTGCAAATGAGTGATTCAGCTTTCAGCTTTAAAGTACCCTTCTTAGTCTTTCTCTGTCTTGCTATTGGTTTTAATATTTAGACATTTGAGAAACATCTTTACATACATTTGTTATTTAACGAATGAGACATTTTATGATTGAAATATAGGGAGAAATATTGAGGTGGAGTAGAGATACTGTATTAGGTATTAACAAGCTAATACTTAAATGCATATGTTTTTAATCTCAGCACTCAGGTAGGTAGAGGCAGGCAGATCGCTATAAGTTCGAAGCCAGCCTGGTCTACAAAGTAAGTCCAGGACAGCTAAGGCTACAAAGAAACTCTTGTCTTGAAAACAATAACAACAACTAAATTCACATTTTAGTCTATTTTAATAACAAAGTTAATGTGCCCTCCACCATTTTCTCTTATCAATCATGTTCATATACTATCTTCTAACCTTGTTGTTTTATGTAGTATGCTTTTTTATTTCTATATCTCTTTGTCAGTGCTTGTCATTTTCTGCTTCTTGTTAATCTTCTTGAGAAAAGTATAAGTATGTAAACCTCTTGCCTGGGGAAGATTTCCCATTTTGTCATTAGAGGCATGTCAGGACAGCTGTTCAAATATTCCCTAACTTACATTCCATTCTCTTTGTTCACACACACACACACACACACACAAATAATAAATCTGAATGTCTTGGTTGTAATGCAGATGCAGCTTTTCACTTCGTAAGACTTTAACTCTATATGAGTAACAGACATCAAACCAGCTAAAACTCCAGCATAGACGAAAAAGGACTTCACCCATCCTTTGCACAACTTAGGAACTTTGACAGTTGAGGTCTCCTGGAGTATGGAAAGTCAAGAGTTTTACAGAGAACTCTTGATAGGTTGCTAATGTTCCAGTAGATTATCTACAGTCACCTACATATGGCCAGCCATGAATGGACTCAGTGAGTAATGAAAACAGGACGTGGAGTTGGCAGGGCAGGGGAGAGGGCCCTGAAAAAGTTAGAAAGGCATGAGAGTGAGCATAATCAAAACCTATTATATGAACTTGGGATGTTCTTAAAAAAATGAATAAAAAGGAAATACATATGACAAACTTCATTTAAGACATTTGGTGTAGATGAGGTCATACAGGAAGGAAGTGGGAAGGCAGGGGAACACGGCTTGGGGTTGTCTGCATTGGTGCAGCACAGACCTGGATGCAGGTTGGTTCTGCCCCACAAAACAGGGTACTGCTGGAACACTGACTTCCTCATCCCCAATACTGCAAAGAGCCATGCTGTCCTACAGATGCAGGCTGCCTATGGGTTACTTTAATGTAAAATACAATTTACAAAGTGTATGAGCAAACTTACATTGCACAGACACGTGTGCTTACTATGTATCCTTTTAAAAATTATTAAATGGCTTCCACATTTCAAAAAAAAAAAGACATTTGGTGAGTGTCCAAAATAATAACCAAAAACTGTTTCCAAGCAGAAATGAGTAATGCGTCTAGGCTGAAAGAATCCTAGCTTAGGAATGGACTTTTCATGACTCATGTTTGCATACATGAGCTTCTGCAAGTCAATCAACCTTCCTGCTCTTGTGAAATGAAGGGGCTGGATAATATAATTTCATTAATCGCTATTTAATACTCACTCTTTGACCTCCTACTCCAATCCCAATAGTTTGCTGGATTCTTGATTTCTTCCAGCTCTCAAATTTGGAGAAGAATGAAGAATTCATGCATGCTCAACTCCACCAACAATGAGATGTCTTTTAGAGTAAGAGAAGAGAGTAACAACTGGGTCTGAGTCTTGAACATACCTAAGTTGTGATGGGATCCTGTATAGGAAGAAGGAACAGTGAATCTAGAGAGTTTCTCCACAGTGTGGGAGAGCAGCCTCTGGGGGAGGATGGGAGTATGGCTTTTAGATAGTTTTGGTGGTGGATCTTGGGACCTGGCTCAGTTGCTGGAGTGCTTGCTGCTCAGTCATGGGGGCCTGAGCTGCATTGGTTCCACCCATGTCATAGCTAGGCAGAGAAAGGGCTGTAGTTCTAATGCTCTGAAAGGGGAAGAGGCAAAGATAAAGAAGGGAGTCCTAGTTCAGTAAGAGACTCTGTCTCTAAAAATACATCCAATGTTGACTTCTGGCCTCCACATGCACACAACATCCATAACATTATTATTTATTATTATTATTATTATTATTATTATTATTATTATTATTATTATTATATTATTGCTGTTGTTGTTGCTGCTATTGTTATTATTAAAATAACAACTTTAAATTAAAAATAAAATCATTTGATGGCTTATCTAGCTTGTGCAATAAAACATCTAACGTTTTATGTAATACTTATTTTCAGTGTATATAAATTTGAATACATATATATGCATTTTCAGTGTATATAAATTTGAATATATATGCATATTGTTTTTAAGATTTTTGTGTATGTGTGCATATGTGTGTGTCACATGTGTGCCAGTGCCTACAGATGGTAGAGGATGGTGTAGGATTTTCTGGAAGTGGAACTACAGGTGGTTGTGACATAGGTCCTGGGAACCAATTCAGGTCCCTTGGAATAACAGGAAATGTTCTTCACTGCTGAAATATATCTTTATTCCCCTCAATGTATATAAAAAGTTATTTAAATGTGTATATAAAGTTATTTAACGTTTGAACCACCAAATACAACCAAATACAAAATTACTAATTTTGTTTCACTTTTAGAGTGGATCATGAACAAATGCACAGCATGAGCAGCGTCAGGCTTTTAATACAGCTGTTTATGCAAATTTGGTAATGAGATGTATAAAATAATCACTTTTGGAGTATTTCTGGTTAGATCAGCAAACAAACCATTCTTTGCTGTGGCATAGTCATTTTTCACATTTGACAAAATCTCAAAGTCTATCTATTAGTCATCTGTGTGTACCTGTCTATCTATTTATCTATTGTATGCTTATCTGTCACCCACGCTTATTTATAATTTATTACCTGCAACACCCCATCATCCTCTTTGTGTTTGCACACGTCTATGCTTTAAGTTATTCTTTGCATTTGATAGTTAAAGCAAGCATTGTATTCTGCTAGAAGAGTAGTACGCTGAGGAGAAACAAAGCAAAGAAAATAGTCCATCCACTCTAATGGAAAGAGAATTTTAATCACTACTTTGTTAGCTCCTGATTTAAAAAAAAATGGTAGAATAAACTTTATTGCTATACAGAGAAGGGGAAAATAGCCATAATTCAATAGCATTTACAATCAAGTTTCAAATAACTGTCAAAAGTTTCCTTTAAATGCTAATAAATAAGTTAGTTATTCCTTTTTCGTATCAAGGGATTGCTCTATGACACACAGCAAATGCTCTGTAAAAGGAAGTTCACATACCTTTAGGATATGCCCGACTGTAAGCAAAATGGGCAAAGAAGGAATACGAGATGAAGCACTTGCTGAAGTTGCCGTCCTCTTGAAGCCTCTTTGTGTCTTGGGCTCTGAGAATTCCATCAACAGAATGAGTGAAAACAGCGTCCAGCAGAGCCCTGGAGAGCACGCCTCTGGGAACCCACTGACCTGTGTCATTAGGGACCACTGAGTCAGACCTAGCTCATTGCTATAGTTTACATGCCTGGAATTTACATAGCCTGATTGGTAAAAACAAAAGAAAAGACTTCTGCATTATTGCCAACACTTTGAGGGCTCTCTAAATACATCTAATTTTGAATAACACATCTTTTCCCTTTTTCTTCTCTCCTTCTTCACTTTTCCTAATGACATGGCTTAATTTCTAGTCTACAGACTCAAAGACAGAGCTTCTAAATAGCTGACCTCTTTATAACCTACCTAGGCAAGTGTTTTATGTCCTAACAGTGAAGGAGAATGAATTTTCATAATGTGAACTATATTTCAGAATAGATATTAGCAGGACCAAGCCAAATATAGTTGTGTGCTCTTATAATCCTAATACTAGAAAGGTTGAAACTGGGAGATCATGAAGTCATGGATGTGAAGTTAGTCTGAAACATATAGTGAGGTCCTGTCTCAACAACAACAGCAACTAACATGAACAATGTACCAAGATCTCAGATGTTTGCTTGTATTTTCTTCATTTTATTTTATTTTTTACTTTTCTTTTACTTTTTTATTTATTTTATTTTTATTTTTTAAATATATTTTATTAATTTATTCATATTACATCTAAATTGTTATCCCATCCCATGTATCCTCCCATTCCTCCCTCCCTCCCATTTTCCCCTTACTCCCCTCCCCTATGACTGTGACTGGGGGGGACCTTCTCCTCCTGTATATGCTCATATAGTATCAAGTCTCTTCTTGGTAGCCGGCTATCCTTCCTCTGGTGCCACCAGGCCTCCTCATCCATGGGATGTGGTCAAATATGGGGCTCTAGAGTTCGTGTGAAAGTCAGACCCCATTCTCTACTCAACTGTGAAGAATGTCCTGTCCATTGTGTAGATCTCGGTCCAATGGACAGGACATTTTTCATTTTATTTTCATCAGTTACACTCTTAGGCTCATGTTTTTTGTTATAGTTTGGTTCTATCTAGTTTTCTTCATAGAGGACCCATTTTTGTGCCCCTTTGTACTTGACACTTTTTGCTTAATCTTATGCAAAGTTCTATATTAATGTACATGATGTGCATGTTACATATTTTTCATTGTTTTTATTATAACTTTTATCAAATGTGTTCTTTAACAAGTTCAAACCTGTATCTAATATTTTCTAATTACTTTCATGACACCCCCTCCTATAACTGCTGACATCCTCCTCTGCTTCACTAAATCCAATTCCCACAGCCATGTCTTCTTATGTTGAGTATACTCCAAGTTACTTATTATTTCAACTCTTTTTTTTTCTTTCTTTTTATTTTATATTATTTCTATTTTTAAATAATTTGTTCAGATTACATCTCAATAATTATATCTCAATTACATCTCAGATTGTTATCCCTCACTTGTGTCTTTCCTTTCCCTGTTCCCTCCCTCTTTCACCCTGTTCCGCTCCACTAGACCTGTGATAGAAGGAGACCTCCTCCCCTACCATATAATCAGAGATTATCAGGTCTCATCTGGATAGTCTGATTCTCCTTCCTCTGAGTGCCACTAGGCTTCTCCACCAAGAGAAGGTAATCTAATAGGGGGCACCAGATTTTATGTTGAGGCAGTCCCCACTCTCCCCACAACCATGAAGAATGTGTTGTTCATTGGCTAGATCTGAATAGGGGGTCTATGTGTACTGCATGCATTGTCCTTGGTTGGTACAGCAGTTTGTGCAGCCTCTCCTCCTGGGTCGAGACCCGCCAGCCTTAATGGTATTCTTGTAGGATTCCTGGACCCTCTGGATCCTTCTATCTCCCCATTCTTCCATACCACTCTCACCTGGAATCCCAATATCGAGTCCCAACATCTGCTCTTATCCCCTGCTGAATGAAGATTCTCAGAGGGCATCCATGTTGGGCTAGTATCTAACTATAAGTGAGTATGTACCACGTGCATTTTCCTGGGTCTGGGTTAACTTATCCAGGATGATCATTTCTAGTTCCATCCATTTACATAGCTCTTAAAAACAAGGAAATTATTTTAACTCTTGATGTACATTTGTAACTTTCAGAATGATAATTTCACAGGAATCCCTTTTTGCATAAATATTCCTTTCTTATTACTTTTCTTTACTAAATCTTTATGAAAATGTTTCTTCAGTTAACTCATTGACGATATTATTATTAGCGAGTCTCTTACCAGTTTCTAAATGAGCTGCTTCTCCAGAAATTCTATCTGTATACTGTGCTTTGCTTTTTGAAGCACATGAAAGATATTTGTATGTGTCTTGAAACACTTATAACTGAGTCTGTCATCTATGTTATTTGTAGACTGCTTCTTTTAGTTGGGTTGTCATCTCTTTATGGATTATACTCCTCTGCCTCTTTGAGTGCCTAGCAGTTCATACCTGGACTGTGACTCTTACATCTTTTGGTTGCTGGTTTGCTATTTTGATGACTTTAACATTTTGGAATATGTCCCAGGATACAACTAAGTGTGATCCTTTGACACTTCCTTGTAATCACTCAGAAGAGAGACAGGATTGGTTTATTTACCTCCACTCCCCAGGCAGCCATCTGACCTAGTCCGTGTGTCAGGAAATCTCATTATTGTGACTGGCAGATGAAGAGAATGTTCTGTGTCTTGTAGGAACCCCTGCTCTTGTTTACTGACTCCTCTCCAGGATCAATAGCTTCCTCAAATGTTTGTGCACAGTTTAGAGACAGAAACCCAGCTGAAAGTTTGAGTTCCTCTTATCTGTTAAGCTTGCTGGCTATGCTGGAAGGTTTAGCCATTCTCCTTCCTAGAATATCTATTCTTCCTAGTTGCTTACAGATACAAAAAGAGTAATATTGCTTGCTGAGCAGGTGTTATCACCTGAAAACCCAGGCTAGAAGCTAGCGCACAGAGGTAGGGCTGATCTTATCTGGTTTATTTCCTCTCTCTGAGTCACAATCCTGAAACAGCAATTTAATGCCTATGACAACACATAATTTAGTTTATTCTATGGTTTTTATATATTTTATTAATTTATTCATATTACATCTCAATTGTTATCCCATCTCTTGTATCCTCCCATTCCTCCCTCCCTCCCATTTTCCCTTTACTCCCCTCCCCTATGACTATGACTAAGGGGGACCTTCTCCCCCTGTATATGCTCATAGGGTATCAAGTCTCTTCTTGGTAGCCTGTTATCTTTCCTCTGAGTGCCACCAGGCCTCCCCATCCAGGGGGCATGGTCAAATATGGGGCACCAGAGTTCGTGTGAAAGTCAGAAAGTCAACTGTGAAGAACATCCTGTCCATTGGCTACATGTGGGTAGGGATTAGAAGTTTACTGCACGTATTGTCCTTGGCTGGTGTCCTAGTTTGCACAGGACCTCTGGGCCCAGATCCGCCCATCATACTGTTCTTCTGGTAGGTTTCTAGGACCCTCTGAATTCTTCTATTTCCCCATTCTCCATGCTTCTCTCACCTAGAGTCCCAATTGAAGGTCCTCTCCTCTGATCCACTTTCCCGGTGTGTTCATATAGGAGTGAACTCGGTTACTCTGTCATGGCAAAAAACCAGAAGCCTCAGGTAAACGTAATTGTCAGTAAATCCTGATCATTTTTTCTAGGGCTGTTCAGAGTTCTCTTCACTCAATTTTCATGGTATTTTTTCTCATTTTGTTTCTCTTCCCTTCCCTTTATTCTTTTATTATTGATTTTTCAAAACAGTACTTTACTATATAGCCAAAGACTGCCTCAAACACAAGATCTCCCTTTCTCAACCCCCTGAATGCTATCATTACAAGCATGTAGTACTATATACGACTATGTTGGTCTTTCTTTGATAAAAATTGCTCAACTTTATTAATCTCAAGTCATTGCTAGATCTTTTTTTATAAAAATGTGTGGTTTTTTTTATCTTCACAAGTTTGTGTGTTTAATAGCTCTACTATCATTACTATATTGATATAGAGTAAAAATCCACTGTCTCTAATTAGATGCCCCTTACACAGCCTTTACTCTGTGGCAAAGACCCCCATACTCCAATTCATCCTTAAGACTCTCTCTCTCTCCCTCTTTCTTTCTCTCTCTCTCTCTCTCTCTGTGTTTGTGTATGTGTGTAACGTGTGTGTGTGCATGTGCATGTGTAGATCACTTACTTTATAAAAAATAGAATGAAAATATTTTCAAAGACTGAGAATTTGACAACTTGACATGATATGATAGATAAAGAAACCACACTAATCTGTTCCTTCTGCTTAAGTGAGAGTGACATTAAGTTTAGAACGTCAGAAGATTGGAGAAAGAATCCAGTTAAAGGAAGAGTCATAGAAACAAAGAGGAAAGGCCTTTTGCACTGATAATAATAGGTCATTTTGCTGTCTTTCTGGCTTATTTGTTATATAAATATCATATTTTAATCAAAATACAGGATTTTAAGTTTGAAGGCCATTTTGTTTACCAGGCAAGAATGAGATCTATCGCTCTAAGAATGTCACCTAATTAATAATGTTGTGTTTTAGTGAGAGAAGGCTGATATTGTTTTGAGGCTACTGGAAGAATACAGTGTGCTTGAATATAGTCACATCTGAAAGTGGCTGTGCTGTTTTCCTAACAGACTTATCAGATAACAACTGTCAATTATCTTTGCCTTTCCCAGCACCACAATGGTGGGATTATTTTTGGATATTGTGTTTACATTTTTTTGATATAATATGATTTATATAATTTGCATAAGTGGGTTTTCTTTGCAATAATCTTGCTGATGTGGTTATTCTATCTAAATCAGAGCTACAATAATGTGGCGAGAGTGGAGTAGAATAGAATCTCACCAATCCCTCCATCTAAAACAACTCTACCCTTCCTAAGTATTGTAACTCACATATTGTGTTCAATGAAGACTTAAGATTTGATGCAAGTGCCATAGGGGTAAAATGGAGGAACAGAAAGGAGAGGCTAAGCAGGGCTCCAGGTCTCTCACCTTTATACCATCTCAGACTGCCCTCCGCTTCTTGGCTTTTATCTGTAAGAAGGATTTGCATTAAATCACCCCCTCCTTCCCCTGATACTGTTCTAATGAACTGACCTGAAAATAAGTGCATTAAGTGGCCATAGAACATAAAGACACTAATTAGTTCACTTGGGGATCAAATCCATGATAACAGACTTATTCATGCTTTTCTCTATCCCCCAAACTATTCAGATAAAAGGAGAAGGAAAAATAAATCTATCATATATATGACACTCCTCAAGAACAAACATTTTAAGTTTCAAACATAATCTGGTTGATTCTGTCAGAAGGAAACAATTCCGTCATTAGTTACAATAAGTAATAATTGAGTCTGGACCAACAGGAAATCTTATTTCGCAGCAAAAGAAATGCAAATAACCAGCAAACATAAAAAAATTTGTGTCTCTTGTCAGCAAAGAGATTTATAATATCTTTACAATGAGACACTATTTTTAGGGCTCTATATTTGTAAGTGTTTAATATTACTGTATATGACAATGATAAAATTATCACTTCATATGCTTCTGGACTATTTGAACAATATAGTCATACTATTGTTTAATTTATAAAGAGTAGAAACAAGTTACTCTCAGATATTAAGAAGTTCAGGTAGGGATACAAAGATAAAAAAAAGAACTAAAACAAACTGATTCATCAGGTCTAAGAGCGAGAGACATTTGATTTAGAAAATCTGATAAAAAGCTTGTGATTCAAGAAATGTTGATATTCCTGAAAGATCTCCATCCCATTCCATTCTTAAGCATGTCATCATAATTAATGCTTTTTCTGTAGATTATTATTGTGGTCAAGGGACTCTACTGAGCTTCTGTTGTTTTTTTAAATTGTTTTATTACCTCATGACAACTATCCCTTTCTTCTATATTTTAAAAATATTTTTATTAATTTATTCATATTACATCTCAATTGGTATTCCATCCCTTGTGTCCTCCCATTCCTCCCTCCTGCCCATTTTCCCCTTACTCCCCTCTCCTATGACTGTGACTGAGGGGGTCCTCCTCCCCCTGTATATGCTCATAGGGTATCAATTCTCTTCTTGGTACCCTGCTACTTTATTTTTTATTTGGGTTTCCATCCTCCTGTGCAGAATTTGAGCTTTATTGAGAGACCCCCTGTGGTCAAGAGATGTCCCTTGCAATTAGGTTTGCTATTGGTTCTCTCATACCCAGTAGTGATCCAATAGGTACATTTTTGTAGACGGCCACATAATTTGGTTTCTGTGGAATATTCTGTGCGAATAATACTTAAAAATGCATTCCTATCCAACTCTCAATATAATCCTTAAAGGCGCTGCTTGTGAAACAACTTATTTGTCCCCATTTGAAAGAACTGGTACATGCATTGTACTATACACATACACCATAACTATTTCATGTTTAATAACATTGTAATTGGGAACAGATCTATGGCAAAATTTGAAGTGAAAACATATTCAAAACTACATGATGAGTAATGGCAAATTAAAAAAATTATGAAATAATTTTAGAATAAAAATGCATCAAAATAAACTGAATACTTGGTATTCACGTATAGTAAAACATTTTTCATATATATTATATTATTATTTATATAGTAATTGTGATATTTAATGAAATAGAAGAGAGATTGATTTCAAAAAATAAAAAATAGCATCAGATAAGAGAAGCACTTAGGTTTTTCTCAAAAGACAATTTTCCTGTTTCTTAGATTTGTGCAAGCAGGAGCTGGAAATCATTACATTACCTAGAAAAAAGTATCTCCTGAGAAAGTAATGATACTTTCAGCTTTCTTGTGCTATTGTACAGCCTTTATCTCTAAAATGTTAATATATAATATCATCATCTTCTAGCCAAATGGATAATCAGTAACCACAATATTTGCAAGCTTTTCGGTTACTTCATTGTGGCAGAACTGCCTTGCTAGGCCACAGATCAAAAAGACGTGTTCAGTCCTGTTGTGACTTGGTGGGTGGATAGGGGAGCAACACTTTTCTAAAGAATAGGGGGAGGAGAGATACAGGAAATGGAGGGAGGTGGGACTGGGAGTGAGGAGGAGTAGGGTACCACCAGGATGTAAAGTGAGTGAATAAATAAATAAATAAATAAATAAATAAATAAATAAATAAATTTGCAAGCAAACATATTTGCAAATAATACCGATTTTATTGCACACATACATATACATTTTTTCTTAGAGAAAAACACATTTGTCATTTTTCATTAATGTCAGTGCTCCCCAATAAGATACAAAAAGAACTTGCAGAATGAACAAATAGCCATCCATGTCCCTACATAAAAAATTATTCATGCTTAAAATTTCACAAACACAAAAATAGTCTAAATATTTGTGCATATCTATTATATTAATCTAGAGAGATGGTGAGCTCATTGGACTTGTTGGGAAATTTTAACTTTTCCCCTTACTGTCAGCAAACAATTGTAATAGTGATAATGATAATAGTAATAAATTAAAATAAAACTTTGAAGTTCAGAATTTCACAGGCCTTAGAATTCTAGTGTTCTTTTTATTGTATGATTGAAAAACATTGAGAACCAAAGATAGTAAGAGGTTCTCTCAAGTACTCCATGGAAAGCCAATGTGAAACCTATATGTTATTGTGCAAACTTTAGAACTGGAATCTTGAAAGCCAGTTTTATCATGGGTAGCTAGTGAATATCTTCTTCAGGAATCATTCAATAAAAAATAATTAAGTGGCAGTGGATTCCAGTGAGAAAGTTTACCCTCCCTGCCCTTCATCACTTTCTTCTTTGCTCTTCCTTGTAGTTAGGAGACAAAAAGAGGCATTGTGCTACTGATTCCAATACAAAGTACTGAATTGGAATTCTGCATTTCAGACCTGTTTTGACCTAAACTGTACTGGTAGTGCCTTAACAACCTGTTTATATGAAAGAGCTCTGTGCCTCTTCAGCCACCAAGCAGATACAGACACATTGGTTAAAAGGGTATGGAAAATTGACAGTAACAGAAATGTTTTACCTACCTCCCCACTCATCATGGCATTTTTGATAATAAATGTTTCATGTTTGTCCTTTTTGCACCATTATAATGAAAAAATATAGATTTCTGTCAAATATAGGAACATTTAGCCTCAATCTTAAAGTGTCCCCCATAATCATTGTAAGCTAAAAGTGCATTCAAAAATAAAATAAGATACAAACTGTGTGTATTATTTTGATAGGAAATTGTGTATTTCCATAGTGAAACTTTGCACTGGTCCTAACATATTTTATTAGCTTTAAATACTATGCTTATCTGCTTTTCTATTGCTTAGTGACATATATTTAGCATGCTGAGAAACAAGAGCATAAAACTTTCCTCTGAATACAAATATTGACGTCTACATTTGAGAACGCATGAATAGAAACCGCCCAGATTGTTTCTCTTAAGTATTTATTTACTTAGATTATAAGTCTATAATTTTCAACTTTCCTTTCCCCTTTCTCCCTCAAATACTGCAAAAGCTAATGGAACAGGGAGTTTGTTGTAAGGTTATATCCCCTAAAATGTCAGAAGGTAAACTCGTAAAGTCTCACCATCCAGTTTTGTTAAAGATATTGATTGGAATAGTGCAGTGCTTGGCTTTAGATGTCACTTTAGTGCCAGCTGAGAAGGAAGCCTCAGCGAGAGACTTTCAGTAGACGTCACTTTAGTACCACCTGAGAAGGAAGCCTCAGGGAGAGACTTTCAGTAGATGTCACTTTAGTACCACCTGAGAAGGAAGCCTCAGCGAGAGACTTTCAGTAGTAAGTTGTCTGTGAGCTTCTATGTGGCAGATTGTTTTAATTAAGTTAATATATGTACAAAGATTTGGTGCATTATGCTCAGCCCCATTTCCTAGGCCAGCTGAGCTTGATCAAGCAAGCAAACACATAAGAATGTGGACAGGCATTTCCCTCTGTTCTGGGCTGTGGATGAAGCAAGCAAACACATAAGAATGTGGACAGGCATTTCCCTCTGTTCTGGGATGTGGATGTGATATGATTTCCTGTTTTGAAGGCTCTGACTTTCCTTACACACAATGCTATATCGTAACCAGGATTATAAGCTGAAATACACCCTTTTCTCTCCTACATTGCTTCTTGTCAGGCTATTTTATCATAGCCAAAGAAATGAAACTAAGATAAAGGGTCATTATAATGAAACTCTTATTTGCATTTTATTTGAAACATTATTAGATATTTTACTAATAATGTTAGATATACACATAGTATGTTATCATTACCATAACACTTACCTTCCCTGAAATTTCTATATCTCCTTTACTCTACCCATTCTTTACAAGTTTCCCCCACTCATCTTTTGGTTTACAATCACTGAGTTAAACCAGGGTCATCTGAGTGAACAGAAGATTGGAACTAAATATCGGAGGCCTGGTGGCTCTTATTTGGCTTCATGACTGAAGCAGATGCATTTTCACACTCCAGGATCCGTCAGTGGCCAATACTCAGTAGTGAGAGTTAAGACTGTGTGAGCACCACCCAATTCACAATGAACTGTTAACAGGCTCAGTCTTGTGCAGCCAAGCGCCCTGCATGCAGCTGCAGCTGGTGTGAAAGCATAATTACATTGGTCATTTTATGCCCAGAAGATAGCATTTCCATAGTAAAGTCTCCTTTTAACAATATGGCCAGACATAAACACTCATGTGAGTCATTAAGATCCATTTGTTACTACTATACATGGTATGATTGGATGGTTATTGTCTTTCTGCTAAGAAATGATTTTCCCATTTGTATGTGTGTGGTGTTCATGTGTTTATACATTTTTATACATACATAGTCTCAGTGTGTTCATATGTGTGGAGTTATGAGGGTGGAAAAGGGATTCTTTCTAAGTTGCACATTAACGTATTCATTGAGGTAGAGCCTTTCACTTGAACCTGAATTTAATCAATTTAGCTAGTCCAGTTAGTCACCTTCCTCTGGGAATCCCATCTCAGCCTCCAGAAGGCTGAAATTAAAAGTGGGTCACAATTTCCATCTAGTATTTACCTGGGTTTTGGGGTTTCAACCTCAGATTTTTACACTTGTATGACAGGAATTTTAATTCCTAAATCATTTTCCACTCTTAGTTAAAAAGAAATTTTCAACTTTAAAACATTGTCATATGATAATTTTTTTTAAAACAATTTACGTACCAAAGTTACACACCAAATAATTGGGAAAAGTAATTTCAGTGTGATTGGCATGGTAATCTTCTGGGTGCTTGTGTGCTGATTTAAGGATATAATCATAATCTCAATATCTTAATCATTTAGAAACATTATTGATGGCATATATGCAGTATGCATTCAGTATTTGAAAACAGTTTGAAGAGAGAAAGATTTCTGGTTTTTTGCATAAATATGACAGAATCTTATTAAAGATTTGATGAAACATCCCAAGAAATTATAACAATAGGGCACATATTCCCAATGATAAATTTTGTGCTCAATTTAAATACAAGATGAATATTAATAGCATGCTTTGTTCCCTTTTAAATGCTTTCTCCGTTTTGCTCCTTTCCATGGGTCAATGGTCTTTAAGCTGAGTTCTGAACAGTTTTCACCATCTTATTATCTACAAAATTATGCACAAAATCCATAGGTATCCTGTGAGACCTTCTAGAGTCAAGTGCATTAATTCCTATTAATTCTTGCTTTTGCTAAAATCTTCTTCCAGTTGCTATGCCACATGCATTCAATTATGGGAAATGGGAATGCTTTAAAATACCACATCCTGGTGTCAAATGTTTTGAAAATCTTTGGGGGACATTTGTTTTCTTTTACTAACAAGTCCAAAATTGTGCCTACTGGGCCTCTCCAGTGGAAACAAAGATTGCACATTGCTCTGAGAAAAACAATATCGTCATATGGCTGATATCTGTCAAATGGAGACTAATTCGCAGCTCAGAAGAGAACGGCAGAAAGAGGAAATAGGCATTCAAAGGTGAGAACTGTTTTTCCCCCTGGAAGATAATGGTGTTTAAGACCATCAGAAGAAAGTTTTTATTTTAGACTCCCTCTCTCCCCAGGCTTTACAAAATGTATACACTGTGTTGTCAAGCTACAAAATTAGAGCTCTGATTACTTTAAAAAGTTTAACTTGTCAGAATTTTCTCCCAGCATGTAAAACAACCCTTTGTAGTACCTCATGCCACATTTTCACTTCTCTAAGACATACCGTGGAGAGCACCTTGTCCAAAAAAGTCAACATCAATGCTTTTCACATCCTACCAATGGATTCTTAGAACACTCTATTTCCCACTGGGCAGAATTTCACAACTTTTTGGAGTATGAAAAATGCAATGTAGTTCTAAAATCACCAAAGAGCCTGAGAATTATTTGCATTCAGTGTTGGGCCTACACATACATAGTAAACCAAGGGATGCAAATATGTGTGCAGTATATACATATACAAAACATGTCAATAAAGTGAAGTTAATGAAAAGTTTAATAAAAGAGTGATAAGGCTGGGAAGATGGCTCAGTGTATAAAAAGCACATTCTGTGAAAGCCTGATGAACTGAGTTTGATTTGAGACCTTAAATAAAAAGCCAGATATAGTGGTATCCAAACTGTAATACCAGCATTCTTATGGTGAAATGGGAGGTGGGAAAAATGGCCTCATGGTGAGATACAAGAATGGAAATAGTAGAATCAGTCAGAAACTCACAGCTCCATAGCCTGGAATACACTGTGCAGTAGAAGAGACAGGAAAGCAATCATGGCCCAGCTAAGGTGAGGAGAGAACTGACTCCTCCAAAAGTGTGGTTTTTCTGACCTCCACATCTGTGCTTGTCACTCAAGAATGCTTGTGGCACACAACTAAAAAATTAAAAAATATAGCCAGGTGTTGATAACTGGATCAAGAACCTTTGCCTGTCTTGAGAAATCATGGAAATCAGCTGTTGGTTAATAAAGATCACTACAAGGTGCTCACACTGATCTACCAGGCTGGGGATTTCTCTTCCACAGCGCGCCTTCCCCAGGCACCAAACGACTGAGCCTCATGGACTAAGGGCCAAATCAAGATATGCACAGAGTATTACACATATATCAAGGGAACAGTTAACTTAAATACAATGTCAAAATAAGCAACACATTCTGGGATCCAGCGCTGATATTGGATGTAAGTTTCAAGGACAAATTTCTTTCCAAAGGCATATTCCAGTTTCATGAAGCTAGTATGAGCTGTGTACATTTTCCAGGGAAGATCGATACTTCAGAATCAGCTCATGCAGCAGATGTTGGGCAGCTGCTCAGTCCATCCAGAAGCATTTGCAGTGGGCAATGGAGGGGCCCAACTCATCATACTCCTGCTTGCTGAAGGTGGACAGCTGGAGGTCAGGAGGGAGCTGTAAATCCAGACTGAGTCCTTGTGCTCAGGAGGACTGATGATCGTAATCTTCATTGTGCTGGGTGCTAGGGCTGTGATCCCCTTTTGCATCCTGCCAGCAATGCCTGGATATATGGTGGTACCACCAGACAGCACTGTGTTGGCATACAGGTCCTTGCAGATATCCACATCACACTTCATGATGGTGTTGAAGGTAGTTTCATGGATGTCACATGACTCCAATCCCAGGAATGAAGTCTAGAAGAGTGCCTCTAGACACTGGAATCACTCATTGTCAATGGTGATCACCTGCCAGTCAGGCAACTCACAGCTCTTCTCCAAGGAGGAGGAGGAGGATGCAGCAGTATCCATTTCTTGCTCAAAATCTAGGTCCACAGAGCACAGCTTTTCTTAAATGTCACACAAAATTTCCCACTCAGCCGTAGTGATGAAGTGGTAGCCCCACTCATTCGGGATCTTCATGAGGTAGTCTGTCAGGTCCCAACAAGCCAGATCCAGATGCAAGATGGTATGGTGATGTGTGACCTCATCATCAGAGTCCATGACAATGACAGTGGTGTGCCCAGATGCCTACAAGGAAAACACCGCCTGAATAGTCATGTACACGGCTGGGATATTGAAGGTTTCAAACATGATCCATGTCATTTTCTCTCTATTAGCTTTGGGGTTCAAAGGGGACTCAGTCAGAAGCATAAGGTGCTCTACAGGGGACATATGCAGCTCATTGTAGAAGGTATGGTGCCATATCTTTTCCATGTCATCCCAGTTGGTGGCAATGCCATGCTCAATAGGGTACTTCAGGGTCAGGATACCGCTCTCATCATTGGGTGACAGGCATAGAAGGAAACATGCCCTAGGGCCAACGACGCCAGCGACTCCAGCTTTGTACATGCCAGAGCCATTGCCAACACAATTAATAAATGAGACCTCGTGAAACCGAAAAGCTTCTAAGGCAAATGACACCATCAATCAGACAAAGTGACAGCCTACAGAATGGTCAATGATTTTTACCAAATCCCCATCTAATAGAGGATTAATAGCCATATATATATATGTATATACATATATATATACATATATATACATATACATATATATATATATATATATATATATATAAAGAAATTAGATAGATCCATTTCTGAATTAGTCATTAATGGAGAGAGTCCATCCCAATGTGGGTGGTGTCATGCCTGTCCTATACCGGAGGTCTTGGATTCTTTGAGAGAGCATGGTGAGCAAGCTATGAGGAGCATGTCAGTAAGCAGCACCCCTCCATGGCCTCTGCATCAACTTATGCCTCCAGTTTCCCGCCCTGCTTGAGTTCCAGTCCTGACTTCCTTAAATGATAAACTATGGTGTGGAAGTGTGAGCCAAGTAGACCCTTTCCTTCCAGTCTTGATTTTGGTCATGGTGTTTCATCATAGCAATAGTAACCCTACGACAAAGTTCTTTTTATATAACTTCAAGGATGAAAAAATGATTTTGAGTTTCAGAAAAAAAAATTTTCAACTCAGTACATCATTTAATAATATGAGCATCTTTTGGCACTCAGGTTACTTAACACCAAGGTTTGTCACATAGGTACTAGGTCACTACATGAGTCAGAAGCATGGTTGCATTTTATCAAGCATACTTTTATCTAAGGTATGCAATTTTGAGTTTTTTAGAGAAAATTTTAAAAATTAATTTTGCCTCAGGTCAAGGCATAAAGGGGTGCCTTACAAACTATCAAAATTTATTTGTTACCATAATATTACAAGTCATAAGAAGTTTATATCAATAGTACAGGCAGAAAAAAAATGTACAAAAAAGCTAGGTATTGTAGAATCAATGCAGGGCCTCTTTAGTAGCTGGGGGAGTTAGCAAAAGGAACACTACAACCAGTGACATTTTACAAGGAGGTGTGTTAACTGCTCCTTTCAGTCATCTTGTGACTGTTATGACATTAAGTTTTGGTGTAAAAGGCCTCATCTTACAGACATGCAGACTGTGATACAGACATGCAGACTGTGACACAAAAGGAAGAATCTTTGCAATACATGTATTACGTCACTGAAGAACGAGTGCTAGGCAGTCATCCCCTGTTTGCTTATTGAGACATTTAATCAATATAGTTTATAGATTAAATAAGGAATCATCAAGGAAAATACTTGTTCATCTTTGATGCTTAGTATTCCATTCTATATTTCAACGAAAATTACGTCTTTTATCTTCAGCAATCAACTACAAATTCATACGTGATTTTGGCTTCTTTCCTCACACACATAATTTGAGTACTAACCTAATCATTCAGAGCAAAGCCTAAGGGATGGTTTATGCTAATTGACAACTTGACGAAAGTTAAGAATTACCTTGGAGATGTGCCTCCTAGCATCCCTATGAGAATTTATCTTGATTGCATTACCTGATGTGGGAGACCCATTTTAATTATGGGGAGGACTCTTTCTTGGGCAGATGATCTTGTAGAAGATGGAGAAAGAAATCTGATCACTAGCATGTAGATGTTCATTACCCTGTTTCTGACTGTGGATGAGGTGTAACAGCTGCTACAATTTCTTGCTGACAGGAAAACTCTACCGTGATAGACTATAACTTTGAAGAACATGTGAAAATAAACCCTTTCATCTACATGGTGGTTTTTGCCAGAATATTTATTTTATCATAGAAACAGAAAAGAAAACAAAGACAGAAAATGAGTCTGAGAAACATTGGTTTGAAAACCTAACCACATAGTTGTAAGGCCTTCATTGCTCTATACTGGTGAAAATGTGGAAGTGTATGGAGCATTGAGTTAAGTCCTTGGATGCTGAAAGTAGAGTGTAGTGTGCCGTGTTAGTGGGAGCTTGGAAGATGAGAATACCAAGATGAATATAGAGAATGGGGGCCTGACTCATGAGGCTTTGGTGTGGGATAACAATTCTATCAAAAACTGAGTTTCTAGTCAAGAGTCTGCCTTCATTTTTGTCATGAGAGGTACAAAAAGGCCTCGAGAGGACACTGAATGAAGCTTTGCAGTAGGGAAGTTCAGGACATTGAAGATGTCAGAGCTGTGGGGCATTTGCCAAGGAAAGCTGTAGATATGGAATGGAGCCAGTATGAGGAAGGTTGTGTGTGCTGCAGGTGGCACAGTTGGACATGGGGGTGACCCAAGCCCTTTTGGAGCTGTGATGACTACTTGCTTAAAAGCATAGTTAGTAAGTATCAGAAAGACTGACGGCTTTTAAACAAGTGTCTAAGAATGCTATAGATGACAGAGCTGCCTGCCATGAGATGTACATCCTTGACACTGAATGCTAAGTGAAAAGATAATGAACACACAGACAATGAAATGTTTGCTTAAATAATAACTTTCAGTGAAGATGCAATGAGTTGCATTCTGGTTAATGAAGCCCATAATTGTCTCCTGTTCATATATGAGTCCCAAATTGACTTAGATTCTAATACCTGGCATCAGCCATGTTCAGGCTGATGTGAACAAAGATGAAGGCCATTCATGTGAGGATAAGGAAAAAGCTGTCAATAAAAGAAGTCCAGTAAAGGAGCAAAAATCAAACAAACAACAAAACTACACAAACCGTGCTTGGATAATTAGTAGAGGAAGGCATTTAAACTTTAGATGAAAGTTTGCCTGTCAATCAAATAAATTTAGCCTCCCCTGGAAAGTGTGTAAAGTAAGAAGGAAGGTTAACATTGATTATAGGATTTCGTCATGTACTTTAAGAGGAAGGTATAAGAAAGGGGTTTTCAGCAAAAGATGTCCATTCAAAACTGAAGGGGCCAAATTCCAGCACATTTTTCTAACATTTGGTTAACATTGATATTTCAAAGTGATAGCAAAAGCGAAGTCAAAATCCAGCAGGGAAACATCAAATCCTTTGGTTCCATGCCAAGTATTACAGGTCCTGTTTTACCTAATCAGAAAGTAGAACCTGGGAGTTTTCACAGTCATAGGGAAGGGGAATGAGTGAAAGCAGGAGGGAGGGAGGAATGGGAGGATGCATGGGCTGGGATAGCAAATGAGATGTAATATGAATTATTTTATTTTTCAATAAAAATGTGTTGAAAAAATAAAATAAAATCAGAAGAAAAAAAAAAGAATTTTCTTTATTGCAAAGCACCCTAAAGGTGATGCTTTATTTGTGTATGTATACTGGAGGAGTATACTGTTTTCTGTAAACCTACATTCTTCACTAAGTTACAGCTAAAAATATTTCATAACCTTTAACATTCAAAGAGGAACAGTTTTTAATGGTTCTTTTTGAGTTTTGTTTGTTGTAATGGCTCTGCCTTTTGAGAACGGAACCATATTGATGTGTCAGATTCAGAGATTTGTATCTAAATGTAACCTTCAGAATGACTCTTGGAGAAATGATCACCACTACTCCTGATCTCTAAGACTAACCACTAAAATCAAAGAACACTGACTTTACTCTAATTATTTGGATGAATAGGAACTGCTCGGAATTCTTTCTCTTCAGTCCATTTTCCTTTACCAAGCTTAGGGTCCAACTTTCTAAGATCAAAGGAAATATTTTCTTTTTTTTTCAAAGCTAGAAAGCCATTAATATCCATCTCTGTAAAGTAACCCAAATGAATATTTCAAAAGTGACTTGTATAATTAGTAGAATTTCACAACAGTGTCAGCATTCATGTGAGGACTGTCTGTAGGGGCGTCAGGGAAGCCCGGGGTGGGAGCCGGAGGCAGCAGTGGCTTGGTAGAGTCGCCTTCGTTTCTCTGCATTAAGCTTGTTTTATTTCTGAATTGAACATGCCTTTTTTCTTTATGAAACAGGAATTAATTAGCAGCTATAAAGAGCCACTTTGTAAATTTTGAAACATTTGGGGAGTGAATATTGTCACCATCACCTTGGGCTTATGGCCACGCTACAGAAGTCAAAAGTACTACTTTATTACTCTTATTTTAGTGAGAATAAAAGATGATATCGGATTCCACACATTTATAGATTTCACTAGAGAACAAAGCATTTATGAAGAGAAGCTGGAAGATCACAGAAACACGTACTAATCATTATTTCTCCAAGGGAAGATGTGTCGAGACAAGGCTAAGCCTGTAGCCAGGGTGTGGCCAGTAGGGGCAGCTTGTGGGATCCCATGATGGAAGTTCGTGACTTTTTGCCTCTGCTGTTTCACTGGAGAGCGATCACATGGGAAACCTTTGGCAGTTAGGCAACAGTCCTAGAGATGTGAAGAAAGATGGATGCAGAGGAAGGAAAAGGAGGTGACATCACCTTTCATTTTATACCATATCCTTGGAGAAACATGCTGCCTCACTGTGATTTCCTCAAAACTTTTTTTAGACCACATCCAATTTGGAATTACTTAGGAAAAGATTCTCTAAGAAAAGTACAGCACAGCTAAAATTATAATTTAGTAAGATAAGAAATATTTTAAAACCACTATTTTAATTTTAAAATGAAAGCAAGTTGTGAATGCATTGTCTTCCAAGTCAGAAGGCTCATTACAACATTACTTTCTTTTAATTAACTTCATGCTTTATTTCTTTACTTTCCTTCACCGGCACTCATTTTTCTTATGTTTACAAAAATTGGTGGTGTGTGCGTGCACAGTGAACCAGAGAGCTTGAAAATGGTTTCACAGACAGACATTAAAAACTCAGCTTATTTTATAGAGAATTTCCCTGCTTTTTGTGAGGAAAGGAGGCTACAGAGTCCAGAGTGAGATGATTCAAAGAATTTTATCTTGGTTGAGAGTAATACAAGAGGAATCACCTGGCTACAGAGTGAAATAACCCGAGGGCATGATTAAATATACTGATTCTGATCTTTAAAAACAGGCTTTTACTTAATTGATGTAAAGCAGAATCCTGACACTATTTGCTTCTGTTTTTTTTATTGTTGTTCTCTTGTTTTGTTGTTATCCTCCCAGGATATAGTGATGTCCAGCCAGCAAGTATAAACTTGACATCACACACTATAGTAGAAATCAAATGTAAGGCTAATTTTACGTGTCAATGAGGACTTAAAAGTTTGGATCTAGACCCGCACAAACTGATGCACCAACCAAAACCAACAGATACAGAGAATCTAGAACAGTGTTCAGATATAGCCATGGTTAGGGGTGGGGAGCTGGGACTGCCTCGGACACAGACTCTGGCCTCCGAGATTTGATCACTACCCCTTGGTGGGGAAGCCCCTCATGCACACAGAGGAAGGGGAAGCAGGCTATCTGGGTGAGACTTGATAGGCTGAAGTCAGAAGGTAGGGGAGGTGGGCCCCCACTGTCAGAGGTCTAGGAGAGGGGAATAGGGTGGAAGAGGAACGGAGAGTAGGTATGTGAAGATATGAGCAAGGAGATAACAATCAGGATGTAACAGGAATAAATTATAATAAAGACACTTAAAATGTTTGTCTTCTTTATATTATTGCATCTATACAACCGAAGTCTGAGATTCTCAGCATAGAGGATTTTTCCTAATGAACTGTAGTAGTGGATAGAAGTGGGCTTGCTTTTTCTACCTTAGCACAATGAGTAGAATCCGTTAGAAGCAAAGGCCACAAGAAAACCAACAGGACCAACAAATCTGGGCCCACGCGGTCAGCGGGAAACTGATGCACCAAAGACCAGGCATCTAAAGGACCTAGGCCCCCTGCTAGATGTAGCTGATAGGCAACCCTGTCTCCATCCGAGTCCCTGCCATGGGCTCTATTGCCTGCTCTTTGATCTCTTCTCCTTGGCTGGATGCCTTACCATGCCACAGAGGAAGAAGAACGCAAAACGATGATAAGACTTGGTAGCTTGGGGTCAGCTGATAAGGGGGATGGGCTCCTCGTCTCTGAAGACTAGGGGCATATGGGGGACGAGGGAGGAAGGGTGGGACCTGGAGGAAACAAGGGACGGGGGCTATGATTGGGATGTAAGGTGAACACATTTTTTAAAATTAAATTAAATTTTAAGAGGGAAAGGCCAGAGACAAAGGAGTTGACTGGACTCAAATCAATACTTTTTAAATGATTCTTGCTCATTTCTTAAGAGATATAACTGCAGTTGTTGGGTACTCACTTCTCCATCCTGTTGGTCTGCTGCTGCTGTTGTTTCATCTTACAGTTACTTTGTATCATGTTTTGTATATTCTATTTTGGGCAACAGAATTCAATAGGACTCTCTTCCTTTGGGTATAATAAATAGTATTTAGAGAGTGCTAATATTCAGTGCATCATGCGGAATTGCTTAAATGCACATCTTTTGCTGCACACTTCCTCTTTGTTTGTTTGTTTGTTTTAGCATCCGGTGTCCACAAAGAGAAATCCCGTGCCGAATAATATTGCATTTTCTCTTAGCCAGTAAAGGCCTTCACTCTAAAGTCCATGTCTTGTTTCTTACCCTACTAATCACATTGGTCTAAATAATATCACCTTCACCAACTAAACCGACCTTGGCTCAGGCTGAAACACATATGTCGAATGTATTTCCATTCAGCTAATGCTTTGTGCCACAGGTTCCCTCCTCACTCTTCAATGCATCCTGAAGTTTCAAGTTGGATTCTTACAAGATAGCTGAATATATCACTTCCCAAATGTGTCACAATTTTCTGATAACAATGCAAATAGGTGTTACAAAATAATCAATTCTAAGATCTATCATTTCTTAGCATTTCTGTGTCTCACATCCAAATGTTTATTTAATCAGCAACTCCTCCAATTCTGTTTTATACCCTGGAAGTTTTTACTTCATGTTTGGCCTGCAAACCATCACAAGAGAGTATTTGACACAGCAAAGTGGCACAAATAAGTGTTATCATAAATATCTTAATTTATATATTTAATTATGTATATTATATGTTATTGTGCCTATATTTATAAAAAATACTTGTAATCCACCAAGTCTAAAGAAATGTCAAAAATACCATAGTGATTCACATTTAAAATAGTCATACCATGTAGAAAAAATACCATTTTCCTTTGCAAGATCCTGAAACCAAAGCAATTGATCCAAGACACATTAGAAAAGCAGGCAGCAACAATGGAAACTACTTGACTTGGGGCCAAAAGTTCTGTCTCTCCCTGCCCTAATTTTTTTGTCATCTGTGAGATCCACGTAATTGTGATCATCACAGTGATGGTTAGTGACTGTGGCTGACTTGACATGATCCAGAATCACCAGGGAAGCTCAGGGCAGGTTAGCTTGTAGGCAGGTCTGCCAGTGAAATGCATGTGACAAGGCCCAGCCTGCAAGCAGATGACATCATGCTCTGGCATGGGGCCCTGGACTGTATAACGTAGTTGTGTACTAGATGTACATGCATTTATTTTCCTCTGCTCTTGACTGTGGGTGTGATGTGACTAGATTCTTAAAGCTCCTGCTGGCTTGACTTTCCCACAATCATAGATTGTAAACATGAACTGTAGACTCAAAGACCACATTTCTCTGCTATGTTGCTCTCAGTCAGAGGACTTTATTACACCAATAGAAATGAAACTGAGGTCAGCATCTTGGTTCTTGTTCATTGATTTATATACTTGGGGAAAGTCAAACACCATTATCCTTTTCTGACACTGGGTAGCAGAGCAAATGAATGTAGACTTTGACATAGAAAATGAGCTTAAGACCTGTAATACATTCCAGGAGATTAACTTAAACTTCCTTGCTTGGATTTCTAGTTTCTGTTTTCTTGTCATTTAGATTAAAAAAATCAAGCTCTTGATCAAACCACTGAGAAATATAAAGACTTCAGAAGAATAAGGAGTCAGTCCTTTTTATAGAATAATTGCTTCTCTTGGTTAAACTGAAGTGTGTGTGGGGGGCTAGTCAGTAAAAATTTAAGTCCTAGCCATGAATGTGATACAACATGTAAAAAACCCCTACCTTTTATAATAGTGTAAGTTGTATACATAAATACCTAAAAAATTAAATGTTTGAAAGTTTCTCCTTATAGACAATTTTTCTGGCTACTGGGAATTTGCTAGATTGGTATTTTTCATATATATTCCATACTATAATACTTAGTAGACTATTATACATTTTGACTTCATATTAATCTTATATTCTGATTGATTTAATAACAAGATCTTATATTATAATCCAAGGTCATCTTGAATTTCCCATCAACCCAGGCTCACTTTGAACCCACAGCACCCCTCCTACACACATGTTAGAGTTAGAGATGTGAACTGTGACCTGACTGCTTCAGATCTCTTCTCTCAGAACTCTGTACTTTTCTTTATTTTCCTTGCTGAATGAATTATAAGAACATTCATGATATTTACCCTGAGTTGTCTGGATTTCAATTATATTAAAAATCACTAAAGTGATGTTTTACAATAAACATACCAATGACTCTAAAGCCAACATCTGTATGCTTCATTAAGTGTTTCCCTTTTGTGGTCATCACTACTATATTAATTTTAAGGATGTTCTTAATGAAGAACAAAAAGACAAAAAATAGGGAAATGAGTAGAATATAAAAATTCTTTCTTTCCAAAAGGTACTAAAATTTAGAAGTATTATACATTCCTGTCACTCTTTTTTTTTCTACTTATTTTTTTATTAATTTGTTCTTGTTACATCTCAATGGCTTTCCCATCCCTTGTATCCTCCCATTCTTCCCTCCCTTCCATTTTCCCCTTATTCCCCTCCCCTATGACTGTTCCTGAGGGGGATTACCTCCCCCTGTATATGCTCATAGGGTATCAGGTCTCTTCTTGGTAACCTGCTGTCCTTCCTCTGAGTGCCACCAGGTCTCCCTCTCCAGGGGACATGGTCAAATGTGAGGCACCAGAGTACGTGAGAAAGTCATATCTCACTCTCCACTCAACTGTGGAGAATGTTCTGACCATTGGCTAGCTCTGGGAAGGGGTTTAAAGTTTACCACCTGTATTGTCCTTGGCTGGTGCCTTAGTTTGAGCGGGACCCCTGGGCCCAAATCTGTCTATCATAATATAAATGCACGCCTCTTTATAATTTTCTTTGGAAGATATCTTTCTTGATTTAACAGCCTTTAATGGCAATAAGAATCTAACAATAAGCTGGATTGATATTTATTTTGATGGATCTCTGCTGCCTACTGCAGCCTCTCCTGCTTCCAGATTCACCACAAAGATTTGCAAAGGATGCAAATGACTACCAGGTAACACTTCCCAGCCCTGGACTGACTGCCAAGGGTAGGACAGAGAATGCTACTTTGAGCAATTCAGGGCAAGCTAAATAATATGCTCTCCAAGCGATAAGAAAAGACCCAGCTTTGTTCTCAGCTGCTTTCCACTTCTTCAGAGCACAGAGAATTTCATACGAACTGCACCAAGGTAAGGAATGAGTTGTGATACCTGAAGATTGCAAAGGAACCATATGAAATAAAGTACATGACCCGGAAGCTTTTTTAAAAAAATAATAAGCACAGCAAACTTGACCTAACTAGTGAACCTGTACCATTTATTATTGTAATTTATCAATTGACAGTTAATATCAGAAAGAAGATGCATTAATTTGTACCCAAGCCCATGGCAGTCAACACTTCCAGACCTCCCAGAGTCCTGTCAGTTTTCCTCAGTCCTTCCTCATTGAGTCTTTCCTAATTGACTCCAGTGAAGCAAATCCAATTTCTGCTCTCAGGTCTTATACAACTAGGTAAGAATGCTAAATTTAAGCTACTTCTGCTCAATTTCAGCCTGTCAACTCCTGATACACAAGACAGAATGGGATCACCTGTATTTTTTATATCTTATTTTAAGATCGTTTAATTGGAACGATGTTATACCATTGTTTCAGGATAGCATTAAAGTGATATCCTAAAGTGGAAAACAAGAACATTATTCGACTCTATCACACAGGTTCTCTGCAGCCACCATCTGTTTTGTCTGCAGGTTTGATTTATCCCTGAGATGTAAGTGTCAATAACTTGGTTTTGATGAGTGCAATACTGCCAAGAAAATGGATATCATTGAACATTAGGCTATAAAGATGGGTATGAAGCATAATTCAGATGGGCTTCATGACACTTGTCCCACATATGGCACACATTCTCTGCATTTCCAATTTCACTGGAACAAGCAGGAAGAATGGTTTCCAATCTGTCCTACCTCATAAAAATAGACCTGTGTTTAATTCTCTAGGACCTAAAATTATCCTTTGGATATTGTCAACCAATCATGCAAGGAAAACGTTCCTAGCCAAAGTAATAGGAATCTTATGGCTATTGAAATGGCTAAAATATTATTGTTACCTTGATTTTAATGATTGCGCAAAATATTGCACAAAAGCAAACATAACGGTCATCATGAGATTGCTTGGTATTTGCCCGCTTTCCTTGAATTGTGCCATTTTACTAGGAGTACGCTGCAGTTTTCAAGTGTAATACTTTTCAATAGAAGACTTAGCTTCGTTGCCTATTGTTTTTTAATGAAATATATGAGTTATATTTATCAAGGTGTTAAACCTCATTTAGTTGTAACCAAAGTTATTATAGGAAATAAACTACTCTTCTTGCTGATTGCAGTTGAGGCTGGAGAAGACTGGTTCCGATCCTGTTCTACCTTTATTCAATTATAATAAGTGTCTGATTGCCAAGGCGCAGTGCACTAGAATAAGATAAATGATTAGATTTCTGAGGTCTGCGTATTCTCTGGGAGAATCTATTAATCCTGTCACATCAAGCTGTTATGTATAAACCAAATGTCATTATAGGAATTATAGCATTCTGTTTAAAAACCTGGGCATGGAGCCAAGGGTGATTTTTATCCAAGTTTATTAGGAGATAAAGAATGTGTAATTTATGCCCTAAAACAGCCTATTGAACATAGAGGTACATTTATAATTTCTCCATTTCTTGAATTGGAATGGTGAACTAGTATTATTTTTGTAAAACACTCGGGGCGCGCGCGCGCGCGCACACACACACACACACACACACACACACACAGTATTAGTTAACAAATGTATAATTCCAAGTTTTGTCAAAAGATCTTAATATAAGCACAATCTTTTGAACACACCCAGAGAAGCAATTTCATTTGTATTTTTATTACAATCTTTGCATATTTTTTGTCAGAACATAAGTGATTTTTAAGAATAAACGTACTCTGGATAGACTTGTGTCTAGGTATATAACACTATTGTGACAAAACCCCTGCTGCTGCTGGAGTTATTGGACTGAAGCAAGTCATAGCTAACATTTGGAATATTGTCAGTTGGTATCTACTATCATTAGGCAATTATAAATATTGATCATTTCTTTTGTAAATTATGCATTAATTAGAAAAATTGTGTTGCATTTACCTTTGTAACAGTGGCTTTATTCATTAACAAAATAAATGGAGGACAGGCAATACTGGCATAACATTTGTCACGTATGAACATATCTTCTGAGAGTAGGAGTATTCTAGCATAGAACACTTTATGATAGAAATATGATTTGATTCCCTCTGATAGAACATTAAAATCAACTTGTGATACTGAGCAAATTTCAATAACTAGGATTTGTTGAATTCCTCTTAAAGAGAATAAACTAAAAGAAGGGGTCCCAGTGTGTTGGGACAATAGCAGCTCTCACCAGGAAGTCATTCTAAGATTCCTGTCCACTCCTCTGAAGCTGTGGTCTGTTGGATTAACCATGCTTTCCCTCTTTAAGTAAATCTCTAGACTGAATGTAACAGATGTCAGATCAATATAGATATCTATATATCTATATAGATATATAGATATAAGCAGACAAATGTGCTTAATACCTCTATTCTGTTAAGAATAGGTTTGCTAAAGAGATCCTTGGTATGCTAGAATAATTAGCAGGTCCATCAGAACCTTGGTGTAAGCTTCCTGAAGTTTTGAGACTATTAAAGGACAAAGGTAGGTTCTAGGCAATCACAGATCTCTCTTTTGTTGCTTAGTCAGCTCTTTACCCATCGTGACTCTTGTTATCTAGAAAGATACTTTAAATGATATGGAATGAGGGAAAAAAGAGCATCTCTACTTTCTCTTCCTTTTCACATATTATTTCCAACCACTTTCCACATAAAGGAAAAGAGCAAGAGGAGGATAGGAGGTGGGAAAGAAGGAATATGGGAAGAAAACCATCCATACTTTCTTTACGTTATAAATGTGCACACCTCATCTAGAAATCACTGATCTGCCCAGTTCTAGAAATCAATCATTTTCCTAGTCTCTGGCATATATTTTACTTAATTTTCTATCCTAGTGGTTAGAGCTGCTTCTTATTTTTTCTCTGGAGACTATTTTAAAACCTAGAAAAATCATGGAAATAAGTTTCTGAAGCCTTCTGAAATATCTACTAAGAATGATATGATCCACGGGCACATACTGGCTTCATTCAAAATTTGGACTAGCAGAGAAATCAGACCTCAATGAATCACAAGCACACATACTCACTGGCAACTGGTAGGGATAGGAACAGGATGGGTCAGGTGAGGGGAGGATGGAGGGTACTGAGAAAGACAACCGGAAATGGAATTCACAGATATCTCAGGGACAAGCTAGAAACCTAGTGAAGATTGAACTCCCAGGAATCTCTAAGGATCTCATGGCTAAGACTCCTAGTAATGGTGAATAGGGATCCTGAGCAAGTCAGCCCCTGGAACCAGGCAAGGCTTCCAGTAGAAGGACTGAGACACAAACCCATCCTCAAAACCTTTGATTTAGAATTTGTCCTGCCTACAAGATGTACTAGGGTAAAGATGGCACAGGAATTATGAGAGTGGCAAAGTTTGGTGGCATATACCTTTAATCCCAACACTTGCAAGGCAGATGGAGGCAGATTTCTGAGTTTTAGGCCAGCCTGGTCTACAAAACGAGTCCAGGACAGTCAGGACTGCAAGTGAAATCCTGTCTTGAAAAACCTAAAAAAAAAAAAAAAAAAAAGAAAGAAAGAAAGAAAAAGAAAAAGAAAGAAATCATAGGAGTGACTGGTTCAGCTTGAGACGCATGCCATGAGAGGGAGCTTACCTAGAGGATGATGGATAGTGCCAGAGACCCAGGATAGAACCATACAGGACCAGGAAAAAAAAAAAAAAAGTTAGTGAACTGATTTTTAGTGGTATTCTGCTATACTTGTATGCAACAGCCTAGCACAATTTTCATCACAAAGGCTTCATCCAGCAACCAATGGAAACAGAAGCAGAGACCCACAGCCAAACATTAAGAAGGGCCAGGACAATCCTTGAGGAGACGGTTAGGAAGGACAATAGGAATCACAGGGGTCAAGGACACCAAACCCATACAATGAACAGAGACCAAACTGATAATCAGTTGCCCTGTATAGGTTTAACCTACGATCTCTGCATATATGTTACAGTTTTGTAGCTTTGTCTTCTTGTGGGACTTCTCACAGTGAGGGCAGGGGTTGTTTTTCACTATTTTGACTGCTTTGGGGACCCTTTTCCTCCCAGCCTTAATACCAGAGGTAATACCTAATGCTACTGCTCCTTGATATGCTGTTTGGTTTATATTCCTGTGAGGCATGCCCTTTTCTGAATAGAAACTGAGGTAGAGTGAATGGGGCCTAGGACTGTGGGGTAGAGGAAACTGCATTTGGGATGTAATATATGAGAGAAGAATAAATAAATATAATTTGAGGACCCTACATACTGATTTCTATAGTTGCTGCTCCAATTTATGTTTCCAATAACAGCAAATAACAATGCCAACGTTTGTTGTGTCTTGTTCTCTTGATGATAGCCATTCTGACTGAGGTGGGATTAAGTTTCTAGAACGTTCTAATCTGCATATCTTGTAATATAGTTATTGGCCATTTGTTCTTCTTCACCTTTCTGTTGTTTAACTATTGCAAATTATCCTATCTTTTACTTGCTAGCTAGCTCCTGTCTAGAACACTAAGGGCAAACATTTTTCTCACTGTCTTTACTAGGCCTTTACACTCTGCTAATAGCTTCTTTTGCTGTGGTAAACCTTTTGAATTTAATCTAATAGCATTCCTGGATTGGAGGATTATCTTCTGTACTACTGCAATCATTTTCAGAGCATTATTGTTTACCTGTATTGTATCTTGAAGTGTTTTTCTTGCTTTTTTTTTTTAAACAGTTGCCCTGATTTAGACTTTATATTAAAGTCTTTAGTCCATTTTGATTGTTTTTTTTTTAATGCACAAGCTATGCATTCCTCAGCTTTAAAATATAAGTATAACATTTAAATTTATGTTCCTAATGGAATCACCAATTCAAGTATTGGAAAAATCCTCAGACATTTTAGGGAAAAGTCAATGCTTGGATATGCTTATAAAAATGGAGATGGAAGGGGAAGGAGCTGCTGGCACATGCCTGTCTCTGTGTGTGTGGCAGTGTGTGCATGCCCGAGTGTGCGGGCACGTGTGTGTGTGTGTGTGTGTGTGTGTGTGTGTGTGTGTATACTAGGAGGTGGGGCAGCTGAATTAGTTCCAAGTCGTCGGACTCATGTGCTATTCTTTTCTTCCTCCCCCGCCCCCACACTTTCTTTGCATCTCTTTTCATTCATCTCCAGACCCTAGAGATTTTTAAGGGTTGAGGGTAGGAGGAGGGCAGGCAAGGAAAGGAGTAGGACACGGAGACGAAGAAGATTAACCTGGAGTTGAAGAACAGAGAGCCCCAGAGGAGGTGACAGAGTTAGCCCTTGATTATTGCTTGTGTGTCAATGGGGAACTAGAAGGCCTGAATGACACCTCTAAATAGCTGAAGTTTCTTACTAGGGCCAATGTGGGGCTAAGTTCCTTGGCCTGGCTTCTCAGCTTGAATAAACTGCGGAAGTTGAAACTTAGTGACAATATAATTTCTGGAGGTCTGGAAGCCCAGGCAGAGAAATATCTGAATCTTACCTACCTCAGTCTGAGTGGAAGCAAAATTAAAGATCTCAGCACAGTCCAAGCACTGCAAAATCTTAAAAATTTGAAAAGTCTTGACTTGTTTAACTGTGAGGTCGCAAACCTGGAAGATTACAGAGAAAGCATTTTCGAACTCCTGCAGCACATCACGTACTTGGATGAGGCGTCTGACTTGGAAGGGGAGGACGATGAAGATGGAAATAAAGTTGAGGAAGAAGATGAAGCTGGTCCACCTGGAGGATATGAAGAGGAGAAAGATGAGGATGAGGATGAGGATGAAGCCAGTTCAGAAATGAGAGAGGGAGAAAAGGAGGTAGGTCTCTCATACTTAATGAAAAAAGAAATTCAGGGTGAAGATGATGATGATGATTACGTTGATGAAGGGGAGGAGGAGGAAGACAAGGAAGAAGAGGATCTGTGGGGAGAGAAGAGGGAGTGATATGCTGAAGATGATGGAGAGGAAGATGACGACGAGAACCCAGGAAGAGGATGCCTGGTGCTCCTGGGCAAGCAGAAGAGCAAGCACATTGTCTTTGTTTCTTTATGTATGATAGCTGTCTCTATAGGAGATGATGTGTAACTTTTTATGGAAAAAGTGTGGTTTCACTATTTTGGCCTTATCGTTCCGATTAAGATTTGCTAGTCTGTTGATCATAATGTACGTATAAAGAATTTTCATCCTTTCCGTTGTGAGATTCTCTAGCATTGTATTTAGAGTCTGGATTTTTATAATTCATGCTTAACATACTAGACATTTTTAGGCCATAATTAAAGCATGGTTGCTTTTGCAGAGGTGTATTTTGCTACATTTGATTCATAATGTTTTAAAGTTTATAATTAATTTATAAATTAACAAATTACACTCAGCTGTAATTGAAGTGGTAATAGTCTCTTGAATGATAAAATTGATGTTTTTTTAGGGGTGATTCAGATATCGTTAGTTTGAAGGCAGTTTTTTTTTTCGGGTAGGGTGAGGGCATTGGCGGGCTTTCCGGTCACAATTAGGAAAGTAGAAGCAGAGAGAGATGGTTCTCTTCAGCGGTATAGGTCATAGACTAGGAGGTTCTGTTCAGTGATCCAGTTCAAGGCTTTACAGAGCCTGATAATGATGTAAGTCCAGACTCGCAGTCAAGACCTTCCTTTTTTGGCTGTCCGGGACCCTCTTTGTCCACCAGCCTGGCCTCTGCCTCCCTGAGTGCTGGGATTGCAGGCATGTACCACCGCGCATGACCAGTCAGGCCCTTCCTGTGGGTGACTGAGCCATCAGGTAGTTGGGTTTCAGGTGTGCATTCTCTCCCAACTGATTCTCTACCACCACCTTGTCCTGCCCCATTCCTCTCTGTACCTCGGCCATCTGGGTTAAACAAATGAAGTGAAGGACGTGAAGTAGAGTATTTGTCGAGCTACAGTGAGTATTGAGACAAGGATTTGCTTACTGTTGTTGACAGCATGAGGCCGTGTTAGGATAAGGAGGCTGCATTCTCCTTTCTCAGGCAAGACTCATCGCCTGCCAATAACGTATTCAAGTCTAATTTCTAAGTTGTTTTCCTAGGTGATTTGGATACCAACACTGTGAAGCATTTATTATGTTTCTGAGTGGAACCTTTTGATTTTTCTTCCTATAGTTTGAAAGTGTGATCATAGGAAGCATTTGATTGGAATATAGTGGCATTAGGAGGACTGTTTGAAAATCAATCTTGACCCTGGTATTTATTTCAGGTGGATGTCTGAAAAATAGAAAAGCATTTGGGCTAAGGTTCCTCTCCTTTTTGTCCCGGAGGACCCATGTGCTAGGCAATCGTTTTTTAAATCATAATTTTTTGTTTTCTTTTTGTTTTGTAGATCTGGGTTTTTGTGGGTATTTTTTGTTTGTTTGGTTTTTTAGTATCAGATTATTCTGCCTCTCTACTGGGACATATAGTAATTGCTCATAATAGTAGGGCTGTTGCTTTTTCAAGTTAAGATGTTTGATGGGGAGTTTTAAAATAACAAATATGAAATTATTCACAGAGAAGCTAACAAAGTTGCATACCTGACTGAAATAAATGTGTGATAAATTCAGTGCAAGCACTGGGATCACCTTTGTATCCTTCTTTCAGAAATTGCAATATCTGCTTTTTGTCTGTAATAATTGTTTTTGCACACTATGCCAGGTCCAAAATAACTGCTTATTTTTAAAAGGGAAATCAATATGTTGACATTTTCTTTTTTTTTATTAATTTATTCTTGTTACATCTCAATGGTTATCCCATCCCTTGTATCCTCCCATTCCTCCCCCCCCCCCATTTTTTCATTATTCCCCTCCCCTACGACTGTTCCTGAGGAGGATTACCTCCCCCTGTATATTCTCATAGGGTATCAAGTCTCTTCTTGGCTACCTGCTGTCCTTCCTCTGAGTGCCACCAGGTCTCCCCCTCCAGGGGACATGGTCAAATGTGAGGCACCAGAGTACATGAGAAAGTCATATCACACTCTCCACTCAACTATGGAGAATATTCTGACCATTGGCTAGATCTGGGAAGGGGTTTAAAGTTTACCTCCTGTATTGTCCTTGGCTGGTGCCTTAGTTAGAGCAGGACCCCTGGGCCCAAATCTGCCTATCATATTGTTCTACTTGTAGATTTCTAGGACCCTCTGTATCCTTTTATTTTGCTATTCTCCCATGCATCTCTCATTTAGAGTCCCAATAGGATGCCCTCCCCTCTGTCCCAGTTTCCTGGTAAGTGAAGGCTTTCGTGGGACATGCCCCTTGGGCTAGTATGCAGATATAAGTGAGTATATACCATTTGATTCTTTCTGCTTCTGGGTTAACTCATTCATTATGATCATTTCTAGCTCAATCCATTTATCCACAAATTTTGGGAATTCCTTGTTTTTAATAGCTGAGTAGTATTCCATAGTGTATATGTACCACAGTTTCTTTATCTACTCTTCTACTGATGGACACTTAGGCTGTTTCCATGTTCTGGCTATTATGAATAAGGCTGCTATGAACATGGTTGAGCAAATTTTCTTGTTGTGTGCTGGAGCATCTTCTGGGTATATTCCAAGGAGTGGAATAGCTGGGTCTTGAGGAAGCCCTATCCCCATTTTTCTGAGATAGCACCAGATAGATTTCCAAAGTGGCTGTACTAGTTTGCATTCCCACCAGCAATGAAGGAGTGTTCCTCTCTCCCCACATCCTCGCCAGCATGTGGTGTCGCTTGAGTTTTTGATCTTAGCCATTCTGATGGGTGTAAGATGGAATCTCAGAGTTGTTTTGATTTGCATTTCCCTGATGACTAAGGAGGTTGAGCATTTCTTTAAGTGTTTCTCTGCCATTTGATACTCCTCTGTTGAGAATTCTCTGTTTAGTTCCAAGCCCCATTTCTCAATTGGGTTATTCAGTTTGGTGGTGTTTAATTTCTTGAGTTCTTTATATATTTTGGATATTAGACCTTTGTCAGATGTAGGGTTGGTGAAGATTTTTTCCCAGTCTGTAGGCTGATGTTGATATTTTCTTATCAATCATCTATTACACAATCAAAATTAGAGTTCTTGGGTTTAAAAACAACACATAGGGCCTCCAGATAATTGCTAAGACTTATTTAGCTTTGTTGGAGGTATTTTCATGCAAATAAGCAAGGGTGGGTTTTCTATTTTATATAAATTCTGGGTTCTGTTCTACCACTCTGTACTGCATGTGTATACAGTGTGTTAAGTCCTTAGAGACTTTGTAGTTAATACTCTTGTGCAACTTGTGGTAAACACAAGGATGGGCAGTACTGATGATGTGTTTTGGGTTTGTTTGTTTTTATTTTATGACTGCTATAACAAGTGTTTGAAATGGAATTGTTTTGAATAAATTGAAGCGTTGTTAATAAGAAAAAAAGAAAATGGAAATGATTTAGGATAAAGTATCATTGGCATAGATACATTTGAACCAAATTATACATTTTTTTCTTTGTTAGATGGTTTAGAGATCAATTGTGTTTTTCTGAGGCCCTATCCCATTTCTTAGAAGTTTGGCCAGAGGATCGGGGACACAGGTATCCCCAGGGTTAGTCTGGACTGCCAGTTTGCTAAGCAAAACAAAAGCCTAGAAGTTTGTCTTCTGCTGCTATAGAAGCTATTCGAAATTTATCCTTTTAAACCTAATAATTAAAAAAACTATTTTGACTCTTTTTGCTCCTCTCTCAATTAGGTTCCACTTTACCTGATTTATGGTATAAATTTTCACTTATTTGAGGAAACGTTTGAGTTATAAGTTGATAAACATTAAATAACCTTTGTGTAGAGCTTCATTTGTAGCATTTATATAAAATATGCAAATAAAATCAGAGTTTCTGTAGCCTCTATGCCTCTAAAGGTTGTAATTTTCTAATTAGAATCAAACAATTAATTTTTAAACTCCCCCTCTATTTTCTGGAAGCATTGCCCTCCTTTGACACAAGCTTTTTATTCCTTCCCATTTTATGTTTCAGTTTATGAAATAATTAAAACTTATTCTTCAATTCACACACAAGTTAACTGACTCACATTTACCGTTGGCCATGCAATGTGACTCTTTGAGACTGGATCTCTTCCTGATATGCATAAGCTTATTAATAAGCATAGTTTGGACAGAAAGAATATCTTTTATCACTGTGAAAACTTAACTCTAAATATGTTGATGTATTTGGATAGAAATTTATCAATAATCAAGATACTTTTCATAAATATATCAACAACTTGTGTGTACTGATAGGAAAGCATGAAAATATTACTCCATCTTAATTATTCTATATAAAAATAAAACTAAAGTAGAATTTGAATGCAAATCAAGAAAACCAAATAGTTTTGTTCACATACTATATTAGGAGTCTGTGACTATATATTAAAAAAGTATTTTCTCATACTCTTTTTAAACAATACTATTTAGATAGCCCAAAATGTCAATGTTCACACTGATGCTTGTGGCTGAAAACTCGATATCTACTCAGTCCATGATACCTGATGATGAGACCTTCAATCCTCCCAGCTGGCATCTGATGGCCTGATGGATTCCTGGGGAGCCATTAGTGCACATTGCACACATCACAAACTGGGTTTTGATGTCAGTGAAGGAAGGAAAGAAGGAAGCAGCAGTGACAGTAGCAGCTGCTGTGGCAGCAGCCAGATAGATGAGTTTGCAGTGAGAGAATAAAAAGGAAAGCTTTTGCTTCAGGCCTGCTATCCTCTGTGTGGTCACCCAAAGATTCCATCCAGGTTTAGGGGAGGCCATTTTATTTCAAATAACCTGGTGAAGAAAAGTACTCACAGGCATACCCAGCCTTTTATAGCCTACTTGATTGCAAATCCAGTCATGTTCACCACCAAACTTAAGCATCACATGTTTTGTTTTATTTTGTTTTGTTTTATTGAATTTTATTGAAAAACTCCAAGTATTGTTAAAAAGGTGAATTTACAATATGGGGTGACTCTCCTTCTTACTATATTATCACTTCATGCCTTTTCTGTTTGATGTTTAAAGTGTATTAAAATATTAGTTATTGGTGTTTCTGTTCATATATTCACTCATTTAATTGTCTGTCCATGAACAAATGCCTTCTGAATGACTGCCTCATCCCAAGGACCTAGATATTTCCCTATACCTTAAACCTCACACGTTAACCAGGGACATACTTACAGCAGCACCTTTTTAGAGTTAAATCTCAGTGTTTGTATCAATTATTGCCTTTGTGGAGTAAAGATTTGTTTTAGAGCAGTGCTACTTTGAGTTTGTTTCTTTTCTTTTTAATTTTATGTGTATAGGTTGTTTTTGTTTGTTTGTTTGTTTGTTTTGTTTTGTTTTGTTTTGTTTTGTTTTTCTGCCTTCCTGGTGGTCTCTGAGAACAGAAAATGGTATCAAATTCCTTGGGACTCAAGTTACAGATGGTTGTGAACTACTACGCCTTGCTGAGAATTGAGCCCAGGTCCTCTGCAAGAATATCACATGCTCTTAACTACTGAGATATTGCTGTAGCCTCTGCTTATTAGATTTTCGTGTAGTGGAAACTATCCCCTGATGCAATTGTTGGATTCTAGACAGTCAGCATTGAGATAGGGCCTAAGATTTTTGCTTTTTAAAAGAGATTGTTAGCTGTGGTTTGTGGGACAGAACTCTGGACCAAATGGTAGATTTGGTTCTATTGAATTTATTTGCTCTCACACCAATAGAATTATAATATTTTTATAATTATAATTATTCATGACCTACTCACATCACTTTTTCAATTAATGGGTCCTTTGTTTTATATGCAATACTGAGCTTACTGTACTATCATGTGCCTGCCTTGTTATGTGTTCTTGAGATTTGGCAATGCATTCATTCTGTTTCATTGTCCATTCCTATTATCTATTATAGTAGTCACCTAACAGTAAATATTTGATGAGTTAATGCAGAAATGGCTATACCATCACTGTAATATCTATTCTTTTTTTCTTTTTCTTTTCTTTTCTTTTCTTTCCTTATAAGGGGGGAAGTAAGCCTTTCACTGAAACGTCTCTGTTAATTGTATTTTCCTACTCAACTTTAAATTAAGCTTCATGTTGCATCACATTAAATGCTCATTTCTGAGTAGCAATGGTGATGTAGGAGGTGGTGTAAAGGGATCAGCAAGTTTTTGAAAACTGAGGGAAAAGGATAGAAAAATTTCTGTTCCAGTAAAATAATCTTTGAAATGGTGACGTTATTGGAATTGGTTCACATCCACAGTAGAATGACCGAAACAAAGACCTTAGCAAAGTTAAGAACTTAGCCAACACCACGCATCTAAGTTAGTCTTCTACAATTAATATTACGTAGTACCTCTATAGACAATGTCACATCATAATATTATAATTATTATAATATTTAATAATACAAAATATATTTATTATTATTATTATTAGTAGTAGTAGCAATTGCATTGCTCAGCTCTTATTAGGTGCCAGAGTGGCAGCATTTCCTCTTAGTGTTAACTTTCTTAAATCATTTCAGGAACTTTGTTTTCATTTTTCATGCAAAAAAAATTGATGTGCCAACTTTTGAATTATTTGTTCAAGGTGACATGATGTGACTCACAGAGTTATGATCGAGATATATTTGGATCTAGAATCTGTGCTTTTAACTTTTGCACACTTAAATAATGTTCGTTGTTCTTGTTGTTGTTGTTGTTCTTGTTGTTGTTGTTGAAACAGGGTTTCTCTGTATTGCCTAGGCTGTCCTGGAACTCACTTTCTAGACTGGTTCACCTTGAACTCAGAGACCTGCCTACCTCTGCTTTCTGAGCGCTGAGATTAAAGGTGTGCAGCACCACCATCTGGCTGATGATGTTCTAATTAATCTATGTTATGGTCTATTTTTTCATATATTTTATTAACTTATTCATATTACATCTCAATTGTTAGCCCATCCCTTGTATTCTCCCATTAATTCCTCCTTCCCGCTTTTCCTCTCCTCCCCTATGACTGTGACTGAGGGGGACCTCTTCTCCCTGTATATGCTCATAGGCTATCAAGTCTCTTCTTGGTAGCCTGCTATCCTTCCTCTGAGTGCCACCAGGCCTCCCCATCCAGGGGACATGGTCAAATATGGGTCACCAGAGTTCGTGTGAAAATTAGTCCCCACTCTCCACTCAACTGTGGAGAATGTCCTGTCTGTTGGCTAGATCTACAAGAAGAACATTATGACTGGTGGATCTGGGCCTGAGGGTCCTGCTCAAACTATGGCACTAGCCAAGGACAATATGTGCAGTAAACTTCGAACCCCTACTGAGACGTCATGGTCTGTTAATGGAAGAGTTAGACAGATTGGTTCATGTAAATGGTATTAAGAACATCTCAATATAGTTAAACAAATGGATTAGAGTAGAAAGTCCAAGTTCATGGAATCCATCACTTTTATATATATATATATATATATATATATATATATATATATATATATATATATATATATATATATACATATCCAAAAGAAATGACAGCTTTACCTATATCCAATTCTTTCTGCATAATAATATACCATCATGTATTTCCTCCAATAGGATGAAAGCCAAAGAAATTTGTGTCCGTACTTATGTAAGATAAGATATTCCCTGAAACCTTTCAGTATTCTTAAATACAATATGAAAACATATAAGTAGGCTTCTAGTCCAAGTGTAATCAAATACTGATTCAAATAATATTCAGCAATAGCCAATGCAAATGATTTGGAGATCTGTATAACAGGGGCTCTCAGGTTGCCTTGCTGTGCAGCAGCTTCATCAGGGTAAGAATGATAAAATAAATGCTTAGTGTGGTTTTTTTATTTTAAAGTAGTGCAAAACTGCCAAGGATGTAGCTGTCAGCTGAGGTGGGCGAAAAGATTTTTCCTGATTGGACTGATGAGCTGAAACTAATAAAAATACAATTTTACTGGACTATTGTAAATTCTTGTTTATTGCACACTTAGAGTGCAGGGAAATTCTTGGAAAATTTCCTGGGGTTTTATTTGACTGCCACCTCGGTATGAGCCAGTATGGTGCTAACTGATGATTAAAAAGTTAATACATTCTTACACTGTATTATGAGAGACAGAGTCAGGCTCAAAGGTGGTAACTGTTTCACTATAAACTGAACTGTTTGGACTGTGCCTTTAAGATTATATTCAATTCTGTAGACTACATTTTAAAAGTTGAGATAGTGGATTAAACCTGGAGGGTGACTAGAATGTTGGTGAGATTGGAAACCATGGTGTTTGAAAATTGTGTGCTTCTAACCTAGATAAGAAATAATAAGACCTTGTAAAACTTCACATCATAAAATGCTTTATTTTCTTTCAAGTGAGATGAGAATTTTTCTATATCTAATAGTTTAGACATAGACTTATTAGGCTCAAAGTCACATCTTAGGTACAGACATGTCGAAGACAACCTAAAAAAATAATGTGGCATGGAGCAAAAGAAGTGATTGTTCTCATTTTATCGCAATAAAGTCGTATATTTAAAAGTATAGTTTACACTGTTTGCCTGACAACCTCAAATTTCCCTTTGCTTTTAATAGCATCAACAGGAACTTAAAACTTCTCTTTGCTGTCAGAAACTTTGTCTCATCCGTCCACACTGCCGCTATAACTGCTGCTAGCACACACTTTCCTTGTATTCATGAATAGTGTAAGATTTTTACTATAGAGTACATAAATGAATTTTAATATAAAATTAATCCCAAGAAAAATTATAAATTAACTGCCAATTTTAAATAATGAAATCCCTATTCTTTCACTAACTAAAACTGAGTTATATGATTGCTTTCTATTATTTCTCAATATGATAAATGCAACAAAATCCTGTCTTGATTTCTACTAATAATGAACTTAATCATACTTAAGAGTTGATAGTATCTATTGTTATTTTTCTGCCCTTGAACTCCTGTTAACTTCTTTGTCCATATATTACGTAATACATTATATTATCTTTAAAAAATATTGAGCAGAATGTCTTTAAACATTCATACTTGTAACACACATGATCTTCTAATACTCAACTTATTCTTTAAACAAAACTCTTATATGTGTTTTGCATATAAGTAAAAATAGGAAGAAAAGTATAAAATAATTGTAAGTTAACGAAAGCAGGTTATATGAAACTCAGCTCTCCTTCATTCTGCTATAATTCCTTGCCTTTATCAGACATCAACATAAGGAAGAAAATTAAAAGTAACCTCTCATAAAAGTAACAATTCTAATTTTAAAAATTCCTACAAAAAGAAAGTTCAATAAAATTTCCTGTTTTCCCTTAGATAATGCAATTATCTTTTTATTTAAACAAATGAAATGCAAGCTAGTTCTAAAACCCAAAAGTAGTATGGGGTGGTAATTCAACCATGCCATGGCTATAGTTGAGAGGTAGAGGCAAAGGATCCAGAATAAAAGTTCATGACTGTATGCATAGGGTCTCTTGCCATGCTCATAATTGCTGTGGATCATAGTTGTCAAAGCAGTGTAGGGCTTTTGGTTGGCTCCTTCATTCATAAGTGTGTGTGATTGGATCATTTTGGTTTATAAAATCTAATCCTGGGGGAAGCGGTTTTCAAGTCAATTTCAGCTCATGGTTCTCTGGGCAGTGTATCTGAAGTACATGCTGTTGTCAGCAATTACACTCTACCTTTTTGGGCAAACAAAGGCAATACCTTCTAATTAGATTCAGCAAGACCAAAAATTATGCCTGGTCCTGGAATCCTAACCAACTACCTAGGGCATTGTGACTTCATAGATCTTGGAAGAGAACCTAAAACCACAAGTTTACTAAATGAGCAGCATCTTTACATTTTAAGTATTTGTCTTTATACCCAAAGGATAGTTCTTACCCATCATCAAGGAAATTTTTCTTTGTAATAGATGAAGACCATTTCAGAAAAGCACAACTGATCAAAACATACAGTCATGGAGTCTAGTCCCAACTGATAAACCTATAATAGAACTCGTAGACCTAAGACTCTGGAATCATTGCTAAAGAGAATGTGGAAAATTTCTAATAGCTAGAGGAATAGAGAGTTTGTAGATTGTGTTCAAAGAATATCAGAGTTTATGCACATAAAGGCTCACCAACATGACTGCTTAAATATGATCTGAGCAAGGACAAAAAAATTAGACATGCTAACATAGAAGATGGAAAGGCCAAGACATATCAACCATAGACAATAGACTATATATAACTAAGCAATGCTGAGAGCAGGAAAAAATACTTTTTCATAGGAAAATTATACCTATTCTTAGTTTCCTGTGGCTGTTTTTGCTTTCCTGTCTATAGCAAGGATGTGAGGAGTCTTCTTATACTGCTGTAGCCATGAATGCCAGCTGTCATGTTTTCTCCAATATCCTGGGACCTTTCCAAACATAAGCCAAAGAAAACTTTTTCTACTTTCAGAAAAAGGTTATTTTCCCTTGTTGGGTATTTTGGTTACAGTGATGAAAACCTGATAATGAATGAAAGTGGCATTGCAGGAGATCCAAGAAGGCAGCACTGATCGCGCCAGGTATCTGAAGAGCAGAGCAGCAGTGATTGAAGAACAACCAATACCGGGTGCCGTGGCCTTCAAAATGTCAGCATCTATGTTTGCCAGGACAGAGGAGCGATTACAATGAAGGAAACAAGTAGGGTCCAACCTCAGGTCACTGAACTAATCCTGGGAAAAGTTCCAAGGTTGTTGTGGGAGCCTGATCTCAGACTCTGGCTACCTGCATATTCTCATCATCCCATAGGTGGATACCATCCAGGTATGGGGGCAGGAGGCTCCAACCCTGGGCTTTCAAAGGCACAGGATGGTGGAAACATCCCTACCTGCCACCCCAAAGCTCAATCCATCTCGATAAGGAGACTGGCCAAATCTCCAAGATCACAGGGTCTCCAAATGACTGTGCCCAGGAAGCACAGTGTCTGGGCAGCTGGAGCTCATTGAAATTTGAGCAAGAAAGCCAATAATGGGACACCTGACACCATAAATTCCCCTGTTGAAAGGAAGGACCACAAGCTTCTGAGGAGTCCAGTTAGTCCTGAGTATCATACATCTGAAGAGAATTTCGGCCAGTTCCCTGAGAAAGACCTCCAGTCAGAGACCGTACAACCCAATTTGAAATGAGCTCCTGCAGGACCATCCATCTTCCTGCCCAAGGAAAAGCCAGAGCAATATGACATCCCCAGAACCTAGTTATCATATAGCAAGCATCTCTTGACACCCTAACATGACTGAAACACTAGAAAACGATCATAATGGTATGCTAATGAAGATGACAGTGGTCGTTTAAGAGAAAAATCTTAAAGAAATACAGGAAAGTACAGTAAAAAATATTGAGGCCTTAAAGTAGGAAATAAATAAATCACCCAAAGAAATACAAGAAAATGCAAATGAACAGGTAAAGGAATGGAATAAATCATTTAAAGAAATTCAGGAATATGAACAAATAGTTGAGGGCTCAAGATCTGAAGATGGAAATAGAAACCAGGAAAAAAAGCACAAACTGTGGAAATCATGGAGATGGAAAACTTAGGGAAGAAAACTGGAGCTATAAAGGTAAATATCACCAACAGAATACAAGAGAAAGAAAAAAAGAATTTTAGGAGTCAAAGATAAGATTGAAAACTTTGACATATACATCAAAGAAAATGCTAAATCAAAAAAATTCTGATACAAAACATTTAAGAAATCAAGGACACCATAGGAAGACAAAATATGAGAATAATAGGAATAGAAGAAAGAAAAGATTACCAGCTCCAAGTCCCAGGAAATATTTTCAACAATATCATAGAAGAAAATCTCTCTAGGCTAAAAAAGAGATGCCACTAAGCATACAAGAAGCCTACAGAACACCAAATAAATTAGACCATAAAAGAAAATTTTTCTGCAACATAATAATCAAAACTCTAAATGTACAGAACAAAGAAAAAATATTAAAAGCTGCAAGGGAAAAAGGCCAAGTAATATATCATGGTAAACCAATCAGAATCACACCTGTATTTTCAGTAGAGACCATAAAAGCCAGAAGAACCTGGGAAGACGTCTTACAAATCTTAAGAAACCATATATGCCAATCCAGACTAATATACCCAGCAAAACTTTTAATCACCATTGATGGAGAAAACAAGATATTCCATGACTGAACCAAATTATAAAAATATCTGTGCACAAACTCAACCCTACAGGAAATAGTAGAAGGAAAACTACTACCTGAGGAGGCTAACTAGACTCCCCAAAACACAGAATATAAATAACTTCAGTACAACAAAGCCAAAAGAAGACAAGCACACAAACGCCTTACCACAAGCAACATCAAGAAAAGGAACTAACAGTCACTGGTACTTAATATCTCTCAACATTAATTGACTCAACTCTCCAACAAAAAAGACAAAGACTAACAGAATGTATACATAAACAGGACCCATTATTCTTCTCCAAAAAAGAAACACACCTCAGTGATGAAAATAGACATTACCTGAGAGTAAAAAGTTAGGAAAAAGTTTTTCAAGCAAACAGACAAAATAAGCAAGCTAGCACAGCCATTCTAATATCTAATAAAATAAACTTTACTTCTAACCAAAATTAATCAAAAGAGATGAGGAAGGACACTTCATACTCATCAAATGGAAATTCCACCAAGATGGCATCTCAGTTCTGAACATATATACTCCAAATGGAAGGACACCGACATTTGTAAATGAAACATTAAAGCTTAAACCACACCTTGATCCCCACACATTAATAGTGGGAGATTTCAACATCTCACTCCCACCAAAGGATAGGTCAATGAAACAGAAACTAAACAGAGAAATAATGGCACTAACAGATGACATGGATCAAATGGATCTAAAAGACATCTACAGAATTTTTCACACAAACAAAAAAAGAACACATCTTCTCAGGACCTCATGGAACCCAAAATTGACCTTATAATTGGTCACAAAGCAAGCCTCAGCAGGTACAAGACGATTGAAATAATCCTCTGTATTTTATTAGACCACCATGGACTAAAGCTGAACCCCAACAACAGCAGAACTAACAACTAAAGAATGGATAAAGAAACTGTGGGACAGCTACAATATGGAGTACTATTCAGCTATTAAAAACAGTGACATACATAACACTTGGCAGGCACATGGATGGATCTGGAACAGATCACTCTGATTGAGGTAACCCAGACCCAGAAGAAAACAGATTGTATATACTCACTTATAAGAGGATACTAGCCAAATAATACAGGATAACCATACTAAACTTCACAGACCTAGAACCTAAGTAACAAGGAAGACTCTCAGGAGGATGCTTAATTCTCATTCAGAATGACAAACAGAATAGACACTGGAAACAGTTGAAGAGAGAGAACAGGATGGGAGCCTACCATACATGTCCACTGAAAGACTCCACCCATCAGGGCATTGAAGTAGATGCTGGGAATCACAGCAAAACTGTCAGCAGAGCACAGGTAGTCCTATGGGAGAGTTGGGGGATAGAAGGACCTAGAAGGGACAGGAGCTCCACGAAAAGACCATCAGAGCCAAAAAATCTGAACTCAGTGGGGCCTGTGGAAACTTATGCACCAACCAAGGACCATGAATTGAATAGACCAAGCTCTCAGATTAGATGTAGCAGATAGGCAGCTCAGTCTCCATGTGGGTGCCCTAGTAAGGGGAGCAGGAGCTGTCTCTGCCATGGACTCTTTTGTCTGCTCTTTGATCATTTCTCCCTGGCTGGGTGCCTTACCAGGCCACACAGGAAGAGTATGCTTGCAGTCCTGGTGATACTTGGTAGGCTGGGGTCAGTTGGCATGGGAGGAGGGCTCCCATTTTCTGAGGGCTAGGGAAGGGAGAAAAAGAAGAGAGGGTTTTAACAGAAGGAGAAGAGGGAAGGGACTCTGATTGGGATGTAAAGTGAATAATATTTAAAAAATAAATTTAGTTAAAAATAAAAAAGAAAGTGGCTTCACATATAAAATAAAGTTTATCTAATCTACTGCAGGGGTCATTTTTTTTAATTAGTATATATTAGTTTGTAAATAGGTTTGTGGTATTTTTCATTTTGTTTTGTTTTGTTTATATGTTTCTTTTTTCTTTTCCTTCCTTTTTGTTGTCTGTCTTTTTTTTTTTTTTTTTTTTTTTTTTTTGAGCAGAGTAACCTCAATTGGAATGAAGAGAGTAGGCCAATTAGAAAGAAATGTTATGAAATTAACGCTTCTATGTGCTGACCTGTATTTACACAATGCAGATGCCCTCTAAGTTCAGCTAGTATTCATGAAGTATTTTCAATAAATATATGTACACTAAAATATTGAAATATTCTGCAAAGTCACTGTAGCTATGAAAGTGAGGGAAGGAGCTGGAGAGATGGCTCAGAAGTTAAGAGCACTGTCTGCTCTTCCAGAGATCCTGAGTTCAATTCCCAGCAACCACATGGTGGCTCACAACCATCTATACCCTCTTCTGGCATGCAAGTGTACAAGGAGATAGAACCTCATATAAATAAATAAGAATTTAATAATATTTAAAAAAAAAAAAAGAAAGTGAGGGAAATACAGAACCAAAACCAAACAAAATATTATTAAATAGATAATGTTAAATATATAAAAAACAATATCTTAACAACAGCCTGTTTCTTAGATTGTGTAAAGTTTGTCGTACAAGTGACTTTCCTAAAATGTATTATGGCTTCTAAACTATGACCATTATTATAAAACTTAACTCAGTGTAATAATTTAGACATCACTCCATGATGCATAAAATTCTCAATCATTTAAAAGGAGACATTTATTTATGTTAATTCTAACTTCCTTTAAATAAGTGTTAGAGTGTTGGTGAGGTAGTTCAGTGATTAAAGTAGCTTGCAGCCAATCCTGATGTCCTGCCCTTGAGACATACATGGTTCCAGGGAAGAAAATAATGGGCTCCTACCAGTTGTCCTCTGATTGAGACAAGTAGTCTGTGGAATGCCTTCCCCAGACACCTTCTATACATGCAACACAACAGAGCACATACTACATAAATACATTTAACTTTTTCAAAATTAGAGATTTTTTAGAATATAATTTCAGAAAAAAACATATATTTCATCCCTCTCTGCCCTTCCAAATCCTCCCATATATGCCTCCCACTTTTCTTCAAATTCATATCCTCTTTTTTCACTAATTGTTGTTGAATGTGTGTGTGTGTGTGTGTGTGTGTGTGTATGTGTGTGTGTATAGACATATAGATTTAAGATCATGTAAAATATATATCATATGCAATATATAATCTTTAACAGCCTTTTCACTCAGTATAGCACTACCTGTACCTGTATGTATGTTCTCAGAATCCTTTTTTAATTTTTAAAATAATAGCAACAGAAATTTTGTATTGTCATTAAGAGATTTGTGAATTTTTATATTGCTGAGTTGATAATGTAGAACATAATTGTAGGAATTTTTAAGGCAAAAATCATCACAGATTTTTATGATTAGGGAAGCTATATGTTTGTCAAATAATAAACACTTGTGATATTCTTAAATTGATTATGGAAATATAGCTTAACAATGGTTCAAACCTCATACATTTATAATGGGAGGTATTGGCCAACATTTCCAGATGTAGTATTGTTCTTTCCCTAAGAAAGTATTTTTTATCATTAAACATTAATCTCTTTGAAATGGTATTTAATTTAAAAGACCAAGAGTCTTCAAATATACAATTACAGAGATACATTAGTCCACAGTTCATTATCTTTCATGAACTTTCATGATTTTTCATATGCATTTCAGTTGAGTATTGACTTTACCCAAAGTGTCCTTTTCTAGCTGATGTAGGATGCTATAATTCCTTTTTTTGAAAATACATTTTATTAATTTATTCATATTACATCTCAATTGATATCCCATCCCATGTATCCTCCCATTCCTCCCTCCCTCCCATTTTCCCCTTACTCCCTCCCCTATGACTGTGACTGAGTGGGACTTCCTCCCCCGGTATATGCTCATAGGGTATCAAGTCTCTTCTTGGTAACCTGCTGTCCTTCCTCTGAGTGCCACCAGGCCTCCCTATCTGAGAACATGGTCAAATATGGGGCACCAGAGTTCGTGTGAAAGTCAGACCCTACTCTCCACTCAACTGTGAAGAATGTCCTGTCTATTGGGTAGATCTGGGTAGGGGTTCTAAATTTACTGCATGTATTGTCCTTGGCTGGTGCCATAGTTTGAGCAGGACCCCTGGGCCCAGATCCGCCCATCATAATGTTCTTTTTGTACTTTCTTATTATATCAGTTCGTACACTAGAAGTAAACCACTTCCATTTTTGGTTGGTTTAGAGATATTGTGTACTTCTAAGCTTCTGATTCTGCCACACCCAACGACAGTGCTCAAGAAGGGTGTAATGTTCTTTACAGAGAAAATAAACATAAGTGCCAAATAGGAGTGAGTTTTATTGCTGTTGACTGACAAAGACTCACCTTTACCAAAATTCAGTAGGGCTTTAATTAAATTTGTTGAATAAGGCACAACCCATCTTTTAGGTGATAGAAGGGTGTTTTTTCATCTAAAAGGTCATGGTTCTTCTTGGAGGGAAGTCAAGGCATATATATGTGTATGTATTCAATTCCAACTTAGCTAGTGGGAAAGAGAGGAGAGATTGAGATTAAACACCTGACAATTTAAAGATTGTGTTCTGTGCCTGCAACATGAGCTATCTCAGTGGTTTTACTTTCAGAATTCATGGAGAAAATATGACACATAGCAAAAAAAAAAAAAAATTAAAACATGCCTCAAAAGGAAAACATAAACTGTTGGGATGTAAGAGCCATAAAATGGGCCCTGTGAAGCAACAGAGGCCTACCTGCCTATGGTACTCAGGATCAGAGAACCATTCTTGGTCTTATTTTCTATTCTGACATGCAATCTAACACAAAGTGATAGAAAAAAATGAGACTAAAAACAGAAGAGGAGAGACAGAGAGGACCAGATGGAGGGAGAGAGATGCAGGAAATGAAGATGGAGAGTGGAGGAAAAGGGAGATGGAGAGTGAGAGGGGGAATGAGGAAAATGGGAGAGGGGGAATGAGGTGGGGGAAGAGGGAAAGAGAACTCATTACTTAACAGAGGAGAAAAGCAGAAGAATGATGAATAACTCTAACGGACATGCTAAATATTTTTGACATATAATAAAAATCAAAGTAAGCAAAAGTGTTGCAGTTCCCTTTCATTTGTTTTGTTGTGTTGGGTGTTGAATGATTTGCTTAGGTGAGAAAGTACTTTAAGAAGACTTTTCTTAGAACAAGTTTAAATAATAGCGATTTGCTACTACCATTCCCGAATCTCGTCAGATGTACGCTTTGCAAAGTTCATCCCGCATCCCAGCACCCTGAACATCACAGCTTATAACAAGACAATGTAGGGATTAGCCCCAAGTTAGCACATATTAATTGAACATATTTTTGCTTTCCTGGTTCTGGCAATCCAACAGACCAAACGTAGTAAACAAAGTTTGTTTCATAGCTTTGAAGTCTTCTCACTAGATTTCCCCAACTTAGAAAAATTACACTATTTATAAAAGTGCATAAATTGTAATTTAAGTTAAAAAAAAGCCTTGAAATTTTTATCAAAAGCATTCAAATTACTCTCTCCCCAGGTCAGCTAATGAGTTGTCAGGAGCTGGCCCCTTACTGTAGCGCACCTCCTGCAGACTAAGACAGTTAACCATGTTTTCATCAAAGGAAATGCTCATTAGTAGAGCTTTCAGAAACTGATTTGATTATAGTTTCACTTGTTAAAGTGAAATATTTTGAGCTCATTAGGATGATTATGATTCAAGGTCATCGTTTGAAGCCAGTCCTGTCAATATAAGATAAATGGGCCCTCATCTTTTTCCCTTCTTTACGTCTGTGCTTTTTAAACTCTTCTGTGTAAAACTTCCATAGCCATAATTAATTTTTAGTTCTTCTGTTACAAAGCTGCTTAAAAAAAAAAGAACAAAGATTTTGGCTACCAAAAGGGCCTTGAAGAACTATGAAGACGAGGAGGAGGCTATCTTGTTTTAGAAAAATCAGAGAAAAACCTTGAAAACTTCAGCCTTTGAAAGGGAGCTAGTCTCTCCTTGACCTCTGCGGTTTCTAAAAGGTACTTTGTACATAATTTTGCATGTACCCTTTCATCTCAAAACTATAAAACTCAACTGAAAACCACCCAAGAACTACCAGTGGCTTAATTAAACATCCCACCTTTATGGCACAAGATGAAGTTAGCACCTTTTAAAGTTCATTCCTTTCTTTTTTCTAAATCTGGAGCTTAAATCTCAGAATGTTAAAAAGCCACTTAGACACTAAAGGATGTGATGCTAAATTCTGTCACATAGTTGTTCTTACATGAATCTGGCCCCTGAACTTCATTGGTCAAATATTACCTTTTCCTCTAACTCTGGGTGAGTTTATATGGAAAGCAGAGCAGTTTAGAAAAACATTTTCATCTTTCAGGTAATTGAATCTCCAATACCATTCACTTGAATTCAAACCTACATTGAGCAGTAGATAATATTTGACAAGCCATAAAAGATGACCTCTCAGTTAATGGCTTGTTTTTTCTGTATATTTTTAGACAACTGACAGAGTTTGTCTTTGATTTCTTTTACTAATAAGCCTTTAAAATGACTTCTAAACTCATGATTTTATTCTCAAGATATTGTTTAATAAGTTAAAGTGTTAGTATTTGAACATAATATTCTATGAAATTGTTCCAAAAAGGTTAGTCAATAGTGTTCCTTAAGCTAATAGGCATTTTTAATTTGTATTTTCACATGAGCTTGATGGCTTCTATGAACATGAAATTTATAGCACAACTATTAGATTAAGTTTTTGTCTTGGAAGGCTTCCATAAATAAACCTGAACTGTTTCGAAGCTAGTTAGATGCTGACAGACTTGTAGATCACTGGGAATAGACCATTCTATCACCATCAGCAGATGGTAAAGCCAAGAGCTGAAATCTCAGAACTCTGGTACTAGTCAAAAGAATGACATATGAGTCCTCTTTCAGGTCCTGGGTGGTAACAAAACACTTGCAAAGGCATAAAAGGTCATTGATAGATGATAATCTAAAACTGATGATAGTGTCTAATTAGAAGTTCCCTGATAATGAGCAAAGACACAATATTATCCTCTTCCACCAGAATTCATCCAAAAGCACCTGACAGTCACTTAGATAAGCAATATGTTGCTCAAGAGAATCCATCTGTTTCAGAGACTTCAGACCTAACATAAAGCCTCTGTAAATGAGTTGAACCTAGTGTTGGCTTTGGCCATTGTTCACCTTACTTATTAGACAGTGATTTATGGAGATGGTCCCTTTGATACTTCCTCCTCTAAACTCTTTAGAGTATTTCATGTTGTTCTGAAATAAGCCCTAATGTCTTTCACACTGTGTGCCTAATCTAAATTCTCTCTGCAGAGATTACAAGCTAACTGAGGGAGGCTAGAATGAGATCATGGTGGGACTAACAACTAAATGACTTAAATATATTTAAAAAATAATCCACATGACATGACAATCAGTTGTGAAACAGAATATTTACTTACTTAAGGAATAACAAAAATCCAGGTCATGCAGGTATGCAAAATGCAACTTGATTGTATTAAATGTCCTCAAAGTGATGGCAGAACTACTGAGTAGCTGAGGGACAGACTGAATAAAATCACAGAGAGTGAGACACAAATTACTTCCCCAAACTACTAGAGAAACCAATTCTTCAATTAAAGAAAATAGTTTCTGATGACTTTGATTAAGCTGGCAAGAAAAGCTTTTTTCCAGTGGTAAATTATTGTGATATGGATAGGGTCAATGGAATACGATTTTCAGTGTGGGAGAAAGACTAGATTCGACTCTTGAATACAGTACAGGGAATGGAAATTTGTGGTCAAAAAACATGCCAAGGGCATGGAGAGAAACCTACTTAGAGAAAGTATCCCAGGTAAAAGAGAATCCTTGTCAAACTGTTCAGGGTTCTTGATGAACCCAGGCCAGGATTATTAGATGTCACCTGGAGGATGACTAATAAAGAGAAAACCGATTAAGATACAGAGGGTGAGGGGATTGGAGTTAAGCTGATGTAACTGGACATTTGATAAAAGTGAACAACATATGGAAATCCATGGACAGCCAAGTTGAAGACATCCTACGAAAAGTATATTGATTTTGGCCCATGAGTTCTTTATTACTTGTTTCTACTTTTTCATTTCATCCCCATCTTCAACTGTGACAATACATTACTTCAAATTGTCATTCATAGTACATAACACATTTTGTTTTATATTGCTCTTAAGTGATTTATAATCCTCCAGGGTGCTGTAATAAACTGTTTTGATTATTGACATGTGTCCATTTCCTATAATCAAAATGGGGACTCAGATGCATTCATGCAAGGAGTGGATGCATCAAACTATATATCTAAAAACTTGTTAGTTCTTTGACAGTTTAGTAAAAGCTATATATAGATGTGTGTGTGTGTGTGTGTGTGTGTGTGTGTGTGTGTGTGTGTGTGTGTGTGTGTGTGTGTGTGTGTGTGGGTGTGGGTGTGTGTGTGACAGGACAACACAATCTAGGCCTTTTCTCACTTAGACTCTGTTCCCATGTGAAGATCAAGTTAACAGTTCAAAAAAAGCCTCAGGTAAGTAAGAGTAATCTAAACGGGGATGCCTGCTCATGCATGGCCAGCTAACCTCATCTCTATTGTGTCTACTCTCAAGCTTTATTTTCCAGGCCTTATTGGCATTCCCTTCTTCGCCATGCCTAGTTGATTAGCAGCTTCTATCTTTCCTGCACTCTCCCACTGTGGGTTCTTAAAATTTCTCAACAACACTCATTTAGAGAATTAACCTTTATTTTCCTTTTAGATGAGAAGCTGTCCCCTGCAAAATTATTAGCAAGGTGTGATGGTTTCTTTTTCATGTTTATATTTCCTTTGTAGAAAGATGAACAGTCAAATCTGAACCAGACATCTATTTGATCAAGGCAATATTGGAAAATTCAAACTGAGTTTATATGTGTTTGTACTTTTAAATTGTAACTTGACGTTGTGAAAAAAGATATTATCTTACTTTGTTTAGCTTCTTCTGACTTCAGATAAGGACAGAGTGGGGGGCAATGTATACTCCTAGGGGGTGGGCATGAGTGGTGAAGTGTGGACAGTCATAAAGAGTGAGCCAGAGAGTTAGTCAGAGGTGCGCTCAGTGGAAGGAATATATTCAGCGCTTCAGGAGAAAGACAGTGAGGAAGGGAGCCCCTGATGTTTTTCCAAGAGAAAAAGTTCACTTCCCTGATTCTTCCTTCTTGTTTTTCCTTCCTCTGTCCCTTTCTTCCATCCCTTTCTTCCATGAATCACTTCATTTTGTTCACACACTTCCTGTTTCTTATTTGATTCCCTTCTCTTGTTAGTCTGTCTTTATTTTCTTTGTTCTGTTTCTCTCTGACTTTCTTACCTCAGGCCACTCATTCTACATTAACTCATGCATACTTTTACTAATAGCATGACAGAGATTCTGACTTTATGGTGCACTTGGTGATACTACTTTGAAAGTGTCTCCTGCATATCCCAATCTTTCTAAACTGCTACATAACATACGTGTTAGTCAAAGGAAAGTCTTAAAAAACAATAGAAAAACAAACAAACAAACAAAAAATCAAAATGACAATCATGGTAAGTAAAACAATGTAAGAACATTATATTTGGGCCTCTGCTTTGGTGGGCCCTTCTAGAAAGACTATTGAAAAAGAAAGACAAAAACAGCTTTATGTAATACAATAGAAACCATAGCAGCCACAGCAACATGGGATTGATATAAAAGCAAATTTAATGCAAACACCAAGATCAATGTCTGAACCTCTTGGTGATCTTCCCATTTTATTTTAACAATGTGATTTTGTGTTGCGCTATGATATAATCAATTTGTAGTATCTTTTTTTCTATATTTAATTAAATACCCCCAATTAAAGGTACAGTAACTGTAGACAGTTTCTTTTGTAGTTAAAATTTATATTCTATGCCTTTAGATATGTAATAAATAGAAGCCAGCCAAAATAGCTAGTTATGCAACTGAGCTAACCTCTTCTATGATGAACAAATGTTGTGGAAAACTGAAGAACAGAAATCATACTTGGAGTTGGAGAGATGGTTTGGAAGTTAAGAACACTTGCTTTTCTTGAAGCAAACCCAAGTTCCGTTCCAAGGACAGATATGTCAGCTCACAGTTCTCTGTTCCTCCTAGTCCCAAAAGATCTAATGTTCTCTCAAAGTTACACAGAGAGTGCATAGGAATGCATGCAGGCAAAACATAAACATACATAAAATAAAATCTTAAATAAAACCACTGTTTTTCTGAAGCTAAATTGTTCAACTGCCTCAGACTTTAAAGCTAGCATTTTATTGCTGTCAGGTACTGCATACCACACTGAATAACCCAAATTGAACTCTTTTTTTAAAAAATATATTTTATTAATTTATTCATATTACATATCAATTGTTATTCAATCCCTTGCATCTTCCTTCCCTTCTATTTTCCCCTTACTCCCCTCCCCTATGACTATGACTGGTGGGGACCTCCTCCCCCTGTATATGCTCATAGGGTATCAAGTCTCCTCTTGGTACCCTGTTATTCTTCCTCTGAGTGCCACCAGGCCTCCCCATCCAGGGGACGTGGTCAAATATGGGGCACCAGAGTTCATGTGAAAGTCAATCCCCACTCTTCATCAACTGTGGAGAATGCCCTGTCCATTATGTATGGCACCAGCCAAGGACAATACGTGCAGTAAACTTTGAACGCCTGCCCAGATCTAGCCAATGAACAGGACATTGTCCACACAGGACCTTGTAGTAAGAAGCATTGTGGGCTTTTGAATACCTTCTACCATTTGTCATAAAAAGAATATTAAACCTACCAGGAAATCAGTGCAGTGAATCCCCAGCACACAAAAACTTGGTTTACAGCCCTTTCCTCATGTAAAATGAACACTGTCTTCTCTTTCTTTCAGTCGTGATGTGATGCCAGTACTTGAATGTTTTATAGACTCAGGATTGCGGGGCAGTTTCCAGTTCTTCAGCTCTGTTTGTAAAGAACTTTGGGATAGAGTACCTCTTCACTCTTAATCTTCAGTGATGACAGGGGCTGTGTTAGGAACTCGGGATCCTGGAGTGTACATGCTCCTTCATTAGTATCAACATGAAGACAGTGTTTCCTTTCTCTGAGCAGGGTTTTCAATGCCATTTCTAGTGAATTTGGTGTAATGAGAAGACCAGGGAGTCTAGATTTTTGTTCTTCTACAGTCAGAGCTCTGACAGACCACTTCTGATGTAGAAGGAAAATTATTTTAAAGCCCAACTCCTGGATCTTATTTTTACTTGTTTTTTTTTTTTCATTATTAAACAATGTATTCAAAAGTTACAATAGCATTCTTTTTTTTTTTTTCTTTAAGTCTAAGGCAAGGGTTTTTCTTTAATAGATTAAAAAAACTTCTTCAGGATTATAATGTGAAAGAATATTTAAAATAAGTGTAGTTACTTTACTCAGGAAATATGATTTAGTCCTAATACGTCTATGATAATTGTACAGAAATAAAAAGATTTTTTAATATGCAGGTGACACCTCATACAATAGTCATTCCTATGTTAAGTACATAGATTGAGGAAAATTCCCTAGTCACAAGACAGAATCATTAGTTGAGAAACAAATGCAGATTTTAGAATTGAAGGATTTGAGAAGAAAAGACAATGCGTTGTAGAAGCGCAGAGGTCCTTGTGCTCATGATAACACTAGAGAAACCAAGAATGTTAAATGCCCTGGGTTGTCTATTCACAGCAAAAGATGTATAACCTATTTTCCACCCAGAAGACTGGCCATGGAGGTGGCTAACAGCCTAGGTGATCATTGCTCCATCTGCAGGACCAACCCACACCATGTCCCCAACCCAGATGACCCCTCACTATTTGCAAGACCTCATTAGCTCCTCCTCTAGGCCCTTAAGATAATACAGGTAGCCTGTCTATACAACCCATCTTCATGCAATAAGTGACATGTAATTTGAAAAGAGTTTTGATGTAATGATGGCACATTGTACACATGAGATTGTGATAAGAGACTTTTTTTCCTGACTGGTACTGTACTGACTAAAATAAACTGACCACTGTCAGAATCTAGAAATTTGAAACACCAGCTACTGAGTCCTTTTGAAATGGACTTTCTTCATTATTCATATGGATCATTACTCTTGTGGCAATGGTGGTCACAGACATCCACACAAATGAATAAACCACAACTTAAAGGTTGATAACAGATAAGAGGATAAAAACATATGATTGTAAACATATCAAATCTAATGTGACCCTCCAAAGCTAAATAACTTCTCTATATAAGTTCATTGGGTTGTACAAGTTTAGGGTCTTGTTAATTTTAGTGGGTGGTGTTTTTTGTTTTTTTTTTTTTTGGTTTCTTTGTTTTGTTAACTTGTTACATTTTATTTTTTATTTTTCATTGTTCATGTATGCATGTATGTATGTATGTACATATCATTTTACAGCCAGATCCCAGCCCCCTCCCTCCTCTCCTCCCATGACCTTCTCTCCTCATTCCCTCTTCTTTTTCTCAGAAGAGGGTGTACACAAGGCGAACCAACCCACTTTGGCACCTTATGTAGCACCAGAACTAAGCGCATCCTCTACCACTGAGGCCAGACAAGGCAGATCAGCTAGGGGAAAAGGGATCCAAAAGCAGGCAACGGAGTCAGAGATAGTCTTTACTTCACTTTGGTTGGTGGTCCAGTCGTTGTGAGCCTCCATGGGCCCATGTTAGGTTACTCTCTAGGTCTTCTTGTGGGGTCCCTGACCATCCTGCTCACTCAATCCTTCCTCCCATTCTTCCACAAGACTCCCTGAGCTCAGCCTATTGTTTGGTTATAGGTCTCAGCATCTGTTTCTATCAGCTACTGGATGGAGTCTCTCAGAAGGCATTTATGCTAGGCTCCTGCCTGCAAGCATAACAGAGTATCATTAATAGTATCAGGGGTTGGCTATCTCCAGTGGGGTGGATTTCAAGTTGGGCCAGTCATTGATTTGTCATTCCCTGAATCTCTGTTTCACCTTCATCCCTACACTTCTTGTAGGCAGGACACATTTTGGGTTGAAGGTCTTATGGATGTGTTGGTGTCCCCCTCCCTCCATTGGAAGTTTCACTTGGGCTACAGGAGGTGGTGGTCACTTCAGGCTCCATATCTCACTCTGATACGAGTCTCAACTAGGGTTATCCCCTTAGACTCCCTGGAGTCTCCCCTGTGCCAGAGATGCCCCCTGCACCAATTTCTTTTTTCTCTCCCAGTCCCAACCCCTCTGCTCTTACCACACCTTATCTTTACGCCCATTACCCTTCACACGTCCTCTCCTACCTAGTTCCCTGCCTCCATCTACTTCAGATTACTATTTTATTTAACCTTCTGAGTGAAATTAACCGTCCTTCCTTGGGCAATTATTGGATCTTTTGGGCCCGTGGGTTTTAGCATGCTTATCCTATACGCTATGGCTAATGTACACTTAATAAGTGAGTACATGGCATGTATGCTATTTTGAGTTTGGCTTACCTCACTCAGGACAAATTTTTCTAGTTCATTCATTTTCCTACAAATGTCAAGATGTCTATGTTTTTTATTGCTGAGTAGTAGTCCACTAGGTAAATATACCACATTTTCTTTAACCATTTTCCAATTGAGGTACATCAAGATTGTTTCCAGTTCCTGACTATTACAAATAAAGCTGCTACGAACATAGGTGACCGAAAGGCCTTGTGGTAAGATGGAGTGTCTTGAGTATGTGCCCAGGATTGGCATAGCTGGGTCTTGGGTCTTGAGTAGATCTCCTCCCAATTTTCTGAGAAACCACCAGACTCCCAAGGTAGCTATACAAGTTTGCATTCTTATCAGCAATGGATGAGTGTTTCCTTTGCTTGACATTCTCGCCAGTATGTGCTGTCACTTCAGTTATTGATATTAGCCATTCTGAGGGGTGTAAGATGAAATTTAGCATTGCTAATTTTGGTGTGTCTTATTTTTCTTCTTTGCAACATTTTTAAAAGAACAAAAATACTCTAATAGTAGAAATGTAATATAATATGTAAAAAATGATCAGAAAGGAGTGTGCATCTTCATACGTTCTCTTTCATGTGAATATTGCTCCCCTGAAACATGAATGCCTAGATATTCTGGGATTTGTCCCAGTTCCTCCTTATTACCTAAGCTTTTTTTGGAATAGACCATTCTTTGTTTTCTTCCATGATTGTCTCCTACCCAAATGCAAAATAGAATTCAAACTGAAACACTAAAACTTAACACCACTGTTTGTGGTCTAATATTCTATCTATCTATCATCTATCATCTATCTTCAGGCCCCCACATCATATGTATGCCACATATTATAAGTAAATTTATCTTATTATATTCTGAATATCCATCTGTCTTTTCCATATTCATTTATCCAGTTATCAATCTATCTACCCACTACCCATCTAACAGTCATTCATCCATCCCTTTTAGTGATACCCTTTTCCTTCTTCCCCAAGTAAGATCAGTTTGCACACTGTGAACTATGACCTCTCTATTACTTCAGTGAGAAGGAGTTCAATGTCTCTCAGGATGGTGTTTTTCTGAGATTTTTCAGAAAAAAATTACAAAATTATATTCATATTTTTCTTAAATAACTTAAGAATATGAGTGTTTTTTAATTTCTCCATATTTATCTTTTCTCCATAGGCTTGAGAGAATTCATCCTTCAAGTGTGAGATACTATGTCAATTCTTTGTTTTCCCTCAAAATACGCAAGAGTGGGGATGAAGATGAAAATAATCAGAATCAGAGTGTACTTGAAACTTATTCTCATGTACCCCCAGGCTGAAGAGCATTTTTCTCACACTACGTCCTAGTTTTTTTTCTTTCTTTTGCTATGATAAACATTATGTCCAAATGTTACTTAGATGAGGAAACAGTTTCTTTCATCCTGTACTTTCAGTTCTCCGGCCATTACTGGACAGAGTCAAGGAAGGAATTCTAGGTAGAAGCTTGAAGGCAAGAACCATGGACCTTGAACTTTCTATAACATTTTAGTTTCTTCATATGCTTCACTTTTTCTATGATCTTTCTGTAACATTTAAGTATGCATGACTTTTTATGTGTGAACTCACACATTTACATGATGATTCTGTGTGTGGAGAGCGTTTCCTACTCCATATGGCAACCTATCTATGTCTTAGTGTCATCCCAGCCAACACACTGCCCTCCTTTAACTTCTCACAACAAGTTCAAGTTCGCTTAAACATTTTACGCCATTTTAATAAGGGACATAAGCAAGAAAATCACTGTTTTCTTGTTGGGGCCCTTCGTATTTTTTCAGACCTTGGGGGGCTTAATATATATATATAGATTAAATATAACCAGTTACTATATAACAAAGTAAGATCAGCTTTGGTTTAGAGTGCTGGCATGTTTTTACATTGGTGGTACTAATTCTGTCTCTGGGATTTGTTTTACCAGTCATCTATTCAATCCTGTTGCTCAATTTTATGCTCTTTTGAAGTTCATATATCCTCAGTAGTAGCAAGATAATGACTTTTGCTTAAAATCAGCATTGAGGTGCTTGTATTTTCTTCATCTAAGTGGGCTAAAATCTATGTTGAAATCCCCAACAGGGGATTAGAAGTGTTGGTCCAAAACTCTTGGGTTGGGGGGAACTGTTACTTGGATTAATGAGGAATTTGTTGAGGAATACTCACTCATCACATTACTTTCTGATGGAGTGAATAGTTTCAGCATGGATGTAGACTGCCTCATATCCCAATTTTATCAGTTTTGGTTCTGTCCACAAATCTTATACTTAGGTTACTACATATGACACTTACTGCTTTTGAGAACAAAAGTTGGCTGAAGGTCAGATCAAATATAACACTTAGAGCCTTTGAGAACAAAAATTGGCCAAAGGTCAGATCAAAGCCTTTTTCAGAAAGTTTTCTTTTAGTCTTATATTAGCTTTCAATTCTCTCTTATATTCCAAAATGTGCTCCACAAAATTATTCAGTAGAATGAATTGGTTGTCAAAGCAATGCTATTTATATATTCTCTCTTCAAAGGTTGGTGACACTGTCCTCAGACTTGCCTTTCAATGTTCCCTGCAGAATTTGACTCCAGATTTAGAGTCATGCATGTGTGGCACTGACCTCTAGAATTCTTGCACCATTCTTTTGTTTTTTATATTCTTTTTTTTGAAAAGTAGCTTGCCCTTTGCCCTCTTTCTCATTAGATTTTTCTCACTGGAGCACCATCAATCATTCTTGTTCTCTTTTTTTTTTTCTGCCTAAAAATAAATGGAAGTAATTAAGGGTGATCCCAGCTTGGCTGTTACACTTTTCTCTAAGGCTTTTGGGAATAGAATTATTATTTCCTCTGACAGGTCTTAGGAAATTTATCCTCTATGGTTTAGAATTCATCCATTCTAAGAACTTGTTTAAGTAGTCCTATAAATCTGCCACAGTTAAGAAATCTTTGTCCTCCAAGGATCCAGTGATTTCTAGAACAACCACACAAGCAAGCATTTTAATATTTCATCCATTTGTAAATATGCACATATATTTACTCATATATATGCATAGCCCATATACATATATAATGTAGGTATATGTACCTTTAGAGTCGTAGTGGAATATTTTTCTTAGAGTTGAAAGGCACTTCCAAACCAAATCTATTGTCAAACACGCCAAGTTGTGCTTGCTTTCTGAGGATGTTTAAAATTCTAAGATTAAGGGAACACAGTATCACTTTCTAGTGGCATTTGCTTCACAGAATTTTGAGGACAGATAATAGTGAAGACATCAAATTCTAGGCACATTGCTTCTTCTGGTTTTACTTCTAATGGGTAAAGAAGTCTATCAAAGGCATCATTTTCAACTAAATATAAGCTATGAATTAAAAAATGTTACAGGTAAAATGTTTTATTATTGTGTCTCGCATATCTTTTTCTAAAAACTCTTGCTCAAGCTCTAGAATTACTGAATAGTTTCCATGTCAATTGCATAATAAAATAGAATTCAAATAACAAATTACAATTATCCCCAAATACAATCATTGCATTCTAGGCATCATCACCTTATGAAGCTACTTTCCTGTAGTTATTTGTGTATCAGATACCAATATAAGAATACTTTTCAGTCAGTTCCCAGTGTCCACTTAACTGTGGAGACTGTTCTGACTTTCACACGAACTCTGGTGCCCCATATTTGGCCATGTCCCCCTGATGGCGAGGCCCGATGGCACTCGGAGAAATGATAGCAGACTACCAAGAAGAGACTTGATACTCTAGCATCATATTCAGCGGGAGGAGGTCTCCTTCAGTCACAGTCATAGGGAAGGGGAATGGGGTGAGAGCGGGAGGGAGGGGGAATGGGAGAATGCATGGGATGGGATAGCAAATGTGATGTAATATGAATTATTTTATTTTTCAGTAAAAAAAGAATACTTTTCAGTCCAAAATTCTGACAATGAGGCTCTATTATATTCTTTATGAATAGCCATTATATAGTTGTGATATACCTCAGTCAGTGGACAGTTTTCTTAGCATGTATAAAGCCCTACCTAGGTTGGACATCTGACCCCAAACTATATAAACTGAACATGGCAGTTCATGCATCTAATAAACCTCTAGAAGTAAGAGCAGGAAGATCAGAAATCCAAGGTCGTCCTTACCTTTGTAAGAACAACCAAACCATTCTGGGCTACACAAAACTCTATCTTAAACATAATAAAATAAAATAAAAGATAGTTTTATGTCAAATCTATGTTGTAAATACCTCTTACTTTTTTTTCCTGTCTTGACCAACTTGTACTGTCTGAATCAAGCCATTGAATTGTTTAAGTGGAATCTTTTAATGCTTGGTCCCCTCAAGTAGAGAGTTACCAGCCCAAATAGCCATTTTTTGTTGATGTTGTCATTGAGCAAATGAGTGTCTCTATTGTAGTCTGGCTATTTTGAACATCTAATGGACATATAGAAGAAAATCTACTCCAGGCACATGGGACACTGTAGCTCTGTCTGGCTGTTGGAATTCAACATCTGATTCAAGGCGGTCTTTATTCATTATCTGTCTCTCAGGGGTCACTATATTCCTTTTCTTTTTTTTTCTTTTCTTTTTTTTCTTTTCCTTTTAGTTTAGTTGCTTTGTTTGTTGTTTTGACAGCCTGTAGCTGTGTTTCTTTTCTTTTTTTAAAAAAATTTTTTATTAATTTATTCTTGTTACATCTCAATGTTTATCCCATCCCTTGTATCCTCCCATTCCTCCCTCCACCCCCATTTTCCCATTATTCCCCTCCCCTATATTCCTTTTCTTAATACCACTGTCTAGACAACAGTCTTCCATATCTTCTAGGTAAAACATAGCTGTCTGTTTTAGGCAAAAGGTGAAATAAATCTGTCTTTCATTATTTCATTTTAAATTATTTGAGGTTCTTTTTATAACGGCTACTCAAACCATATCTTGATTCTTTGCACTAGTCTAGGAAAAAAAAAACAACAGCAAAAACAAAACAAAACAACCTTCTCTTTTTGTCTAAGGTGTCTTAACTTGGTTTTTTTACAATTAACACATTAAACGAATTCATTATTAATAAACAATGTTGACATTGACAGATCTATTTAATTTTCCTGTCTCCTGAAACTTTTTAGTGCTACCTTCAACTGTGTCTAAAAACCCAGCAAAGATGATAAAGAGTATAATTCATCCACATTTGGATGCATTCTGAAGAGTCTGATGAGAATACCTTTAGTTCACAGAAAACAGAGAAAAGTTTCCTTTGTTATTGTGCTATACTTGACAAAAATCTTAAAAAAAAAAAAAAAAAAAAAAAAACTGTGACCTAAATATTCCATAACATCAGATACAATATTAGGTGCAGGTTCACTTCGGGCCACCGGAACTGTTCATATGACTAATGACATTTCCTTGACTATGCTAAGACTCTCATACTTGAAAATGAGCTCTGAAATGCTGTAAATAGTAATTCCAAATATTTCAATAGGTACTCAGCAAAGGACTCATTTGTTCTTTCTTAAGTCTGCATGAGTCATTATCTACTTTTGGAACCTTTCATGGTGCAGATGTCTCTTTGCTACTGTCTGACATTACTATATGAAAACCCACAACCCTGACCTCATAGTGTGACGCACCAGTCGCTGAACAGACAGATTGACAGAACTGGGACCAAAGGAACAGAAGCTCTTGAAATGTAAAGTGCTGTTTTGATAATTTTCAAAACTTTTTGGATCATTTCACTGCCTTTATTTCTATGATATTTCAGTCACGGAACAAAGTTTTATGGATAAATTTGTGTCCACAGTTTTTGAATAAAAGGTAGTGCTTATTCTCTTTGTCTTTTTGTATAGTGCGCTGTCACCTGCCATTTATGAGACCACAAAACTACTGCTGAATTTTAAATCACATTCAGTCATCTATACTATAACAGAAGTAAATGCCCAGAGCCTTTTAAACATTAATCCATGTAAAATGGAAACTCAACTTGCAAAAATTTTGAAAGAAGAGAGTTAAAAGAAATAGACACACAGAAAAAAATAATAGAAATCTAAATATTTAAATTTATAAAATAATTATAAATTTTAATATATGAAACATTTACTGATCTTTTTACTAATGAAATAGGTGCAAAAGAAGTGACTAGACATGCCTAACAAATAACTATTCTTTTTAGAAACAATATGACAGATTTTGAATTGACATGAAGTTAGAAAGTTATGTATGCTGGTTACATGACGAGATTTGTATTCAAAATGATCTAGACAGGTTAGAAAATTTAGCCTAATTTTATCATTTCAACTGATACAATATATGCCACAAAATGTATAGTTTTTTTGGCTTTAACAGTTCTGTTTGTGTGTGTTTCACATAAATATAGAGAGATAATATGATTATTAAGAATAAAATACTGTGTGGAATAACCTATATATTATCACATTTCATTTTTATGGCAGAACATAATTGGTATTATTAATTCAGTTCTATAAATGAAGAAATTCAGTCTTGTGGTGAGTTACAGGCCTAAGATATGAAGCCAGTTGTAAGTACAGTTGAGATTACTATGTATTGTCTGTGCTTCCACTATAACTGAGTATAAATCAATTCACACCATTGATGAAGAAAGCCAAATAATATGAAAGACAATAAAAGGTAAAAGTCTAGAATGAAGCAAAGAAAAACATTCAAAGCTATTTTCTACTCTGTAACCTATTAAACAGGACTCCACTATTCCAAACATAGATATGTGTAACCTGGGGGAGGTCATTGTATAGTAGTGGATAATATGCTGCCCTTGACTTTCTTGCAATTTACTTGTGCTCTTCATGGTGGTGTACTTTGTTTGTGATTAAATAACAGATATTATCTTAAATAACAGACATCTGCTTCTTCATAATTCTAGAGACTGGATCAAGATACTGGCCCTGATGGCCTCATCATGATTTGTAGTTTGTAGATGGATTTTTTTTCTTTCAGGTATGTTTACATGGTGTTCCCCTTGTGTGCATTTTCTATTTTTAAAAAATACACCAGTTTTATTGGTTGGTAAAATCAGCCTTCTTTTTTTCCCCTAGACAGAATTTTTCTGTATAGTCCTGGATGTCCTGGGCCTTACTCTGTAGACCAGGCTGGACTTGAGCGGGGAGCTGCCTCCCAAGCACTCAGATTAAAGTCATGTTCCACCAATGCCCAGTACCCTCATTTATTTTTAAACTTAATTATCTTTATAGCTAGATTTGATACTATTCTGACGTACAGAATATTTGTATTTTAATTCATGAATAGCAGGCAGCAGTTCAGCCCACTTACTGTGAAGTGTGTGGTGGATTGTATAGCCTGAGTGACATCATATGACCTGGGCTGGAATACTGTTCCAGCACTAGCTTCTACACAGAAGTGGCACTCCATGGTATTCTGTGCATTCTTCCTCACTGTGGGAGGTAAAAACCATAAATGTGGGTATTAACTTTAAAAGACAGTTTGTGAAAAACAGAGACATTTAAATATGAATCCATAACTTTCCAAAAGGTTATATCCACATATTAATACAAGATTTCGGAGTTTTTTTTAAGTGAAAATGCTATTTATTCTTTTTTAAAAATAATATATTCAGATTACATTCTGATTGTTATTGCCTCACTTGTATCTATCCATCGGACTCCCATCCCAGCCCCCTTTCAAAGTACTTTTTAATTCTAACTCAAGGCTAAGACTATATATAACACAGCTACCTTGGTTGTACTGTGAGCTTCTTGAGAACTAGCATGCTATTAAAGCTTTAGTTCTTCCTCAGTTCTATTCATCCTTGTGGAGTAGAAAGCCTTTTGGTAACAACCAAAGAAGATTACTGGCTACCATTATTTGGTTTCAATTATTTATTAAATTACCACAAGTTTGTTTGTCTAGGGAGTACTGGTGCTTGGTGGTAGTGTCCCTTGATTCACTCTTTTAAAAATCTGATACAGTACAGAAATGAACCTATTCCCCATGCAGCACTGTCAGCTCATTTTAATATGCTAATGACTAAGCAGGGTGGGTATCTTCAGTGCTGATTCTGTATGTAATGCACTCTGGAAAACTCCTTTTCTTCGCCTTCAGCTAAGCCTTTGTGGTGCAAACTAAGCAGGCTCATGAATGCACTTCTAAAACAAGCATGCTTAGTAGTTAGCCCATTCTTGCATTTATATATACAGGTTTCCTAAATACAATCCTCTTGCGTCCTTTGTTTGAAGAGAGCATCTCTTTGGAATTGGCATTCGTGCTCTCCCTACCCTCCACAGGTAATGAACCTTTCTCCACTCTTACATCTTGCCTCTGTTTATTTTGGCTTTGCAGTCACTAAAATGTGATCTCACTGCATACAGTGACAAATACACTGTAAGTAATGACCCTGGGGTTGTTATCTCAAGCCAAGGACTTTCTGCACTACTGGAGTTTTCATTTATAAGTGGGTGGTTAGTTAGTTCCATCATGACATCATACAATGTTGGTTAAAAAGTACTCCTGGTATCAAATAGCTCAGTAGTTCTCTGAAAGAATGTTACTGATTTGGAATTCTGTGTTGGATAATTAAGAAGGAATAAAATCTGTGATTAGAGGAGTAGAAAACAGAATCAGAAAGAAGAAAAAGACAAGTTGCCATTATATCATAAGATGATCACGATTGGTCAAATAAGCAGGCTCTACTCAACATTGAACATGCCACACCCATGCCATTTAAGAACCACAAAACCAAACAACCCAATTGTGAAATGGGGTTTGGAACTTAACAGAGAATTCTCAACAGAAGAATATCAAATTGCCGAGAAACACTTAAAGAAATGTTCGTCCTCGTTAGTCATCAGAGAAATGCAAATCAAAATGACACTGAGATTCCATCTTACATCTATCAGAATGGCTAAGATCAAAAACTCAAATGACACCACGTGTTGGCAAGGATGTAGAGATAAACACTCCTTCATTGCTGGTGGGAATGCAAACTAGTACAACCACTTTGGAAAGCTATCTGGCGCTTTCTCAGAAAAATGGGAATAGTGCTTCCTGAAGACCCAGCTATCCCACTCCTTGGAATATGCCCAGAAAATGCCCTATCACACAACAGGGACATATGCTCAGCCATGTTCATAGCTGCTTTATACATAATAGCCAGAACATGGAAATAGCCTAAGTGTCCCTCAGTAGAAGAATGGACTAAGAAACTGTGGTACATTTACACGATGGAATACTACTCAGCTATTAAAAACGAGGAATTCCCGAATTTGTGGACAAATTGATTGATCTAGAAATTTTTATAATGAGTGAGTTCACCCAGAAGCAAAAAGAGACAAATGGTTATATACTCACTTATATCAAAACACTAGTCCAAGGGATACGTACTATGAAAAACTTTACTTACCAAGAAAGTGGGTCAGAGGAGAGGACATCCTATTGAGACTTTAGGCGATAGTAACATGGAAGAATAAGGAAATAGTAGGACCCACAGGGTCCTGGAAACCTACAAGAAGAATTTTATGACAAGCAGATCTGGGTCCTGGGGTCCTACTCAAACTAAGGCACCAGCCAAGGAGAATATAGGCATTAAACTTCGAACCCCTACCAAGACCTAGCCGACGATCATGATATTCTCCACCGTTGAGTGGAGAGTGAGATCTGACTCTCACACGAACTCTGGTGCCCCTTTTCTGACCAAGTCCCCTGGATGGGGAGGCCTGGCGGCACTCAGAGGAAGGATAGCAAGTTACCAAGAAGAGACTCGATATTCTAAGAGCATATATAGGGGAAGGAGGTCTCCCTCATTCACAGACATAGGGGAGGAAAGAAGGGGGGAAGTAGGAGGGAGGGAAGAATGGGAGGAAACAGGGGAAGGGCTAACAATCGAGATGTAATATGAATAAACTAATAAAATGGAAAAAAAAAAAAGGAAAGCGTGCACCTCTGTATCATCAGATACATCAGTACAGTAGAGGGGAATTATCTGAAGAGGAGAAATGGTTTACTTCTCTCTGGAAGATGTGGGTAACACATCTACTTCTCTCATATTGAAGTTAGTTTGCATTATCTCTTCGGAGCATGTACCTCACAACAAAAACATTCTATATTAGTCAAATAGCAAAACTATTAATCATTAGGAAGACACACAGAGTCTCACCTTATCTTGCACTTATGTATATTAGTCTAATTTTGTATCACACAGTGTTTATTTGTGTTCCGTTGAAATTATGTTCCATTCCTGCATCTATTCTTTTTTTTTAAAGATTTATTTATTTTTATTTTATATGTGAATATTTATTTGCATGTATATATGTATATCATATGTTATTCCAATGCCCATAGAAGCTGCAAAAGAATGCTGGATCAGCAAAACTGTAGTTATGATACTTGAAAGACGCTATATGGGTGCAAGAGAATAAATGTGGGCCTTCTGCAAGAACAAGGGATCTTAATTGCTGAGCCACCATTTGACTCCCTTATTTTTTCTTATTGTCCATTTCAGATGGATATATATCTATATGACGGAAAATAGATCTTCCATATGCTATTATCTTTGTTTAGTAACAACATTTTAATTAAAATGGTGTTGAGAATTTTATACATGAACGACTGATGCCTTTCAATTATTTCCACTCTTCCCATTCCCTCCTCCAGCTACCTGTGTGTCTCCCCCTTCTCCCTCTTAAATTCAAGAGCTTTTAAAAATGATGATTAGTAGTATATACTTATGTGATCATGTGTATATATATATATATATATATATATATATATATATATATATACATACATATATATATATATATATACAATCTATTGAGACTGTTTTCTGTTGCTCACATATAGCATATGTTTATGGCTGTCTACTTGGAATTTGGTAACCTATCAAGAACCTTGTATTTGGACAAAACTGGTTCTTCCTTTCTCAGAAGCCATTGACTCTCTGTGGCTCTCCATGTAGGGGTGAGGCCTTGTGAGATTTTTTTCCCCCATCCACATTGGAGTGCCAACTGGTGCTGTCACTATGTAGGTCTTGTTTAGACAAAGTCGTTGCTGACACTTCATGGTTACTCTTTTCTTGACATGTCCAATAGACAAAATCTAGCTGCAGCCATCCTAGTCTTCTGGCTCTTAAAATCTTTCCAGACTCTCTTCTACAATGCTCCTTGAGCCTTAGGTATAGAGATTGCATTGCATACATATCAGTTAGGATAAAGAACCCCATGGTCAGTCGTTATCTGCATTTCGACCAATTAAAACGCAATTATTTAATAAGCATGTATAGAGAGTTGAAGTATGATTGCTTACACAGGGGAAATTGTATTTATTTATGCACCAGGATAGTTAACATTTTTAATATACAAGCAATTAAACTGATACACATGATAAAATGAGATAACCCATGTTTATGTTCTATCAGTGAGTCTAAGAATAAGTTAAGAAGCAGTAAATGCTACAGTTATTTTTATTTATTTGTTTACTTATGTATAGCATATGTTCTTAGTGAGGGTAAAATCTGCCAAGTAAGGGACTGTGTCTAATTGGTGCTTCTTTTATAGCACCGCAATCGTCACTGGGTATTTATTAGTCATACAAGAGCACATTCAGTAACTAGCTTACTAAACAAAGATCAGTCCAATTGCTCAAGCGGAAAACTATTCCCTGCTTACTGAACATATCCAAAAATATTTTGTTGGAAGCTTGGCAGTAAGAAAAACAGGAAGATGAGATCTGTGCCAACTGAGTAGGAATTAGAACTGAAACTTTCCTTCTTGAATTTCTTGTAGTCTTACTTTTCTCCAGAATAAAGCAAATTATATATCTTACTATCTGTAGTAAGTAAGCCTTAATAAATGTCACATCTTATGGTGTTGAGCAAGCAAGTAGCTCTTTGGGATCAAATGCTTGTACACGTACACATACTAGACACCACCACTTTTATAATGCAGATATGTTCCTATTCATAATAGTCTCAAAGAAAATAAAATATCTAGGAATAAATCTAAACAAAGATTTAAAACATTTCTTCCTCTTTTCCATCATAGATATCCATGCTACAGGACCACAATCCAGCAGCAGTAAATCTTCAAATTTCTCAAAAAAGAAACCGAGGAAGATATATATATATATATATATCCATCCTACATGTCCAATTTGTGTGAAGATGCACTGTAGTGTGCTTTGCTTACCATGGGTCATGGCCTTAAGGAAAATTGACTGAAGTAGAATTTTTGCATACAAACAGCAACAGGGTTTGGGTACAGCAGGGTAGTGGACAAAGAAAGCTTCCATTCTCTGACACAAAGAAGTTGTGTCTGACCAAGAAATACATGTCTCACAAAGAAAGGCATATCTGAAAAGATTTTTGTTGAGATATCATGAAAACACATTTTCTTTACTATTAAACATTTATACTGTTCTAAATAAAACTCATATTTTTTCTCTCGAACTAAATCTGTGTCCAAAATATTAATCTACTAAGCACTTGTCTTACTATTCTGGTCAGCTAAGCACTGAAGGGATAGGACCAAGTGCAGTCTGACATGACTCAGTTTCACACATCTGAGAAAATGGGAGTTGCAGAGCTAAAATTAACCAACTGCAAACTACCTTTAATGCATAATCATTACCAAAGAAAGTTATTGCTTTGTTTAGCAATGTTTCATCACTTTATTCATCTTATATTCCATGATGTATTTTTTACAGGCACTTGTTTCTAACTTTATTACTGTGTGTGCAGAATTCCAAGGACACAGATCATTTTAATTTCTACAATTCTTTTTTTAATGGGAATGAAAATAAAATTTTTAAATAATGGAGACACAAAGGTGATTTGTGACAAACAGGCAGATCTATCCTCCTTTAATAACTGCAATGCCAAAGACAAAAGAATAAAGGTGATATAAGCATAGGGAGAGGTCGCCATTGTGACTGAAAACTCACCTGCTGTCCAGAGCTCTGATATAGAAACTCATAACATAATATTAAGGTTAATACAAACTAGTAGATCTTAGAAAAATCATTGCCAATGATTAAATATATTTTGTTCAATGTAACTGAATGCTTTGATAATGTCAACCAATAAGTAACAACAACAAGAATAAAGATGAATCTTGTGAGTATATACTACTTAACTCTTTCTGCTTCTGGGTTAACTCACTCTATATGATCGTTTCTAGTTCAATCCTCACTTATATCTGCATACTAGCCCAAGGGGCATGTCCCATGAAAGTCTTCACTAACCAGGAAACTGGCACAGAGGGGAGGACATCCTATTGGGACTCTAGATGAGAGAAGCATGGGAGAATGGCATCCAGAGGATCCTAGAAACCTACAAGAAGAACATTATGATAGGCAGATTTGGGCCCAGGGATCCTGCTCAAACTACGGCACCAGCCAAGGACAATACAGGCCGTAAACTTCAAACCCCTACCCAGATCTAGCCAATGGACAGGACATTCTCCACAGTTGAGTGGAGAGTGGGGTATGACTTTCACATGTACTCTGGTGCCTCATATTTGACCCAGTCCCCTGAATGGGGAGACCTGGTGGCACTCAGAGGAAGGACAGCAGGTTACCAAGAAGAGACTTGATACCATATGAGCATATACAGGGGGAGGATGTCCCCCTCAGTCACAGTCGTAGGGAAGGGGAGTAAGGGGAAAATGGGAGGGAGGGAGGAATGGGAGGATACAAGGGAGGGGATAACCATTGAGATGTAATATGAATAAATTAATACAATTTAAAGAAAGATGAATCTTGTTGGAGTATAATTTTTAAAATGTATTTTATTTTGGGTTCCTTAAATCTCTTTCTCCTTTCTTCATCCCAATCCCCTCCAACACTCCAACACCAGGTAGGAGAGAAAAATGGTTAGTGGGGAAAGGGAGCATATTTTTCTTAGCTACTTCCTGCTGTTCGGGGTTGTCAGGTTCCTTGGGGCAAGTCCAACTCTCATTTTTGGATATCTCCATCTTCTCATGCAACTGCATCAACAGCAACCAGGTGTAGCAGGGTGAAACACCAGAGCCCTAAGTCTCTCTCTCAGTCTGGCTTTTATCACCCTGGCAAAGACCACACCCCTGCACGAGGCACTTCACAGCGGACGAACATCACTTGCTCTCTCATGAGGCAGTTACCAACTGTGGACAAACTGGAGCAGCCACCATAGGCCACACCTTGGATTAAAATAAAAACTTCTTTACATATAACCCCCAAATTCCAAAATGCAATCCTAACTAAAGCCTGTGATAGACAAGAGTCTATGAGTAATAGCTTACAGGAGTTAAAGAGAATCATAAGTGGCAGGGGAGGTGACAGTAGAAACCAGAAGGGGTAAAAGCAAACTCTCCTGATGATAGGCATTGTCATAGGTACCAGGGCCCCCGAAACACAAACATGCAACACCAGCACAGCGCTTGAACCGGTGGAGTGCAGTGTGGACTCTACTCCTGATAAATGAAAAGACAACATTTCCCAAGAACTTGGCAGAGAAAATTATTTTGTAAAATGTTAGCACAATTAGACTATTAAGTAGTACAATGATAGAACAAAAATAATTTTGTTAATGTTAGCATATGTTGAAACTGAACTAATGATTTTTTGTTTCCTTTATTACTTACAATTTCTGGTACACACAAACATACAGGTTTTTCTCCCCTCAGGGGAAAATATATTAGGTTTATCTGTTTCATTATGTTTTGTATTGAATTTTTAAAAACAATATTCAAATGAATACATATCAAAACCTCGATTTTTTTTCTACCTTTTGATTAGAATAAAAATATTTTACTATTAGAAAATTTCAGCAGTTTTATAACATCTTTTAAGAACTATGCTCAATGCCTGGGGTAGTTAAGGCAAAATGAGGAAAGAGGGCTTATGTACCCCTCATTAACTTTAGCCTTTTATTCTCTCTCTCTCTCTCTCTCTCTCTCTCTCTCTCTCTCTCACACACACACACACACACACACACACACACACACACACCTATCTATCTATCTGTCATATATCTATTTGTCTGTCTGTCTATTACGAACATGTGGAACTAAAGAGAAACTTGCTGTAGTATGTCCTTCTTCCAGGATGTGAGCTCCAAGTCCTCAGGCTTGACTGCAAATTCCCTTATCCATGGACTCATCATGATAGCCCCTTTCAATTCTATTCATTTGAATTACAAGCTTCTCTTTCCATTATGTCCTTTCCAGATTCTTGACAGGCAGATCTTGACACATATACAAGTGATCTGAAACATGAATCCATATGGAACTGGAACCCTTAGAAAAGCAACGCCTCTTATAGCTTCTTGTATAAGAAGGGATGCAAGTCCCTATAATTGGCAGATAAGAAATGCTGTCGTAATCCCTCACCACATTTTTCTTCATCATTGTTAAAGTTAGGTCAGTGCTTGAGCTCGCAGGATCAGAAAACCAATAACACTGCACATTCTATAACATACCCTGTCAACAAAGGGAGCTCTGTGAGGAAATCTGGATGTATAACTTTGCTTTATTATGCAGAAACATGTTTGCTTTATGAGAAGTTGTTTCCAGCACCTCCTATTATCCTTACTCTTCTCGACCATACTAACACCACCACTCTGTCCTTACCATCTCTGGTGAAGTAAAAAACCAAATGGCAAAACTTAGATAAATCTATTCAGCTTATCTTTTTGAATATGTACTTGACTTATGAAAAATGCCATTGCCACGTCCCCTGGATCAGGAGACCTCGTGGCACTCAGAGGAAGCATAGCAGGCTACCAAGAAGAGACTTGATACCCTATGAGCATGTACAGGGGGAAGAAGTCCCCCTCAGTCACAGTCATAGGGGAGGGGAGTAAGGGGAAGATGGGAGGGAGGGAGGAATGGGAGGATACAAGGGATGGGATAACCATTGAGATGTAATATGAATAAATTAATAAAATAAAAAAAAGAAAAATGCCACTGCACTGTTAAGTATATTCATTGCCCAAATCTCTTTGTTTTTTCTTTCTCTAGTTTTCTCCAGGATAATTTATTTATTCTTAATGAGTTCTTTCTTATTTTAAGTTAACAGAATCAGAATAGTATAGACTATTGGTAGTCACTCTGATGTTGTGGATTCTGTACTGATGAATGTTTTTTGAAAGATCTTTTATTCTTGCAGTGCTAAGACATTATCAGAGAAGTTTATTTGTGCAGTGGATGCTGGTTAATGTAGAAACTCACAACTGGTCATACTGTAGACAATAAGTATCAATGATGTACTCAGCCACAAATAGGTCATTCATATCTCACCTCCCTCAAAGCTCAGGAACCATTTTGGAAGAGAAGAAAGAATGATCATAAGAGTCAGGAATCAGAGGATACTGGAACGAAATAGGTTCTTCTGGACATGAAAGGAACTCATGAGCTCAGGATGCCTATGGCTGCCTGAACAAGGTCTACATAAGATAAAAGAAAAAGTCAACAGTCTAGCTTGGGGTGAAAATATGATCATAAAACTTTTACCAAAACTGATGAACTATGATCAATTTATGTCTTCTGCAAAAGGATGAGTTATTTGTATTAATTTTCTTGTAGGATGTGGCTTTTAGTATGTCAACTTTTGACACTGGGTGGTCCTATACCTATGAGTGTATAGGCAGTACAAATGGGACTAGATGTGTTATTTAAGAATACAGGAGAGGACATAAAATTGGGGCAACAGGAAGGAAGGAAGAAGTGGATCTAGGAGGAGAAAAGGATGGTATTGTGGATGAATATTATCAAAATATATGGGATAAAATTTTCAGAGTTAATAAAAATTATATATTGAAGATAGTATTTAAAAATAAAACGTGATTCAAGGGAGCAGGTGTATGTAGGATGTTGGTGTTGGAGACAAAGACATAGTCTGACTGGGAAAGCTGTATTCCTTGCTTTGGATGAACTACAAAGTCAGATGGACAAGTTTACAGGAACACATCTGTTGTTTCCTAAGAAATGTGTGGATGGCTGGGGGCGTGTGCATATACGTGCTCATTTATGCATTCTTTTTATCAGAGTCTTCTTATCACGCCACCAAATTTCAACCATTGGTGTTCTTCACCATAATAATTTTATCCTATGTTAGTCACTTCCCATAGGCCCCACTTCTTAAGACTTTAGAGACTGAATTTTTAAAATTTCAGCTGAAACTAACTGGGCACACTTACGACTTATTTAATCTAGGCCCATTCTGCTTTTTACTACCCTAGCCATTGTTAACACTTGAAGTATTCATGGGTAATTGCTGACAGGCAATTATCTTTCTATTATTACTCTAAGATTGAAAGACTTACTATGAACATTCATTTGAGTGGTTCTTATCGGACCATGGCCTAAATCATTTGTCTGTAACAGGGGCAAAAGGATATCTGTACACTTTACACCTTTGTGAACCAGCATAAGGATTAATCTCAACTGTGTTTTTCTATAATGAAAGACGTCAGTAATAGGAGCAGCCTCAAACAGCCATCATTCAAATATTTTTTCATAAAAAATATGTCGATGGGAGTTTTGTCCATAAGTATGACTGTATATCATATTCACACATGGTGCCCACAGAAGCCAGAAGAGGGAATCTGATGCTCTGGGTTTGGAGTTGTAGATAATTGTGAATTGCATATAGATGCATATTGCCTAGGTCTTCTGCAAGTGTAGCAAGAACTCTTATCTGCCAAGCCATCTTTCCAGCTCCATCTTCATTTTTATACACTGTCCTCATTTATTTCATTTATATACTAGTAGATATTACTCTTAGAAGTGTAAATCTATATTTTACAAAAATTATAGATTTGCTTGTTTTATTGTTATTATCTATAAATAGGAACATTTGCTCATTCTTTTAAAAGAGGGGCAAACATGTCAACAACTATTATACATAGACTTTGGTAACATCTCTTTCTCTGGTATCATAAATCCACTTACATTTGTGCAAACTAAAAGGAAAATTATAATGTTAAGTCTGCTAATTCTACTCCAAAAGATACCACAATACTGGATAAAAGTAAGTTACTCACAGTATAAAAAACGTACATGTAATCTCCTTGTTTTCGCACAATCTGCTAACTCAAATCATCATTTGTGTTATGTTATCATTTCCCTTCAATCAAGTCACCATTCAATTCTTGAAGTTATTGGCCAATATTAAATAAACACACTGTCTATAAAACAAGTCTCTGATGAAGTTGAAAACCAGGTAGTTTAGTTGTTTAGAAGTTAAGATGCTTTTAGGTCTAGAGAGATAATGGTCTAGGTGATAATGGCAAGAGGTGATAGAGATTGATTTACAATCCAAATTTTACATGCACCAAGATAGGAAAGGCGTTTTCTTCAAGGCTGTCAGATTCAGACATCCAAAACACTAAGGATGTAACATATAATTCCTGATTGTTTCATGGTTCTTCTTGGTATAGGTAGTGTATTGTATATATGTATAATAATATAAATGTAGATGTAAAAATAAAAAATAATAAAAACATTTATTACCTCTCTTAATTATTTTTCTATTGCTGAGGTAAAACACCATCACCAAAGCAACCTTTATAAAGGACTTACGGTTTTATAGAGCTCCAGTACATGGCCATCATGACAAGGAACATGTCAGTAAGAGGCAGACATGACACTAGAGCAAGAGCTAAGAGCGCCACATCTTAAGACACACCATGAAACACAAAAAGGAGAATATTCTGGAAATGACTAGAGGATTTTGGAACCTCAAAGACATCCTCTACTGACATGTCTTCTCCAGAAAGACTATACCTCCAAATCCTTCCCAAACAGTTCTACAAAGCAGGCACCAAATATTCAAAATTATGAATATATACAGGCCCTATAGGGGTCATTTTCACACTATCAACAACAGCAGCAACACTAATACCATGGCACTTCTTTTTTATAGTCTTTGGGTTATAAATTGAGAATCCCTTATGGAAATTGCTTGCTTCCCAGGATATCTTGGGAAAGAGACTCATACCTAAACACAACATTCATTTCTATTTCCTTTTCATTTTATAATCATAATCTGAAAAAAAAACTTTGTCTGATATTTTTATTGCCCATATATTGTGACTGTGACCTATTAGGTGTGGAAATTTTCTTTTATGACACCATGCTATCACTCAACATTATTTAAAGTTTGGAAAAGGTCCAATTTAGATATTTTGTATCACATATGCCCTATATATTATCATTCTATCATGAATAGCTACTACATAAACTAACTTGGATGAAGATAAATTTGCAATAGGACATTTTGACTACCATTGGAAAGATCTTAAAGCAGGAAGTGGTTGAAGTTATGCAGATTTTTAAAAAGAAGAAAGGGTACAGAATGTTCTCATAATCATACATTTGCACATGTATACCTTTATAGTTCTTGTACCCCATCTCCATTTAGTGTTAATATGTGCTGAAAGTTTTGAAGCGAATCCTGGTAGCTGAATGTGCTCACTACTGAGCTTGAGTACTCTCTCATGTACATTCCATGACATATCTGAGATACATAGACAAAAAGTGAAAGCAAAATCTTGTCCACATTTGCTTTCTATTATTTTTTAGAAGTCATTCATGAATTCCATCCCCACCCATCTATTTACCTACTTACTTATCATTTTCTATGACTATTTCACCACAGTCTTGTTCTTTTCTTGGCACTATCTAAATATGTCAAAGATCATTGACATAAGAGTATAGGAAGAGAGCGGTTTATTAAAATACACCAAACCACAGCCCTGTCTCAAATGGTGAGGCTGGCCAGCATATGCAACTAATTCTCACAATGGCATTTCGGAAAACCGATGACAAGATTGGGACTCTGGGCTAGCCCCAGGGCAGTCAGCAGTGGTAGACTAGTACACAAGGCCTCATGTGTAAAGTTTCTGAACTGACACAAAGCTTAATGGAAATGAACCTTGACAATGTGGCCAATAGAGTGTAAGTGACATCCTGCTTGGCATGCCCTGATGATTTTTCCTTTCCTCTCTTGAAGGCATAATGCTTCCTATGGGAAACTCTGACTTAGAATGCCATGGTGTGCTTAGATAGGAAATTTTCTAACCCAGGGCTAAATATCACCAAATTAAGGACCTTCTGCATCTCACATTCTAATATTCATAACCACTCAATGAGATGTGCAAGCCACATCATCGGTTTTATCTGGCACTGCCATGATAGGTGAATGGCAAATTTTATGAAAACTAAAACACAAAAATTCTGCTAATGATATAATAAGGACCAGTCATTTTTCATTTCTTGCTTATTTATTACAGTGAAACACTCACTGCGTTAAGCCCATGGGAAATGCAGGGCATAAAAAGACACTCTGTACTTGCTCTTAGGGATCAGCAATTCCATTGGAAAAATATGAGATGTAAGATAATAACCATAACACTTTGGACAGCTAATATTACCTAGGAATTATGTAGATAGACATATTTTAAAGAAACAAGTTTCACAAAGAAGCAAAGAGCTAAACTTGACTTCTTTCTTTCAATAGAACTAATGATGTTCATTGAGAAGATGGTAAGATTGGCTGGTGATTATTATTCTTTGCTTCCTGTATCAGGGTTGCTTTTCTCATGGTGACTAAGCCTACTAAGCTTGTTATTTCTTTGTTAATGAACTCTCTTGGTAGTGACAGGTGTAAGCTCAAGAAATTCTATGAAGTAGGGTGAGTCTGATCGACATACTATATACAGTTACTATTATAGGTAAAGAACAGATAAGTTAGTTACTCCAGGCACATTTTAATGCACTGAGTTGAGTCATTATGTTTTCAGTTTGTTAGGAGATATATGCCATAAAACCTAGTAGACATTCATAAAAGCTATAATATGTGTGTTAATAGGCAATAGAACAGTAAAGTATAGACAGAACAGCAATTAAGACACACTTGGAGCTGGATAACAATAGTTCAGTGAAGGATTTTCAAAGCAAACTTGATACAAGTTTACATGGGCCAGCTATGTGGGATAGTGATAGGATTTTAAAATTATGTCACTGGTGCAACTTAACAGAATAAGTAGTATTTGCATTATTTGCATTTGTATTTTAAAAAACCTAGGCAGGTTGTGTTTATGTATTTAGGAACACACACACACACACACACACACACACACACACCATGAAATTGAAAGAGAATAAGAAGAGGCTTACTACATGGGAGGTTTTGGAGGGAGAAAAGAGAAGGGGGAGCTTTGTAACTTTATTATAATCTCAAAAATAAGTATGTAAATAAAAATATATCTTCAAATTTTCCTAAAGAGAAGGCTTGGAAGCTTTGGTATAATTATGTGGCATTTAACTTTTATTTTTGTCAACAATGAAATTAATTCTGACAGAGAAACAATGACACTAGAGTGGTACAATATTCAGGCTGCCAGTAACCAAAATATCTAGGGGAAAAATTAACTATGGTCTTTCATAGTATTGGTTTCATGGCCCTACAAAATATTTATATTTAAATTCTGTTTCTGGAAGTCTACCAATGAAAATCCCGCAGAGATATTAAAATTCTGGATTACTATCCAGCTATTTTTCAGCAGTTAGTTTAAGAAAGCAGAAGGGACAACTCTAGGTTCATTCAAGAGACTACGTCATTTCCAAGTGTAGTGTTGAGTTCATTTGGAGTTAATGAAGATTAAAACGGACACAATCAACACCATCAGCACTGTCTAGTCAAGCAAGGATTAATTATGCTCTGTCACCAAACGCAAGAAAAGTACCAAAGTAGCTTGCACATTGAAGAGTATGGGCATGCTAAATGACCCTATGGTCCAAGGTGCTGGAGGTAGCAGTGGTGATGCAGGACGCTATAAAGAAATGAACGTATGTCACCACAATATAGAGGACATATTGGCAAAGTCATCACTGCTTAATTTCAGTTAAGTACTCATCCAAATTATGGAATGAAGTTAAACCATTTCTCAAATAGCTGACGATAGTTAAGCTGTGATTAACAGTTGTTCTTGTGGTTACCATATGTATACATATTTGAGAAGTTCTTTTGAAGCAAGATCTTATGCAGCCCAGGCTAGTTGCAAGATTGTCTTGTGGTAAGCCTCTTCCTCCATGCCCATATGCTGGCTTTAAAACTTGTGTGCTACCAGAAGCTAAGAATTTGTAATGTCTATAACATTTGTTTATATTCATAAAATATGGTATGATGATTTAAAACATACATAATATAAATATTAATTTTTTTCACTGGGCTTTATCATAGGAAATTTATACCAACTTCTACATTTTCAGTAACTGACCATATCAAAAGAACAAAGCGACAGCCTACAGACTAAGAAAAAATCTTCACCAACCCTACATCTGACAAAGGTCTAATATCCAAAATATATAAAGAACTCAAGAAATTAAACACCACCAAACCGAATAACCCAATTGAGAAATGGGGCTTGGAACTAAACAGAGAATTCTCAACAGAGGAGTATCAAATGGCTGAGAAACACTTAAAGAAATGCTCAACCTCCTTAGTCATCAGGGAAATGCAAATCAAAACAACTCTGAGATTCCATCTTACACCCATCAGAATGGCTAAGATCAAAAACTCAAGCGACACCACATGCTGGCGAGGATGTGGAGAGAGGAACACTCCTTCATTGCTGGTGGGAATGCAAACTAGTACACCCACTTTGGAAATCTATCTGGTGCTATCTCAGAAAAATGGGAATAGGGCTTCCTCAAGACCCAGCTATTCCAGTCCTTGGAATATACCCAGAAGATGCTCCAGCACACAACAAGAAAATTTGCTCAACCATGTTCATAGTAGCCTTATTCATAATAGCCAGAACATGGAAACAGCCTAAGTGTCCCTCAGTAGAAGAGTAGATAAAGAAACTGTGGTACATATGCACTATGGAATACTACTCAGCTATTAAAAACAAGGAAGTCCCGAAATTTGTGGATAAATAGATTGAGCTAGAAATGATCATAATGAGTGAGTTAACCCAGAAGCAGAAAGACTCAAATGGTATATACTCACTTATATCTGCATATTAGCCCAAGGGGCATGTCCCACGAAAGCCTTCACTTACCAGGAAACTGGGACAGAGGGGAGGGCATCCTATTGGGACTCTAAATGAGAGACGCATGGGAGAATAGCAAAATAAAAGGATACAGAGGGTCCTAGAAATCTACAAGTAGAACAATATGATAGGCAGATTTGGGCCCAGGGGTCCCGCTCAAACTAAGGCACCAGCCAAGGACAATATAGGAGGTAAACTTTAAACCCCTTCCCAGATCTAGCCAATGGTCAGAATATTCTCCACAGTTGAGTGGAGAGTGTGATATGACTTTCTCATGTACTCTGGTGCCTCACATTTGACCATGTCCCCTGGAGGGGGAGACCTGGTGGCACTCAGAGGAAGGACAGCAGGTAGCCAAGAAGAGACTTGATACCCTATGAGAATATATAGGGGGATATAATCCCCCTCAGGAACAGTCATAGGGGAGGGGAATAATGGGAAAATGGGGGGGGGGGAGGAATGGGAGGATACAAGGGATGGGATAAACATTGAGATGTAACAAAAATAAATTAATAAAAAAAAAAAGAAAAAAAAGAATAATTTAAATGGTATTAATGAGTCATATTTAAATTTTATATTATACTCATTATTTGTTTACTAAAATTTGTTAGGTGATTCTTGATCCAGCTAAGTTATCTGTAGTAATGTACTTTTGCAGATACTTGCTTACACATTCCTTTTGTTATTCAAGATCTTACAGAAAGTAATCCCAAATTGTCTGCACAGTAAATCCAAAGAGTAAATTTCTACTCCTCAGTGACTTTTGGTTCACCATCCAGGAGGCTACTTTATGGGTAGTATCTACGAAGATATTTTAAAATTTGAAATATCTCAGATTTATTCAATAAAGCTATTACTAGGGACATGGCATGTCCAGCAAGTCACTTAGGAAACTTTCAGATTGACCTCTGACCTGAGACTTGGCTCTACCGTCTCACAACACTAGATGATAATTTGTGAACTATCAGCTCTGCTCAAATACCATTTGTCAAAGAAACTTTGGCTTCTGGTGCTTATAGATTGTAGACATATTATAGCTATTTGTTTTTCTTCCTGCCCATAAGTACCTTGGTCTAATACACAGTGGCTGAAAGAGTACCTGGGCTCATATCTTCAATATATGAGGGGACACAAAGGGCAGCTGGTTGGCAACTTCTCTATTAGCATGTTTCAAAACTGAATCTGCCTAGTGATTATATAATTTGATTGATTAGAAAGAACTCTCTGGGAGAGAAAATATTTAAACCACAAACAGGAGTGCATGTGATTTCATGCAATCCTCTTTGTTTCTCTAGGCCGTAACCCTTTTCTTGGTTAAGTGACAGTCACCTTTCTTGCTGGTCTAATGTGTGATTATCTCATGTTAAGCTCTGATCACCAGCAAGTTAATGTTCTGATACATTAGTTAACTGTGAGTAATATATTTGGAGCCAGTCTTTTATACATTGTTACATTCAATTACAATGTAAATAAGTCAAGGTATGTAAGAGTTCATCCATACCTTATATTCAAAATTAGATTAGTTTAATTGCTTCCTGAACACCAACCATAGTTGAAGCCAGCAGTAGGGATTTCACTGTTCCGAGATGTCAAATACTAACCCCAGGAAACTGAATTTGTTCAGTTTTGTAATTACTGTTTGAGTGTTAAATGATTCCACTAAATGAAGTTCCACAAATTAAGTACTGAAATGAACTGACCTGAACAACAAGCGGAATGTGCCTGAGGCATCAGCCAGGTTTCTACTTTATTTTTATTCCCTTTTATTTGTGACAATGATCCGACAGAAGAGTCTTTACTGACTTTTGAATACTAAATAAATTAGTCATGGCTGGGATGGCATTTCAATCATCCTCAGTGAGCAGACTCTGTCCTCAAAGATCATCTGCTCGTGGCTTTTCTCAGAACTGGAACAATCTGGGCTGAAGTGGTGACAAATGCCAAGCAATTCAGGACAGCCTGGTACTCAGAGGACAAATATCAAATATGGGTTATGCCGTGTGAGAGCTGGAGCTCACACAAAGATCTGTGCTCTGGGAAACGGCCCACATTCACCCAGCTTTATGCAGCAAACAGGATGAATATTGGAGAAACGGAGAGAAAGAGACAAACACTACCATGTATGAAGTACAGCTGCGTGCTGGTGCCTATGTTAGCTTTTCCTGTGTTCGTTATTCCACTTTAGGAATCATAAAACTTTTAGGAAATCGACATTTCTTTATGCAGCAGAAATTATTTAGGAATCTGGATAGATTACATAAAGAAGTCAGTACCTCTAATTTATAGGGCTATGGTAATTAATAAGTTCTACAATTTTATTATTTATGGATATTATTTACATAAAAAATGAATTCAATAGGATATATTCGTACATTTATACAAGTGTATTATGATCACATTCGCCCCTCGTAAAAGAGAGCAGTGTGATCTCATTTAGTACAGGTTGGCCTTGAACACCTACTATAGCAGATGATGGCCTGGAGCTTCAGATCATCCTGTTTCCACTTGTCAAGCTTCTTTCTGATCCTCCAATCTTCAGCCTCGGAGTACTAGATTGTAGGAATGTGCCCAACATGGTGTCTGAGGCTCTGGAGATGCAACCTACAGCGTCAATCATGCAGAGTGGGCACCCTAACAACTGACCTACGTCTCCGTTGCCTTTCCTGCCCTCTATGCTCCTCCTTTCCATTACTCGAATTCTCCTCTTCCCAAGCACTGATTGCTTCTACATCTTTTTTTTTTTTTCTTTAAAACTTGATTCTACTAAGATTAAAACTTTGTAAACTGGATGCTTTTAGTTTGTCTTGTGCATTTTATACGGGGATTCAATGCAAAAGTAAAATTCACCAGGAACCAAGAAGTGGCTACCAGGAGGTTTATGCTAACTTACCTTTCACTTAGCTGAATCTGAGTAAGTAAATACTCTTTTCTAGACCTTTATGTGCACTAAATTGTAACGTCCAGCTCAGTCTCTTTGTATTTGGCTCCTCTTTTAGTTAGCTTTAACTGTGAACTAAATACAGCCTAGACTCTAACCCTGGAGTCACCTGAGAAGGAAGTTTGAATTGAGGCATTGCCCAGAAAGGCTGGTCTTTAAGCATGGCTATGAGGACTATATGACTGGAGAGTCCAGACCGCTGAAAATGGAACACTTCTCTGGCAAAATGCCAGCTAAGCTCGTGCTTGTGAGCTAGCCAGCAGTGTTCCTCAATGGTTTCTTCCTCAAGATCCTGCTTGAGTGCCCTCCCTGACTTCCTTCAGTAATGGACTGCAAGCTGTCAGATGAAATATCGCCCCCCCCCCAAGATAGTGATTTTCAACCTGTGAGTCTCCAAACAACCATTTCAGAGGGGTCAGATCTTGTATTTAAATTGCTATTAATAACAGTAAGAAAAGTAAAGTCGTGAAGTGGCAAAGAACTTAATTTTATTTAAAAAAAAAAAAAAAACAATTTTATTGTTAGGGTCATCACAACATGAGTAACTGTGTTCCGAGGCTGCAGCACAAGGAGGGATGAATCCTAAAGTCATCACATTTGTAAATCAGGAAGAAAGTGGAGCAGCCCTTACAGCAAATCAGTCCTTAGAGAGATTATATTGCTGCTGTGTTTCATTGGAATATCAAAGAGCAGGTGACAGCGAACACTTCTACTGTATACGGTTTCGTTAAAAACATGTGAATTTCTTTAGAAAAGGAATTCCTGCTATTCAGGGAAGGGGTATGAAACAGTTTAATCCTGTTAATTTGAGATACACTGGCTGGAATTTTCAAAATCATGGGCTAAGGAATACAAAATGGACTACTAATACCAAATGAACTCCCCCTTTTCAGACTCTTGTCCTCATTTTCCCAAGAAAGAGAAGAGGGTACAATAGACATGTGTGGGAGGCACAGAGCTAGTTAGGGTTGAGTTTGAATTCCACCCTAAATCCAGACTCCAAAGTTCAACTCCCTTCTATAATCCAGACTTCTGTCAGTGTACAAAATTTTCAGGGCTCTAAAACAAACTCAAGCTTTTACACCTTAACTCCCAAGCTTAGAGCAGGGGAGAAAAAGGAATGTACAACTTGGACTGCAGGTATTTATGTATGCTTGAGATTGACCATCTATGTTTAATTTTATCAAATGACCTTTTAAATAGATATATGAGAAAACTTCCTCCACAGTGCCCGAACACAGTATAAGGCCCTGGCAACCTTTGGAGATTCTGTTTCCCTTGGCAGGGAGGTCCATATGGTGTGCCTTTGCCACCTGGAGTCATAGACTTAAATTAGCTTTTATTCCCTAGTCCTTTTTGTTGTTGGGGAAACTGCTGAATGTATATGACCCCCACCCCCTGCCCACAGCACACTCATCATCTTTTTCAAAAAGCCAGGTTAGTAACACCAACCTCTTCAGTTTGTTGGAGGAGATAAAAGAGGCCACTTCGAATGATGCTTCTATTGTAAAGGCTGGCCTGTGGTTTCATCACGAAGGGGCATTAGGTGCAAGGAGCTGCTCCAAATGTGTGTACACTTTTGTATGTGAGTGAGAGAGGCTGTTTATTCTGTGAGATAACATGGTCATCAATGGAGAAGAGGGGGACGTGGAAGAAAAGACACATCACTCTAGGGAGCAACCAGCCTTCATGAAGTCTCCTGGTTCAAACTTAGGCAAAACAGAAAATGTCCACAGTATGCACTCATGAGGAGAATAAAGAATCAGTAATTACTTACAGTACAGATATCAAGTAAAAGGACTAAAATAGCCTTGGAGAGGCTCTGAGACTAGAGGAAACTTGGAAGGACGAGCTATAGGCAAGTGCCATTTTTATCTGTGCTACAGGCAAAGAAGCGCAACACATTCTTGACGAAGGACACACTCTGAGGGTGGAATCAGTTGCATCATCCACCCATAGTGCTTCAAGGCTTACACTTGCCGTCCACAATGCAGTCAGCATTAGCCCATTTGTCTGAAAACTACATACTACATTTCAGTGATTATTGTGTCTTCATCTATTGAGAGCAATTTCTAAGGAATTAGATATAAAATTCAGACATTTGGTATTATTCGTGTGAATTCGTGTGGCATTAAACACAATAAAGAAAATGAAGACAGCCTTTAGTAGCCCCTCCGTTTGACAACAGTTTTAAAAAAGAAAGCACTGAGAAAAAGATAGGCAGGTACAGCCCTACTTGAAGCCACCTCTTAAGTTCCCCCCTCAGATGCGGGTCCTTATTCTCTGTGTTTGTTTCTAGGTTGTTAGGGGAATCCTCGGGCACTGGCTGAGCCACTTGTAAGCGAATACAATTTAGACCTTGCAGAGTGTATTTCCACCGTGTTTAATTTCCCAAACTACATTCACCAGCCAGCTTAAATAGGTGTGTTTAAGCACATAAATTTGCTGTTTGCAGCTTGATCCAATTAAATGTTTATTTCCCCAACCAATCATGCTCCGTACAGATGTATACCAGAAGAATGATGTGAGGGAAATGGATCTTCTGTCACAACTGTTTTGCCACTAATTTTTCACGAGAGAAGCTAATATTCTAAAACTACGGGTTTCTGGTAGCTCCTGTTGGAAATATATATATTTCTTGCAGACAAACTTCAGAGAGTACAGTATTCTAGGATTTCCCCCTATATGTGTTCAGTGAATCTCAGTTTAGCAAAAGCCATCCCCTCATCACAGTTCCTGTCAAAGGCTGATGAGTAGAAACACAAAGGTCCAGTTCACTACTTAGGTAAATTCTGTTTTTTTTTTTTTTTTTTTTTTTTTTTAATGGCTCCAGATTCCCATCAGTTTTAGGAGAAGGGCCCATCCACAGGATTGGCACCAAGCCACTTGACTTGTTCAACTTACAAGCATTTGCTAGAAAACCCATAGACATGTTTAATACAAAAACAAGTGAAGTATTTTAATGCATATTTATGAGTACGCTTGGCTGGAAATATGAAAAAATTAAAAATAACAAAAATTTACAAGGAGGTAACAGGTTACCTATGAATATTCAGCAGGGTAATTCTGATATAATAAGCAGGGTATGTCATGTGATATTTCTTACATGATTCGAGAATGCCCAAATCATTTCACTATGGTGAGATAAAACATTGCATCTGGAAAATGTAGGGCCGTTTCTAGTGTTTCATGCATGCTTTATAAATGTCTAAGATGAATGAAGAAACAACATTTTAAAAACTGTATATGTGCACACACTTTTATGTAAAGAAAAATGAACTATCTTCACATGCAGAGATGTGCAATTGGCTTGTCCGAATAACTCACTAGGCTGCACTGGCCACCTAATTAACTGCATATTCTAGGTTCTGTAAATACATTTTCTTACTGAACTCAGTTTTTCTCACTACAGGCTGCTTTGAAAACTATAAGGAAAATGTGCACAGCATCCCACCCCAGTGCTCTGAGACTACCTCATCTGAAAAATCTAAATGCAAGTCTGAGGCCTGGACAGGGCTCTGCTCCTGACAGCTGCCCCAAGACTCCAGGGATCAGGGGCCCTAATCACCAATCCCACAAAGAGAATTCACAAGGGAGGTGCCTTCCTCTCAACCAAGAAAAAAAGGACCTGATGACCATTCCCCAGCTCCCAATCCAGTATCCCCCAACTAGGCCAAGTCTATCCTTCCGTGGTGGCTAAAGCTCTTAATAGAGAAACTGGAAGACTTGACAGTCTGGAGGGAACAGGGGGCTTCATACAATGAGACTCTGCCCTCGGGCAAATCTACTTTACATAGTCCTGGCAATTACTTTGTGTGATTATTCCTCTTTAATCATCATTAGTATTAGCACATTTAATATAGAGAAAAAGTGTTTTATTTTTTCCTTCATAAACACCACTATAAAATACTTTTAATAACCATTCAGAAATCAACAGCAAATGCTGTTTCTAATGAAAGTTCCTGAATTTTTAACACACACATTATTCTGTTTTTCATAATAAACAAGCAAACTCAACTTCATTTCCCTATACATTATTTGGCTCTGCAGCCTTATATAAAGCCAGACAATATATATGAAATGAATAATCAGATGTTGCATGAGAAACAGAGGAAATCACTGAGGTGTAAATCAGTTTTCAGTTTCTTTACAGATAAATCTCTTAACTGTATTGCTCATAAAATTAAGTTTCTAGACAATACATACAATATTTGGAATACCATGAATCAATTTACATTTTATTTATGAACTAACTTTGTTGTTTTAAAAAGGAGTTCTGAAAAATCTTAGCTGTGGGTACTTAGGCATTAAACACCTGGCTTTTAGTACATGGCATGGGGAAAAAAATCTCATGTTTCAACAAATAAGAGGAGCTCTTCTTTGGAGAAGTCTCTCTCCACTGGCCTGTGATGGCCAAGGCTCTACATTTGCAAATTGATAAAGGTGAGTTTTGGTTTGATGAGGGGCAACCGAAGACAATGAAGCCTATAAGGAAGCATAGCTGCACATTACACGAATAGGAAACAGGTTGCCAAAGTGTTTTACCCTGAGCTTTGTTCTGGAGACAGGTCTTTAATTCTTTAATTTCACTGTCTCCTTTGGGTCTGGTTTGGCTTCAGGCTGCTGAATTACAGAATATCTTTCTCATTTCGGATACTGACAGGACCCCAGCATCCTTTCTTCTGTTTGCTCCACACCTGCTCCTTGCTGTCTAGAGCCCATCTGTCCACAGCGCTGTCTAGCTATGTCTCCCATGTGTATATACCGGGGGGGCTGCAGTGCTTCAGGAGCCAGTCAATTAAAGTCTGAGAGTCTGTTTCTAATGTAGCTGCTAGCATATTTCCTCATAGAAAACCCTCCAACTCTGTTGTAAGCTGTTAGCTTTTATTTTCATGAGGCAGCCCACCTGCTTGGAACTCCGTGCTCACTGGCACTATGAAGAGCAGAAGACTGAGTTTTTAGGGAATAAAGTGTCCTTACCTCACAATTTACTGTAATATCAGTTTCCTTGGACTAGTGACAAGTGCCTCAAATGGTATGACAATCCATGTCCTTTCCATTCAAGGGTATGTGGCAAAGACACCTGGACCAACAGTGGCTGTAGCAGGGCTCTAAAAGGCCACCATTTCTCATCTTTCCTGTTCTTACAGTGTGAATAGTCACTTTAGCGAACTGCAGTGATGCATGCTTTGAGAGGGGATAATATTCTTCAGAAACAGAGCGTCCATTGGACATTTTATGAAAAGAAAGTGGTAGTCGTTGCAACCTGCCAGCATTAAGTAGGTAAAATGATTTGGCCACTTTCAGTGAAGCAATAGAATGAGTAATGTTCAAATGAAATCCACATGGAAGATCTGTGACAGACTATCAAGTCATCCAACTTGTAGCTTAGTCATCTTGATTCAGCTAGCTACTTCCACAAATTCCATTTCTGTTCAATGTGAAAAAAAAAATATTGTTTTGCTTTTAAGTCCTTACTTTTCAGAACAGTTATAACAATTAAGCAAAAAAAAAATATATGAAATGCATTGATTAACAATGTTCAGCAAATTATGAAGTGATACAATTCTCTTGTTATTACTGCTCCCAACTAAACAACCTCTGTTTTCATTAACTATCTTTGTTCCCTGACTCTGTCCCACTAATTATCTGCCTCCCACATTTAAAAGTTTTATGATTGTTTATTTTATCCTCAGGACGCAGGACTTTTTCAGCCACCGCATCAGGCAGTGAATAGTTAGGGCGATTTCAAATTACACGTTATTAAACCAGGTCATATGCTGGGAGACCAAACAAATCGCAACATAAAACTTTTATATTCAGGAGTAGGAAAATTAGAGTATTTTACCCTAAGATAGCTTCATCTTTTCTCCCTCGGAGATATTCTGACCTCTTTTGCAGGGTCATTGAGATGACTATCTAATAAAAATTGCTGCAAAGCACTTTGCAAAAATAAAGTGTAACATAATTGCTTAATAATAATAATTAGATTTGAATCCATTAGCACACAAAACAATCTCCATAATGATGGCAAATAATTTAATTGTTCTGCCTTCCTTTCTTTAGGATTTTCATATTTTGTCTGAGGATGCTTATGTTCCTTGTTTCTGAATAGCTCTCACTAACTACACTGGCACCCACAAGGCTACATAACTGCTCACAGTCTTCCCCTCCCCAAAACTGTTGTTCAGACTACAGGCTTTTTCTGAGCTAGACTAGGATTATTAGCTGCCCAAGTTCTCTGGGCTGAACTATGAGGTACTGGAAATAGCTTCGCTTCATCATTAGAGACAGCCATGTTTGTTCTTTGTGTAACAACATGCAGACTCTCTCTTTGCAAGTACCCATTTTTCTAGTAAATATATGAATTAGGTTTCTGATTAATAAAAATTTCTGGGCGTTTAGTCTTTTAATCATACTTGATGTACAAAAATTCTTTATGGTGCACTATGTGATATTTTGATATTACGTACATTGGCAATGTTTAAGTTAGGGAACAGATTTATATCCTCAAGCATTTGCAAATTATTTGAGATAAGGCTAATGAAAAAATTTACTTACAGGGCTGGAGACATGGCTCAATGGTTAAGAGCACTGGCTGTTCTTCCAGAGGACCAGGGTTTGATTCCCAGAATCCACACAGCAGGTCACAATTCTCTGTAAATACTGCTGATCTGATACTTTGACACAGACATATGGCAGGCCAGGCAACTATAGACATAAAATAAACAAACAAACAAACAAACAAACAAACAAATATTTTTAACAATTATTCTAGCTTTTTGGAAATATTTGTTTTCTATTTCTTGTGGTTTTGTTTGCAATGAGCTCAGAAAAAGGCACAATTGTTTTTCATATTGTGATCATTAACAACACTGCTATCCTCACTGAGAGAAGTAACCAGTACTGACTGAGTGTTAATATATGCTCTTAGTTCTGTGATAAGCATACAATTATCATTGTGTGCTGCTTTAAGCAACAACCCCAGTTCATAGGATGTCATAGTTAAATACTTTCCTAAGGTTAAACATATAGAAGACAGACTCTAATTTAAGAGTCATCTCCACACTTGCACTATTGTCATGATGAGACCAGAGAGAGAGCTCAGGGTAAGGGTTATTGCCACCAAGCCTGATGACCTGAGTTTCATATCTAAAACTTACAGGGAAGAAGGAGATAATCAGTTCCAAAATGCTGTCCACTGACCTCTGTCTGCACATCATGGCATATGTATGTGCGCACACACACACATACAACAATAAGTACATAACTATAAGAAATATTTATTAAAAAAATATCTCTGAAAAGTAAAAATAAAATCCCATTTTGACTTGTTAATGCCTTAACTACCAATTTAGCCCCTTTTCTCCTATATTGCAATGGAGCAATAAGTTAACATTAAGTTCAACATGCCTACAACAGGAAAATAATAGCAAGTATGACAGTAATAGCTAACAATTAAAGCTGCATTGCAGCCCAACACTCAGGGATTTGTGTGAACTGATTTATTTCTTCTTCATGGCAGTCATCAGAAGCAGGTACCACTACTACTACTACCACTAAGGCATGTAGCTACTTAGCAACCTGCTTAAAAGCAAGAACAGGTGAGTAGGAAGCTGGGCTCAATCTCATAACCTGACTCAAATGCTCATAATTTCAGCTGCTGTTTGGATGCATACAATTGGGTATTTGGAATACAGGATGCTCTTAAAAACCATCTTAAGGCACTAGGTAATAACAGCGGTAACAAGGAAGGGATACTCGAGGTACTGTGCATTTTAAGATTAAATCATAGACTAAAAGCACGCATGGGAAGCATCTTTGTTCCCAAGGAGCATTGTTTCTTGGTTTAAATATATTAGTTAGACATGTCCTTATGTCCTCAGGTTAAAATATCTTGCACCCCCACCTTCTAGAAATCATTCCATAGAGGGTCATTTATAAATCATTCAGTAACAGATGATGTTATAACTAAAGCAGTGGGAGTTTTGAAACATCTAGATCAGATTAAGCTTGTGTTTATTTCAAAAAAGGCTCTGATCTAGCGTAGAGTGTTGGCAGGCTCAACATGAGCACAACATGAACTATTGTAATCAAAGCTCCTTTTTTTTGAAAATCAAACTTGGAGTATTTCCAGTTCCAATTAAATATCATTTGATGTATTTAGACTTATCTTTTTATTTTTCTCTCTTTTCTGTCTTTTTGGAAAAAAATATTTTTTTTCATTCTCCCCTCATTTTGGTAGCTATGAGAAGAGTAGATCTATGATTTTAAGAAGTTGTTATGGAAAATTATGAGAATTTTTCAAGGCTTTTATAAATTTTATAGAAAAGCATTCTTAAGTGAAACCCATAGAAAATCTTAAATATAAATATAGTCATCAGATATACAAATTCTACTTTGTATTATTTGCCTAATTGTTTCAAACATGTGGAAATATGGATAAGTGATATTGCTTTGTAGCTCCTCTGTGGATTGGTTCAGCATTTTACAGATGGGACTTATAATTATGTAGTAATAAATAACCCATTCCTGCTTCAGCCAACCACAAAGTGTGAGGCAGCAGTTACACCAATGGCGGTTACTCCAGGGAAGACTCTTTAAATGTCTCTCAAGAGATTTTGTTAACAAAATAATTTATGATTATCGCATACTGTGCATGAATAACCCTCATAAATATGGCACAGTACAATCCAATTAATTATGCATCCTAAATGACTTGATAATTTATGAAATTGCAGGATGCTGTGTAGCCTGACTTTGAAAACTGAATACACAATTCAGGAAAAGGAAAACGGTGTAACATCAAATTGATGTGGCTGGTTTTTTTAATGCAGCTGCTCTCACCTTACTGTGTGCATTTCTGTATTTGGGGTCAAATCACTATATAGTTTGGATTTAGTTTTTGTGTGGTGTTTCTGGCTTATGTGATTATTTTATATTTTAGCTAAGTCGCACCCTCAGTAATTTATTTTATAACATTAAAAATAAATAAAGTGCGCCTATCAGCAACCAAAACTATATGTCAGAAAAAAAAAAAAAAGGGTATTGATAGTAAACCATTGGTAAAAAGCTTAGATAAATTGCACTTTATATGTGGAGGATAAGTGAAGAAACACAAAAGCCAGGGAAGACTTATGTTATTTATTTTTAAAACTAGGGATGCAGACATGTTCTATTCACCTGTGGCTAAAGCTCTACATGACCTTAGGAGGATTAAAGCTCTGTTTCTTTTGTGGAGTCCAAAGTTTCACACTGCTGTCAGCTACAGAGACAAAAGCTCAGCTGGCTGTGCCAGTTTTAACAGCATCTGGGAGGATGTCCTGCTGTATTCCAATGTTTTGAATTATTAGGATTTGTTTAAGAAACTGTTATTATTAAAGGATCAATACTTTATGGACGCATTGCCATGATTAAGGATGGGAGAATGGAAATGTCTATTAATTGTTCTGAGATTAATGATGTAGATCCTGCCAAGGCTTCTGCCTCTCTGTTGATAGATGTCTGAATGTTTATTCAGTAATTCTGTGGGCAGAGTTATCAGAGAAAGGCTACCAAGTCATCCTTATATCTCAGTTAATTTTCAATAAATACAACCTCTAGAGGCAGTGAGTTAGACTGAATTCCAAACACAATTCTATGCACATTCTGTTCTCATTTCTCTTAAAAATAGCTTTTTAGTTTGAAACAATCATATATTTACAGAAAGCTTTAAGGACAGACTTAAGGTGATCCTATAAACTCAAATTCCACCCAGTTTGCTCTAATATCATCATTTTGCCTATAATGAATTATTAAACTTGAACCTTGATATTGTTACAAGTGACAGACTGAATTCAGATCTCAGTAGTCAGTTGGGTTTTTGGTTTATTCTTTTACTCATATGTATGGGTTTTTGTATAATTTCATATTACTCTAGCTATTGCCATCACAAAATTCTAGAGTTATATCATCGTTGCAATGTAGTCTTTTAATCCATTAGATTCTCATAATTGATTGGCTGAATTCTATATAATTTTCTCTCTGATTCCCCTTAATTACAGGGTAGGTAATTAAAATACTTAACTGGGATGATTGATTTTTTTTTCTACTTCTCAATTTTTGATAGATTTTGAAATTCTGGTGTTTGCTTATATCTGAATGAAGATGATTACGTTTAATTGATGGCTTGATCTTTTCATTGTTTTGTAAAAGCACTGTTTCCTTAGTAATTTTCCTCATTCTGTCTTCCATTTTAATGAAACTAATATTGTAATTTTAATTTTTGAAATGTCTTTATGATATATTTTTGTCCTTTTCCACAGAGAAACCCTGTCTCAAAAACAAAGCGAAACAAAAAAAAAAAAAAAAAAAAAAAAAAATGAAAACAAGCAAATAAACAAAAGCAACCATTAAGTTGTCCTTAAAGCTAAATCTGGTGAGAAGCTCTCCTGATCTGGTAAAAGTTCTCCTGATTCTATATCTTCTCAGATAATTTTTATTTCTTCATTTATGATGGAGATTTCACCAGACACGGATCTGATAGTTACTGTTCTTCCCTTTCAGTATTTCATGCCACCGTTCCCTCTCGGCTTCTGTAGTCTGAGAGAAAAGCTTCTGTCTGTTTCAAATAGTCAGTGTAGTATCATTTACCCTTTGTGATCAGTTCTCAGAGGATGATGGGACTTTGTATGAAGTTTTTAAACTCGGTTCTTATAGTGAACAGGTTATGTTTTTACCAACTTTGGAAAGCATTTGGTGTATGATACAGATGCTTATTGCCTTATATTGATCTAATATCCCAGTAACAGCCAGAAACTATCCTAAATTTGAAATGCAATTAATTTTCTAATTATTGTGATTTCATAGGTGACTGAAAGCTATAGAATGATTTACTATGCAGCATCATGAGACAGTGCTATATAGTATTTCTCTAGCCTGGGAGTAGAGCAACACCCAAGGCTTAAGAAAAAAAAATTTTTTTTTAACCAAGTGCATTCTGCCTTTGTACCATCAGATAGTCAAGAAATCAAGCAATTGATTAAATCATCTGTGCATTTGTCGGTCACAAATTCTTTCTCTGCCTTTTCTAAAGCCATGATAAGATCCATGTTGTCCTGTGGCACTCAGAGGAAGGATATCAGGTTACCAAAAAGAGACTTGATACCCTATGAGCATATACAGGGGGTGGAGGTCCCCCTCAGTCACAGACATAGGGGAGGGGAGTAGGGAGAAAGCGGGAGGGAGGGAGGAATGGGAGGATACAAGGGATGGGCTAACAATTGAGATGTAATATGAATAAATTAATAACAATAAAAATAAAAATAAAAATAAAAATAAAAGATCCATGTTGTCTTGATTTTCTCCCATAAGCCATAGAGTCAGCCTTTAAATGCCTTCAGGTATTTTTTTTCAGTTGTTCATACTGTTAAATTCTATTATCATGCCTTATGTAGCTGATTTAAATCTCTGTCCTATTTATACTGTGTCCTTCAAATGAATTTTTGGTCTTATTATATTTTTCATTTCTATAATTTCCATTTGATAATTTTCAAAACAAATTTTATTGACAAAGATTTTCTATAGTTTAATTTTTAAAAAAGAATTCATGATATTTATATATTTCTACTATAACTGTTCTAAGATTTTTTTTTAGAAAATTTTAATGTCTGTTTCATTTTTTTAGTTTTTTCTCATCCAATTCATGTTTTACTTGATTGAGTATGAGAGTTATTCCACTGTTTTAATTAGGATATATTAACTTTATAAAATATTGTAATGCTATTGATACTTTAGTGAGTTCATATGAGTTTATTTTATTCTCCTTCCTTATTAATCTATTTCTTTTATCCTCATTTCTGCTTACAGTTTTCTTATATTAACAGTTTCCCTTTAATTTTCATGTCTTTCCCCTACTAGATTCTCCATATAAAAGAAAGTATATGGGGCTTTTCTTTCTAAGTGAAATTTATTTTGTTTATGATGATCTACAATTCTAGTTTTTGAGAAATATTGGTTTTGTCCTCTTTTGTCTTAATAATAATATGGTATGCATGCATCATATATGTATCTGTATATATACATATGTATTCTTTATTCATTTGTCTTTTAGTGGACATTTGTGCTGATTCTACATCTGGACATGCTAAGATTTGGTATAATTATGTCATATAATAGTTTTATTTTCAATTTTGAACTCAATCTTTCTTCATAATAAAAGACTGGAAGAAATTTGAAAGAGTTACACTTACACACAAACCTAATAGAGTCTATATGCAAGAAATATATAGCCAATTACCTAACGGATAGAGAGTGCATCGAGTCTCAGCATTCTTATTCAACGTTTTCCTTGTACACATAGGAAACACTGTAAAAATAAAGGAAAGAAATAATGCTGCAGAAAAATAGGAAAGGAGTCAAATTATCCTTAACTGCAGGTGATATGATATTGTAATTACAAACCTTAAAGATTCCCTCAGAAGACTGTCAAATATGACAAAAATATTTTAACAAAGTAGCAGGAAACAAATTCACTTTTCTGTATAACAAATTCACTAAGAAAAAATTCAAGAAAGTATCTCACATATTCACTGTCCACATATATATATATATATATATATATATATATATATATATAAAACTTCTTCAATGTAAACTGTAAAATAACTAAGAAAGCAACTATGAAGATAGTAGCAAAGAAAATGTCCTTGTATGGTCCTGGGTTAGTAGAATTAATATTGCTAAAATGGCCGTATTGCAAAATTCAACAGGTTTCCATCAAAATTATAATTGCATTCTTCAGAGAGCCAGATGATACAACCCTACTAGGAATATGTAAACATGAACACTTGAATAGCTAAAGCAATACTGAGCAAAAAGAGAAAAGCTCAATGCCCACTACAGAGACATCATAACAATAACGCCGTGCCACTAACATGAAAAGAGAAATGGGTTAATTAATCAACTAGAAGCCCCAGAAATAAATCCACACAGATGCAGCCATGTTTTTACTTAGAGAGGTCTCCAAAGCATATGTAGATGAAAGTGTAAATGAAAACTATATTCCAATAGCGAATGAAACAAAATCCATACTTCTCACCCTGTACAAACTAACAAACCCTGATCAAGTTTCTTAATATAAGACTTAAAAGTTTGAACCTACTTGCCAAAGATAGAGGGCAAACACTTTAAAATGTGAGGAATGGCAGTGACTTTCTAAATAAGACTTGCATAATTCAGGAAATAGCATATCAAATGACAAAGGGAACCCAAGTACCTCACTGTGGTTCTAATGTGTGATATTAATGTTTGGAGACCATTAGTTAATCGATTTTTAAATTTTACATGTATTAGTCATCCTGTTATTATTATTTAACTGTATCCAGCGTAGTTCATTTAGAGGGAAGGAATCAAGGTACAAATGTATTCCAACCTGTTTTTATAACCTGAACATTTATAACAATCTGGGGTTTGAGTGTGTGTGTGTGTGTGTGTGTGTGTGTGTGTGTGTACCATAGGTAACTGTTAGTTAACATCACTATAAAATTGAAAGTAGTACATATTATTCATTTACTGCAGTGACCATGCTAAGAGATCTAGCACATATTATTTCTTCCAAGTCAGAACCTTTCTTAATCATGTTTCTCAAAGGTGTTAGAAGATTCCATTAGTATTTTCAGTTTTTAGAATAGTGAAATAACAAAGCTACAATTTCTCTTTCTCCTATAGCAGTGGTTCTCAACCTTCCTAATGCTGTAACCCTTTAATACAGTTCCTCATGTTGTGGTGACCCTCAACCACAAATTTATTTTGTTATTGATTTTGTAATTTTGCAAAAGTCATGAATTGCCATGTAAATATCCGTGTTCTCCCATGGTCTGGTGCCTGAAGGACTCCAAGGGTTGAGAACCAATGCTCGGCACGCATTCCTGAAGGGCAGGATTGCTTCTTTTCAAGGTTATTCTGAAGTGCCAGTTCTCAGAACACGGCTGTGGAATCTCAGTTCGAGAAGCAGATCTGTTTTTTCTTCACTTGCTCAGTCACAAAGTGTTTGTTAACAACAAGAATTGAAGTCATCCTTTTTCTTTCCATGATCATAAATTGGAGAACTGAGCTTTTAATATCAATATCACTATGAATTAAATACCGAACAGGTAGTAACTTCTCCCCAATGTTACTACTGATGCATGTTTATTCCTCTCAAATCAAAGGAGTTTGACACCAAGATTGAACAATTAACAACAAAGCTAATTCAAAACTCCAGCTACCAAATGATTTTGATTGAGTCACCTAATTTATGACAATCATGAGGCTGCAATATGAAAAACTTTCTTCAGAAAGTAGCTCGTGGTCAAGTACATATAGATGTGAAACAACAGTACCAAAACTCCAAGACGTTCAATATAGACATGTTCACACATAAGCATATGTTTTGTAAAATGGATGGATAACGATGATGGATGGGAAGACATATAGACAGAGTCCACAGAGCATTGTGCCTGATGCCATAAAATAGATACCAGCTAAGTAGTAGCATGAGAAATTGCTCTTTTCCACATCAGCGTTAGCCTGGTAAAAGATCTGAGGATGAGACAGTTCTTTAAGGCTGACTACGATCTGGACGAACATATATTTGGGCCACGAAGAATAGGTGGTATGCAATATACAAAATGTGAAACACAAGGCAACTACCATTCTATAAGGTAACACAAAACTCAAAAGTGAATGTAATTACCTTAAAAATGAACTGCATCTGCCAAATGACCCAAGGTTTGTCAACAAAGTTGGTCCAAGTACACAATGATATGTGGTATATAAAAATGGTTAAGGAACAGCTATGGAATTCAGTGTGTGTGTGTGTGTGTGTGTGTGTGTGTGTGTGTATGTGTGTGTGTGTGCTGTTGATGACAACCACAGAAGTTGCAAGCATAGATGTGTGAATGCAGAAGACCAGAAAAGAATGGACTTTGGCCGAAGAAGTATTTCATTGGATGACTATTTGTCAGGTTTCTGGTTTTGATTTCCAGAGTTGACAAAAAACAAAGGATGAGTTCTGAAACTGTGACTATTTTGATATATTTTATGTGTGAAAGAAGGTAATTAGGACAATAGCTGTTAGGAGCTGGGGACTTCAAGGGATCCTGAAATAGTAGACAATAAGGCTTGTTTCTCACAGTCGTAGAAATAACTGACTAGAGAAAAGATACACATAAGCCAAGCTCTTTGGGTGATATAGGTGGGAAAACTTCAATAAAAATCCAAGATTATAGAGGAAAAAAGAGAACACTTAGGAATATGTCATGTTTTTACATAAAGACATATAAATGTGTTTGTGCATGTGTGTGCACAAGTTTTTTAGCATGTAAAAACCTGTTAGGCCCAGGTGTAAGGAATACTCCCCAAATGTAGTGCAGAGCAGATTTAACCATGGAGGAAAAATAACCCTAGGTAGCTAAGTTATAGTTTGAGGCTTTTGGATTATCTGTAACTCTAACTATCCCTATGCTATGGATTCTTTCTAATTTAAAATTGTTCTACAGTGTCCACAGTTTTCCAGCTGAGATTTGAATATGATTTTCTATCAAGAGAAGTTGCTAAACACTTAATGGAAATATTCCTCTTCTGAATAGCATATGACTATTTCTAACACTCAATTGAAAACAATATCAGAAAGCTAAATATAAAAAAAATCCATTTTTAGATAAAACAACTTAAAATGCCATTATATATTTTGATGATTTTATAGCTCTGGGCAACATGATTATCATTTACAATGTGTAACATTTAATAAGGCAATTATAAATACAACATGCTGTAACACACTACATAACAGCAAATAAATGGAGCCTTTTATTCTTCGCCCCAGAATGGAGTTAATGTAGCATTCCCCTAATTTATAATCAAGATACTAAGTAAAATTCATTTTAACCATTATAGCATATCTAAGGTGTTTCGTATCATGAATTTCATAAAGCTGAAGGCAACTGTGTCTTTTTAATTGAATGAGATTAGAGATGAAGTGAATTTTAATACATATATACACTGTTAGAAAATTATAACATGCTAGGACTTTAAATCATGCTAAATTTTGCTAATATGACTTCACTCTGCTTTAGGACTCTATATAAATTATAAATAAAATTATGAATCAAACTAAAGGAAATGACAGATATAGAACTATATGAAAGCTTTAAACACACATTTTAAGGAAAATGAATGAGAAAGATGCTTTATCACTTCCTGGAAAGAACGTCAATCACCACATTTTCTCTAAAGCTGAAAAAATGGGCAAGAAGTTGTGAGTGCTTGCTACTCTTTCAGGGGACTGGAATTCAGTTCTTAGCACTCATATCAGATGGCTCATAACCACCTATAATTACAGCTAAATTGGCTTTAAGAGAGTCTTCTGGCTTCCATTGCATCTGGGCAGATAAACACAGACACATAAATAAAGAAATAAAAATTAATCAAGGGAATTGGAACAAAATGGCAGGGTAAGAGCCATACATACATATGGTGAACTTTTATGTCATTCGTTAACGTATAGTTATAATATATTCTTTATATATGTAAAATGTTATGTTATAAATTATATGGGTTATAATATAGTAGATTTTCAGTGTCAGTCACTCTCACTGCCCTGTGTTGTTCCCTTCCAGTTCCCACAGATACCTTTCCTAATTCACCCCTTTCTAGTTTCAACCATTTGCTATTTTGATCACCATGAACACCAATTGGAAGGGTTTTCATTAAACTCTACCTTTGAGAAAGATATACCAAGTAAGTAAGATGAACAGTACTGAGATATGCTGTATTAGCAGATATTACAATTAATGGTTACAGAAAAAATAATAAGATTGTTGAGTATATTACCAACTCTTGTTTTGTGAAGTCCCTCCTCTTTATAGACGAGAGCCTACATACTGAGGATTTTCTATAGATTTCATTCCCCCCTCCAAAGCTCAACTTGAAATTGTTCACTGGGATGGTATAAAGAGGTAGGGAGCTCAATAAGAGATTGAACGCTGGCAGATGGGGCCAGCCTGTATTGGCAGAGATTGGCCGTCGACTCTGCCTGCATCCAAGCTTGCCAATTTTTAGGCAGAATCCTGGCTGTGGTAAAAATGAAGACCAGCCATTTTCCCAGTGGCTGGTTTGACACTTTTGAAGCCATCTCCCTAAGGAGGTTCATTGATGCTCACTCAGGATGATTTTTTTTCTAGTTACATCCATTTGCCTACAAATTTCAAGATTTCTTTGTTTTGAATTGCTGAGTAGTAGTCTATTGTGTAAATGTACCAGTTTCTTTATCCATTCTTTAATTGAGGGACATCTAGGTTGTTTCCAGATTCTGGCTATTACGAATAAAGCTGCTATGAGCATAGTTAAGCAAATGTCCTTGTTGTAGGGTGGAGCATCTTTCAGGTATATGCCCAGGAGTGATATGGATGGGTCTTGAGCTAGAACTATTCCCAATTTTCTTTTTCTTTTCTTTTTTCTTCTTCTTTCTTTCTTTCTTTTTTTTTTTTTTTTTTTTTTTTTTTTTTTTTTTTCGTGGCACACACCTTTATTCACAGCTGTAGGGAGGCAGAGGGGCAGAGGTAGACAGATCTTTGTGAGTCCGAGGCTGGCTTGACATATATAGAGTCTCAAGCAAACCAGGAATACATTGTGAGATCACATTTCAAAAAATCCTAAGAATGTAATTTAGAAAATGCTCAGCCTTTTAAAAATAGAGGTCCAGGAAAATGATTGTCCACATACAGGAAAGTGAAACTAGAGCTACATATTAGTTATTTGCCTCATTGCAAAAAAAAAAAAGTTCATAAAATCTATTTAAAAAAGAAATGTTTTTACCTGAGTATACTGGGAGTGCAGGTTAGCAGCTTCCCAAATGAGAACATGACAGAGACAGTTTGCTACCTGATCCATCACCCAAAACTCTGTATAATGTTGTTGAGAAAGCGTCAGATTGATTTCCAACGTGGTTATGCAAGTTTGCATTTGCACCTGCAATGGAGGAGTGTTCTCCTTGCTAGCATCTGCTGTCACTTGAGTTTTTGATCTTAGCTATTCTGATAGATATAAGATGGAATCTCAGAGTCATTTTGATTTGCATTTCCCTGCTGACTAAAGATGTTGAACATTTCCTTAAGTGTTTCTTAGCCATTCAATATTCCTCTGTTGAGAATTCTCTATTTAGCTCTTTTCCCCATTTCGCAATGGCTTATTTGGTTTAGTAGTGTTTAATTTCGTGAGTTCTTTATATATTTTGGATATTCCCCACAGTCAGATGTAGGGATTGGTGATAATATTTTCCCAGTCTGTAGACTATTGTTTTGTTCTGTTGAGAGCGTGCTATGCCTTACAGAAGCTTTTCAGTTTCATGAGATCTTATTTATTAATTGTTGTTCTTATACCTGAGCTATTGGTGTTCTCGTCAGGAAGTTGTCTCCTGTGTCAATGGGCTCAAGGCTCTTGCCCATTTTTTCTTCTAACAGATTTAGTGAGTCTGTTTATGTTGAGATATTTAATTCACTTGGATTTTAGTTATGTGCAGGATGATAAATAAAGGTCGAATTGAATTTTTCTACAAGTAGGCATTCAGTTAGACCAGTACCATTTGTTGAAGATGTTATCTTTTTTCCATTGTATGGTTTTGTCTTCTTTATCAAAATTAAGTGTACGTAGGTGTGTGGTTTTATTTCTGGATCTTCGACATGATTCCATTGATCCACCTGTCTGTTTCTGTACAAGTGCCATGCCATTTTTTTCATGAATTCTTTTTAATAGTGAGAGATTATTAAGACCATGGTGGGAGAAAGGGGAATTACTGGAGACATTTGAGATTTACTTTTCCAGTGTCTGCATTATTAAATCATCCTTTATACATCTACTAACTGTTACCTAAGAAAAGTTATCAATTGTTTGAAGAAGATGTATAGGGAGTGCATGGTCCTTTGCTCCCAACCTAAGTTTTCCAAAATGGAATTCAAGTTACTTCAGAAATTTCAAAAACAAGCAAATTATACATATTGAAAGCATATACTATAATAACATTTTCTTAGTTACAAATAAAATTTATTATTTTTCTTATTAGAAACTTAAAATACACAAAATTTGGACTTCTATAGCCTCAAGTCCACATAACTTATCTTTCAGATTTATTATCATTTTTCTATTTTTTGAATTTAAGAATCAAAGTAAAAGCATTTTGAAAACTTTGCATTTCACTTTCAGAGCAACCATTTCTGTTTTTCTGTGTGTGAGAGGCTATGTAATCACATGGAGATTAGTCAGTATGCCCATAAAGGAAAGGTCTGATCATTAAGATTTGGTTCAGATGAAAATTTCTTCTCTTGAACAGTGTAGTAAACAACTTCCCATGCCAACAGAATTCTATCTGATACTCATGCAATATACATGAAACTTGCACATTTCTTAGGCAAAGCAAATTGGTCATCTCAATGAACCTAGTCAGGCCTGCTTAGTGAGGAGCAGAAGTACACTCCTTGGTTCAAATGAATGTCACTGTCTCTTCACCGAAGGAGAAGAATAAATTATTATTATGTAAGCATTACCTAGGTTCAGTCTATCAACAAAACCAGGAAAATACTGAAAAAAAAATCATTAACCAAACTTTCTTTTTAGGTGTTTTAACACATATTTGTAAGTGTTTTGCCATTACCCTTATATATACTTTAGCTCTTGACATACAGTATGCATAAGACTACCCAGACTAAGGGTTTTGAATGACACATAAAACTGTGTCATATAAAAACAGGTAACTATAAATTTGAAGTAGTGAAATACTCGTTTTTGGAGAGACCAGAGTTACAAGATAGAAAGGTTGCTGATCAAAACTACCACCCCACTGTCAAGTGTGCATATGCTCTCAGGTCAGTTGAATATTGTCTTCCTGCATTTCACAAATATGTCTGTTTGTTATCATTCACATAGACCTGAGTTGATAGCATCTTCCAAATGTGAACCAAGAAAGCATGAGGCCTGTTGAGATCTTTCATTTTCATAATCCATAGGAGAAAAAATGCTTATTTATATAAAATCCCAAATATTACTTTACTTCAGGAATATAGATTTCTAGAGAAATGTTTGAAATTTTCAATTGAAACTCAGCCTTGAAATGGGGAGTAATTTCATGACTATTTAAACTATCACCCAGTGGCTCTCATCCTTTCTAATGCTGTAACCCTTTAATATAGTTCCATATTCTGTGGTGACCTCCAATTATAAAACTATTTCATTGCTACTCGATAACTGCAATTTTGTTACTTTTATGAATAGTAGTGAAAATATCTGATATGTGTGTGTGTGTATGTATGTGTGTGCGTGCATATGCATATAACCAGGAGGGCATTTCTGATTGTATTTCTCCTTGTATAGTAGCCAAGGTAAATAATAGCATAAATAAAAAGAGTAGTATTTTAGTAGTGTTGTAACAATCTCCACCTAGAAACAGGCTTATGTTTTTTAATTAACTGTAATATTGCTTAATGTTATTAACTTATCCAAAATCACAAAGTTATTTACTAGTAGCAAGTTGCAACTATAGATATTTTAAATCTCTTACAAACTTCTGTGTGAATTACTGTTTTTTCTTGAGATAACTTAAAATTCATACACAATTGATTGAACTTGTAATTTTCAGAGGGCCCAATTATACCTACATCTATGTTTGTGCTGAGGTATTTACCCCTTCAGTTATCTGAAGAACATTTTAATGAGGTAGTATTATGAGGATTTCTCTTTTGAAGCCTCAGGCAGAACTTGCACTACACTTGCCTTGGTACCTAAGTGGACAGTAGATGACTCAATATCCCTGGACAATCTACTTTCAACTAAGGAGTGACAGGTATCTTGTAAGCTTTTTTTTTTTTTACACAAAAGAAGAAGTATACTGGTACTTAATGTGAGTGAAATTATTTGCAGCCTTTCCTTTTTTATTCTTGCATTTTCTTCTTTAAACTATTCCTTTTTTTTTTGCTCCATCTCAGGAAAACCTGTCCAGATATCAAAGCCTCTCAACTATTTGATTCTTAAGTTGGCATCTCCAATAACCTCAGGAGTGTGTCAGTAAACAATTGTACATGGTAGTTGAAGTGACAATAAAAAAGTTTTATTCAGAATTTGAACTCTGAATAGGCAATCTTCCAGACATCTACGTTGCCTCTAAAGGTGCTATTTGTTCTCTACTTATAGCCCTGTATTAATTGTTTAATGTAAAAATAATTAGTAAAAACTTAATAAGTTTGGGAAAAAAGATTAGAGATATACAAAGAGTTCCTGAATCACTGTGAAGTTAAAACAAAAGAGATAACTATTTACATGAACAAGCGGGATGCTTGAAATAGTGGACAGTGTGATAGTAGATAGTCAATGGCCAGTATGACCCATAAATACTAGATTTTAGGAAAGAGGAGCAGTAAGCTATAACACAGATTATTTGCTAGTGAAAAAAAAAAAAGATGGGTGGATAGAAGAACTCACTTAATGTGACAATCAAAAGAAAGCCTTGCCTAGATCAGGACCTGGCAATTTATGCACATGTAGTCTAACACAGGAAATTTGCAATTCACAGAGAAGATCTCACTTGCATCGCTAGCTCAATTATCAGGGTTATAATAGTGATCTGTTTTAAGAGGAGCTCTGCTGTCTAATGTTACTCTTGGGAAAAGTAGAAGCTCCTGTATTTTGTGCCTACTAAGTTCCAATAATCTCTGCTATTTATTTGGTCAATAGACAGTCACCTATCAAGACACTATAGACTCAAGAAGCTGTCATTTATACATAAATTCCTGGGAACACTTCTATATTTTCAGAAGCAAGGCCTGTATTACAAAGGGAAAAGTGACACTCTATTTATCAAGGAGGTAGTCGGTAGCTAATAAGGACAAAACCAGCTGTTTGTGAATTCATGTGGGGCTGGGACGGAGATTACATGGTAATTGACTATGCCTGGCAGAATGTTTGGGGTTGTTCATTTCTTCATGCTCAACCAGTTAGGAACATCTAGACAATATGATTCCACTGACTGGGAATTTCCTATACTCATAAGTGCAATTTTAGGACATCTTGGATGCAAGATTAATCCACTTGAAAATTTCCCAAGTTCTCCTGGTAAGAAATATATATATATATATATATATATATATATATATATATATATATATATATATTGTCCATGGCTGATATAGATCTCCATGTCATGACTCTAGCCCTAGAATGGTCAAAGTCTTAGTGTGTACTATACATTAGCTTTTGATTTGAGCTATGTGTCTTGAACTGAGAAGAAACAGAGTCACACTATCATTCCTTCTATACCAGGATAAGTCATAAACCAGAATCTTGGGAGGTATCTTTTCCATTAATTTGAATCTTATATCTTTGTATTATTTTTATTTCATTTTCTTTTTCTTTTAATCCTGAATTTATTGATGTTAGTGTTTTAATGTGTTCTATTTTATATCAGTCAGTATATTTTTTTGCATAATTTTATACTCCCATTTTGAATACACTTTTATTGTATGGTAGATCTGCTGTGAGTCTAACTTGCTCATGCTTCTGTTGGTTGTAATCTCCCTCTTTGCAATGCTGGAGATCATGCATGACACTTTGAACTCACAAAGTATTTACTCCACAAAGCTGTGGATCCAGCGAAATGCTGAGAGTTGCATGGAAGAATAGGGGCATGGAAAAAACCAAAGGGTTCAGGAGCTCCACAAGGAGATCATCAAGCCCCATGGATCTGGACAGGGGGCAAGAGGTGGTGCACAAACCTATATGCCAACCAAGGACATTGCAAGCAAGAATTTCAACCCCCTGTTCAGAAATTGATGCATAGATCATTCTCCATGTTGGCATGGGGAGGAGAGCAGGGACTGGCTCTGACATGAACTCTGGTGCCTGTGATTTCATCACTGCCCCTTTGCCCTGCAGCCTTGCGCCCCATGAAGGAAGGGGTGTGGACTATCCTGATGAGTCATGATAGTGGGGGAGGAGAGGCCCCCTGACAGAGGTCTAAGGAAGGGTAATAGGGCAGAAGAGGGAGGGTAGGTGGAAATGGGAAGAAAAGAGTGAGGGAATAACAACCAGGAGATAATGTGAAAAAGTTATAATAAAAATAATGATAAATAAGAATTTAAGCCAGAATAAAATAATAAAATGACAACGGTAATATGTCTTCCAATAATAATTCTGAATGCAAATTATTCTAATTTTCCGATTAAAAGATACATATTCTCGCCATTCATATTAGAAAACAAGGCTCAACTGCCTTCTGTCAGCAAGAAACTCACCTCACTGGCAAAGAAACACAAAGACTGAGAGTTGAAACATGGAAATAAACAACTACAACAACAAAAGCGAGCAACCAAAAAAATGACCATGAATCTGAAAGAGAACAAGGAGGAGTATGTGGGAAGGCATGGAGGGGAGAAAAGGAGCAGGAAATTATCTTATTTTATTATAATCTCAAAAATAAAGTAAATAATAAAAAAAAAATAAAAGTGAAGAAAGGGCTATAAAAGTCACAATGCAGAGACTAGTGGCTTTACCAAACATCAATAACAAAATTTCTAAGATTATAATCAGAGAAATAAACCCATTAGTAGTAGTCTCTGACACTGACCCCCATAAAAATATTGTAGAATAAACCTAACTATAGAGGGAAAAGATCTTTTTAACAAAACCTGTAGAATAGGACAGAAACAAATTAAAGGCACTAGAAGATAGACATGCCTTCTTTATGGATCAGTAAAATTAATATTGTTTAAAATGTTCATATTACTAAACCAATGTACAGAGTCAATGTATGTCCCATTGAGTGCCAATGATGCTCTTCCCAGAGATACATTGGCATTTTTTTTCATAATTCATACCTTAACATTTGCCATATGTATTAAAGCAGTACCAGCAATAGATGCCATCTCTCTCTTGTTTAAAATCAACTCCCTAGTGTGAACTTTAATTACTATTAGCTTTTAACTCTTTTTTTCTATCCCTTAGCTATGACTATTGTCACACATTCACTATATTTATGAATATAACATAGTTTGACCAAGATGCTAAATATTTCAATATTTTCTACCTGTGGAAGTATTTAGCAGTAAATATCAACAGTGGTGCAAGATAATGCTTGTCTGCTTAAGTTCTGGACCCCTTGATAACATGTACAAGGAATATTCTGCTCAATGCTTAGTCAATATTTACTACCAAATAATTTAGTTTTACAATTAAGCTTAGTCGTTTAGGGGTTAAGATGTTTTTTATGTCTAGAGAGATGTTTTAAGTTGATAAATATAATATATGATAGATAATGGTTTACAGTCAGAAATTTCAGACACACCAAGATAGGAAAGATGTTTTCTTCAAGGTGGCCAAATACAAATAGTCAAAACATTATGAATATAACATTTATATATTTCCTAATTGTTTTGTGCTTCATGCTATAGGTAGTTTATTGTATATATGTATAATAATATAAATGCATATGCAAAATAAAAGTACAGCTGAGGATATGGTCTTGAGGGTGTGGGTGGAAAAGAAATAAATATGTCCAAAAGTGCTTCGGCATTTGTCTTTTCAAAAGGTGGACACTAATTTTCCCTGAGTGTGGGCCAAATTTAGTGATTTTCTTTTAAAGAACAGAATGTGGTAGAATTGGAAGCATGTGACTTCTTGGTAATACAATAAAGGACATGAAACTGTGATAAAAAAGATTTGCTAGAAGAGATAACATATTAGTAGAAAACTGACAGGCATTGATTTTGCAAAGGAAGCAACCATAGGTTGAGAGATGTGAGAGTGCTCTAAGAAACCAATAGTAATATGAAGAAAAAAATAAATAAACAAAGCTTCAAGAGAATATGATGATATAAAATATTTTATGATATGCTATAACAAAATTCAGTGTCACTCCAGAATGGCCTGAAGCCACTGATGCTTGAAAGCCTGAACAAATTACTCTTTCATGAAGAAATTACTATATCAAATGTTTGACTTTGGTAAAGAAGAGACAAGTATGATAGGATGTATGGAGGAGTGGAGGGCCAACTTAGAGACAGGGTGTCAGAGATAAGACCATGAATATTATTAGTCTTATAAAGATCTTGTGAACCAAGATTTTGTGAACAAGAAAATGAAATCCACCAGAATTGGCAAAGCAAGCCAACATGGAGGAGGTGTGAGCCCTCCTGACAGGGTGATCCTGGCTTAGACTCCGAGTTGGCCTTTCCAAAGTTTCCTTTCAACCCCAGGTTCTCAACCTTCCTAATGCTACAACCCATTAATACAGTTATTTGTGTTGTTGTGACTCCAATCACAAAATTGCTTTATTGTTACTACATAACTGTAATTTTACTAGTGTTATAATATACGTATCTGATATACTAGATATCTTATATGTGACTGCTGTAGAAAGGTCATTAAACCCTCAACGGGGTCGCAACCCACAAGTTGAGAACTGCTGCCTTTGACCATCTGTATTATTGTCTCAGATTCTTCCCTTGAAGGAATTTCTCTTTTGTTTCTACCCTTCTCTCCCTCCTATCATCTTACCCCACAACCATAGCTGAATAGAGGTCTGATAAATTATTCATTCCCAAACCCCTGCACTACTTCCTCATAAGTATTTCCCTGGTGCCATGCATGGTTAATCCTGTTTAGCGTCAGTTTCTTGGAGAAATTGAAATAACACAGAAAAGAAAGGACAGATGGAGAAATCAAGGACTTGACCCATATTTATGACCTGTGCTCATAAGTGGCTAGAAACGTTATTCCCAGAAATAGAAAGTGCATAAATCTGGGCCATTGATACTGAATTTTATTTAACATAGGTTGAATTTTTAACCTTTTCATGGTATTCTCCTTTATACTCTTCAGTTTTTCTTTCTGTTTCTTTCTCCCGTCCCTCTCTCTTTCATATGTAAGCACACACACACAGACACATACACACAGACACACAAAACACACATTGAGTACTAACTTTTCATTAAGTTTGTTTGTAAATATTCTAGTCAAAGTTTGATGTTTTCTGGTTCTTTACATTACTCTTCGTTACCTCTAGGTTTATACCACATAGCTATGACACCTGTGAGTGATCAATCGCAAAGGGGCCTTCTCGTGCTGGGGATGGAGAGCAAGTGGGTTGAACTTTACACTGTGCAGAACTCAAAGGATAGGCAGGGCATTACATATGTTTTAATATTCCCCACATTCAGCTCTGCCTAAGTAGAAAGAAAGACAGGAGCTTAATATAAAAAGATTATGGAACAGATGCTTGGAAATTTCAGCTTCCTCTCTGGTGATTACAAAGGCTGTTATAAGTACTTTCCTGGAAGCTTCCAACCAGCCCAAGTCAGAGAAAGATGGTTTTGTATCCTTATATCGCAGAAGCTGTTTATAGCACTCCATGGCTCAGCCTAGTTACTTCAGACGTCCTATACTGATGGCTACTGACCTCCTTGACTTTGCTAGTGGTTACTGAGAAAGAAAGGTCAGTCCAGTAGTCATTTGAGGAATGAAGATGTTTCAATACCAGCATGAGCCATCTCAGTAAGGGCATTTGTGGGCTATCCTTGACTCTTTTGCCTACTTAGGGAATTCTTTTTCCCCTCCAGGCTTGCCTTGTCCAGCACTGATGGGATGGTATGTGCTTGACCTTATTTTAGCTTGTTATGCTGTGTTTGGTTAATGTCCTTGGAAGGCCTGCTCTTTTTTGATAGGAGGTGGAAGGGGGTTGATTTGAGGGAGGGGGAAAGAGGATTTGGAGAGGGGAGGGAGAGGAAACTGTGGCTAGGATGTAATTAATATATGAAAGAAGAATAAAAATGTAAAAATATTATATAAGCCCAAAGTCAGCTTTCCATTATAAATTCAACCTTAATGTCTAAATTAAAATTTTATAACATTATGAGTGAATGCATTTCTTGCTTTTCTGTCTGAGGTATATGAATTTTAAGTTTTTTGGTAGACAAAGTGTGCCAAACAAACACTGTTTCACGTGTATTGAATCAGGGGTCGATTTGCATCAGCCAAGGAATGGTCATTAAATCATGGAATCTTTATCTAGAGGACAACATGTTGAAAGAATAATAAGTGTTATTAACAGCAAATGCAATATAGAATATTGTAACTGTCTTTCATTCCCTGAGATCAAAATATGGTTTCAAAATGTATGGCAATTAGGTAAATGTACAAATTAATTAAGAATTATAACTTGAAAATTACTATAAAAGAAAATAATATGATCTTGTTCTAAAGGAGTGACAAACAAAACACTTAGAAGTGTAGAAATATTGGAAATATATTTGGGGGATTGACTTTCAAACCTAGACTAGAAGTTTTCCCAGGAAAAAGTGAATGAAATATTTTTAAGCAAGGAAACAGCACAAGTGAAAGAAACTTCACACAGAGTATTTCGAGGTTACATATCATTTTCCTCCTAGTTATAAAATAGGATCATGGTAACATTTCCTCATGTTGACACTAGTGATTTAAAAAAAAAAAAAAAAAACCTAAACCATCCCAAACACTTGATAGATCTATTGCATAGGTAAAGACCTAGATATCGATCTATCTGTGTAGAATACTACATTACACATAAAATTGCCATTGCTAATTAGATGTCACCATCAACACCACAGCCTTTCCACTATGGCTGCTGAGTAATTTACAATTGGTTGTTGCTGTAAAAAACAATAGATAACCTACAAATGCTCTCTTCTTAATGCCAACCTCAAACCTATGCACTCTTTCCCCATGCATGAATATGTACATCAAAGTACAACCCTTCTATGTTCATCAGCACCACCACCACCCGGCTTGATTTGTTATCAGATACCTTCGCCTCTGAAACACACACACATATTTTAAAATATATTATTTGTACATGTGTATATTATATATAAGTATGTAAGATATACTAAAATATGCATTAAATATATAGCCCCTTACTTATATTCTATTGTGGTACATGTGTAATTTTCTTTAATTGAATCTCACAACTTCTAATCTTCTATATAACACATATGTCATGAGATTATATTTTATGTGTAATTATATAAAGCCTTCTGTATAGACTTTCCCAAATGAAGTTTCCTGCAAATGAGTAATGTTAAGTGCATTTCCAGAATGGGTCTGTTGACTCTACCCTCAGTTCTTTCTAGTAGAATGGAAGTATACCCCAGTGGCATGGCTTTAGCTCTCCTTATTTGGTCTCCACCCTCCCTTTAAACCACTAGTTAAGTAGCACAGTGGCATTTCACCTCTCTGCCTGCTTCATCTGGCCCAGTAGTGCTCTCTCTTTCTCCCAATTTGCCCACACCGACCCATGAGCACTAAATGAAGCGAATAATTTGGTGCATTGTTGGGGGGTGGCAGTAGGGGTGGAAAGGGGAGGGGACAGCTGACAGTGAATGGTGTCAGCTGCAGAGGCAGCAGAAAAAGCCGACATCTTAATAAAACAGCCTCAGGCAAAATCCCATTAAAGCCTTCAGAAGGTTGTTTCCCTGCAGTTGAGCAGGTAGGCGTTGAGCAGTGCGAGGCAGCCCTGAGTGCTCTCAGGGAGCCCAGTTCAAAAAAAAAAAAAAAAAAAAAAAAAAAAAAAATGAGTGCTTCTTTTTTTTTCCTTATTATAAATCATCCACCAGTATAGCTCCTCAGAGTCATTTGCAAGGCAGAGAAAGAGAGCTAGCATGGGAGAGAAGGAGGGAGGAATGGGGAAAGCTGGGGAAAGAGAGGTATAAAGGGACGGAGTTCCTCAGCCACAGCAGGAACAGCAAGAAGGCTGCTTGTGCGGCCATTAGTGGTGAAGTGAGGACCCCAGGCTGACCTTTGGAAAGACAAGGAGGCAAAAAAAAAAAAAAAAAAAAAAAAAGTCAAAACCCAGCCGGAATGATAATGAGGATGGAGCATCTAAAAGGTGCATTGTCTGCTGGTTCCCAGCTTAAAGAAAGATGGTGCATTCTCTGCAAGCAGCACTGCCCTGTGAGCTGATCACTGCTGAAGAGCACAATTGCTCTTTTTAAAGGATGGCAGGTGTGCCATAGACCTATAGGAAAAGAGAAACACGTGTACCTGTATGCCTCTATCCAATGCACACACTCAATTTATGACAACAAAGGAAACAAGAATTGTTCCCAAATATTTTTTTTGGTGTGTGTTATCACAGCACACCTACAAGAGCCAAATCTGCAGCATGTTTGCTGATATTTCAGGATTTCAAAGCTGCCGAAAAAGGTGATTGCAGCTGACCTAGCATCTGCTCCAGCATTCAAAGATTCCTTCTCTGAGGAAGTTCATTGACATAGGAAGAAAATATTTTCACCATCACTGTAATAGGTCAGTTTGAACAGAATGACCAGATTTTGTTGAGAACATCACCAATGTCTCACTAATTGTTATGAAGCTGATTATTCTTCAGTTCATAAAAGTTACAGTGTCCCCTAAAGGGAGGATGGCTTGTTCAATATGCATTATTTAATAACTAAGTTACAGTTTGATTAAATGCAGGCATCCTTCACTACATACAGTCTGGATGGGCCTGACAAATATGTGGGTTTAAAGTCATTATAAATTCAATCACATTTGAATATTGAAAATTTGGCATTTGAGCAGCAAATGTGAATTGAATCCTCTGTCAGGTAAGATACCTGTCTCCATGTTTGTTTTGTTGCTTGGTTAGTTTAATGCAGAGTTTCCTTGTCAGGTTTTCCAAAGATTCGAATCTACGTTAGGCATATCCGATGTCACAGGCTGCAGGTTTAGCCTTTCACACTGGGGAATCATGCTTAACAAATTTTAATTCACTCACCGAGGAACATAGTAGTAACAGCAGACATTTTGAGAAGCCACACTTAAGCTTACGTATGTTTGTGTGGCACTGGGAACTGAACCGAGGAGGGTCTTATGCATGCTACTTGTATGTTGTCACACTGGGTTGGATCACAGATATATTTATGTTTTTTAAAAATTTTAGACAAGGTTTCATTAAATTTTCTGGCCTTGCCCTGTACCTGTCATGTTTCTTCGATAGCCTCCCAAGTACATGATTAAAGGCCAGGTATCCTCTATGTAATCCAATTTCGTATTCAGTCCTTGACCCAGCTGTAAGTCTGTGTAAAAGATGTACATGTTTCATTTCATCAATGCGGCTGTGATTTTTGGTTTCTATGTAAAGTTTAAGGCTATTTTTTTTTCAGCCTATCCCTGCTCCATGTCTTTCCTCAGCACCCTGATCACCTCAGCTGTAAACAAGAGAACTAACTAAGGGTATTTATTAAGTCTAAGCAATATCAATATAAAATCATTTTTTATTCTAAATCAGGATTATTTGGCACCTAAATCTCAGGAGTTCTTTCCTCTTTTTTTTTTTTTTTTTTTAATTTTTATTTTTAAAACTTCTTTCTTTTTTTAAAAGACCCCAGGGTTTCTTTTAGTTCGAAAGAAGTACTTTTTCCAAAATAATACCGCTCTAAAATAAACTTGAGGTAGATGCTTTTAATGTCCTAAATCTGGACTTGGATAAAATTCTATTTTTCTGGCTTTGTCTTCTACTCAGTAAAGGAACACAACATAATATGTTGTGCCTTGGTTGGACCTGAATGCTGCTATATTGCACTGAAATTTGTATACCTTGCAACTTAATAGAGTATTAACACCAGGGTATATTTCACAAGAAGATGAGTGCTCAGCTATTACTCTGGATAAATGATTCCAGGTACATAGAGTCTATGGTTACACTGTGTCCATGCACCTTTACTGGGTGTTTAAATTGTGTGGGTTTGGAGTGAGATAGTATAGAGAAATATGCCAGAGAATTATGTTGTGATTTTTGAGGTTGTTGGTGGTATATTTGTAGTTAAAGTGAGGTGTCATTTTGCTGCTTGTTATAGAATATGGCATGACAGTGGGGAAAAGGTAGATTGTGAGTTCAAGAGTCGGTATCCTGGTTGTTTCAAAGCTTAGCTTGATTAATGTTTGACTGGCCTATAACAAATCAGATAACCTCTAAATCTATCAGGCTGTGGTGTGAGATGCAAAGTTGCCTGCAGGGAGAAGCACTACAATTAGGGAAAGACTTCTACTGTTAGTTAAGACCACCTACTGCATTTTCAACTGACCTATCACAGAAAACAGGATATGCTGAGGCCCTGGGGATTGATGTTTCATATCTAGAAGATTTCTCTCCAAATGACATAGAAATGGCCAGATTCAGATATATATGTATGTATGTATGTGTGTATATATATGTATGTATGTATATATGTGTGTGTGTGTGTGTGTGTATATATATATATATATATATATATATATATATATATATATATATAGAGAGAGAGAGAGAGAGAGAGAGAGAGAGAGAGAGAGAGAGAGAGAGAGAGAGAGAGAGAAACAGAATTAACTCAAAACCACCCAAAATTTCTTGGTTGTCAGATGTCAATTTTCTTCAGTCTCTCTTCAACCAATTTCTCAGTACATTGCATGGTCATGATAATGTCTTTTAAATACCCGGAGTGAGCGTTTAACTAGAGTGAGATTACTAAATAGGTAATCTACCAGGTTTTTGACTAATAAGACAAATGACTTTTTCCTTTTCATGATGAAAATTCTCAGGTAAAGGCTTGAATGATTGGCCTTGTATCATGTTTGTATTGCTGACCTGATGGAGCTTAGAGATTAGAAACAGTTCTACTATTGCCTCAGGTAAAAATCACATAACAATTGTACAGGAATGAGAAAGTCAATCTCTAGGCATATAACTTCCTTCTATGTATATGTTGTATTTGTATTGATTATCTATTTGTTCTGTAGAAGTAAATAATATTCAGTGCTTAAAAGTATTCACTATAGGCCAAGTTACAATCATAGAGTCAATTTATCTATCTATCTATCTATCTATCTATCTATCTATCTATCTATCTATCTATCTATCTATCCATCTATCTATCATGTGTCTAATTACCTATTATTTATTGATCTTCTATTTATGTATCTATCTATCTCTTCTCACATACAAAGAGTCTCAAAATGTAATATGGTACATGGTATAATGGACCACACAGATCGTTAAGGAAATACCAGTACAGGAATTACTCAATTAAATGAAAATGACTGCAGCAGGCAGAAATTTAAGCTCACTAATCTGCTGAAATTGCCTCCTCTTTGGAGAGCTACTATACCCAAGGTTGTATCTTTTCTCAAAGTAGCTCATATCTAATGTCTGATTGTTGCATGCTTAAAGCATACTTGTCATCTTGTTCTAACTGAACATATCTAGAAGACTGTTCTAGTTGAAATCTTCCTCAACAATGCACCCAAATTTTACTTTGTATATGTGTTGTGTAATTTCTGCTGCTTGGTTCTGCTTCCTTTCCCTTCTTTTATAGCTCTGAAATCCAACAGAACATTTCAATAAAACTCTTGTGTTGTGTTCTCCTCAATGTATTTCCTAGGGATGAGAACAGTTTGTACAGGTGACTTGACTATAGCACATTTGAACATAATGGAGTGAATGTAAGGAAGGAATAAACCTTTCTTTTTCCAAACAGTAACTTTTTGTATTTTGTCTGATTGTATTATATATATATATAAAATGGGCTTTGATCAAATCCACCCCCAGCTCCCTACCACTTCTCCTTCCCAAGTTCATGTGTTCCGGTTTACCCAACTCCATTTAGTGCTGCCTGTATATGTGTGGGTGTAGGGCCATCTGCTGGAGGTAAGCTTTTTGCCCCAAATCACTAATTTAGTAAATGTCAGGGCTGATGCCCTGATTCTAGGCCCTGTGCTCACAAGCACTGTTTTCTAACACTTGAACTTGCCTGAGAAAGCTCTGGTTTACCACCAGGCTCCACATTGTGAGTTTAGGACATGTGGCCTGGGGCTATTACTGAAGACCTTAGCACAGATAAGGAAGGGACCGTTAGGATGAAATGTCACTGCTGTGATCTGCATACAGATGAGGAACCATGACATTTGGAGAGCATAACAAGATTTCTCTTTCCCTACATACATATGTGTCAGGTACTTTATTAAAATAGTCATGTATTATAAAATGTGTGTGGGATCACTTCAATTAGAGAGGATTTAAGGTAATATTTATGATGACATCAGTTTCATTACCTTAAAGCTAAATCTTTATTCATGGAAGACTGTGAGGGAGAATTAAAGTAGAGATTATATATGAGCTGAAAAGGGTTTTATTTCAATGTGGCAACCTTATTCTTTCACTAAGTGAACATTATATAAAGTGGGTGTAGTTTACCTAGAATTTCATGGCATATCTGCCTCTTAGCCTCAGTTCTCCCTTGGATACCCATCTGTGACCACTTTCTCCTGGCTTCTGCACCTGTTCTCTTGGCCTCTATATTCTGAAGGAAAAGCAAGAGTGTGCTTGTATTTACGCCATTAGGTATTGTGAGGACTGCATACAAACATTCTCTCTCTCTCTCTCTCTCTTCTCTCTCTCTCTCTCTCTCTCTCTCTCTCTCTCTCTCTCTTCTCTCTCTCTCTCTCTCTCTTCTCTCTCTCTCTCTCTCTCTCCTCTCTCTCTCTTCTCTCTCTTCTCTCTCTCTCTCTCTCTCTCTCTCTCTCTCTCTCTCTGTCTCTCTCTTCTCTTTCTTCTCTCTCTTCTCTCTCTCTCTCTCTCTCTCTCTCTCTCTCTCTCTCTCTCTCTCTCTCTCTCTCTCTCTGTGTCATTGGCATGGTAAAACCAGGAAATGCTTAGTGTTTCCCCTTCTGCTCTTTTTTTCCTCTCTCTTCCTATTTTCCTTCTTCTCCTCCTTTTAATTTGTGTCAGTGTGTGGAGAAAAGTTAAGAATTCTGAAAAAGCTTGTAAAGCTTCAGGATGAAATGAGTATACCCCAGAAGCATGTGTAATTTTCTGATTGTGTGTATTAGATCGCACAGCTGTAGTGAGGTACTCTATCATGAAGCACTAAGATGTGCACAGTCATTGATAAATGCTTTTAATACAAAACAAGAAGGCAGGCATTAAAGACATACAGTAAGCAATATGAATGAAAGCTGAATAAATAGAAAACAATCATGTCATTTTGTCAAATATTAACAAGAATAAACACATAGTATTCAGATCCTGAGCATTCAGTGTCCTCTGAAACACAGAATTCAATAAGCCAAATAATTGAAAAGATTATTGTATATTAAAAATTGGAATGAATTGAACTTAAAGATTAAAAATATCTTAGTTTGGAGTAATTTGGAAAGATTTATTCTTCTTGATAATTTCAAAGTTTTGGCACTTGTACATAAGTAGGTAGCCATTTGCAGTTCTGCCCTATGTGGCTTTTCACCATGACAGGAAAATAAGAGACTTCAAAAAGGGACAGATATATTAGTGAAATTACTTCATTGTACGCTGCCATCCACATAAAGAGTGTTGCTTTAAGAGGAGAGCATGTAGACATCAAGTGTAACCACAGTGGAAGAAAAAAATCACTTCTAAAGAGGCTCTTCCCTTTTCTAACAATGGGACAGGAATTAAAACAGCAACAGTGACCACATTTCAGGACTGAAAGGCTCATTTCCTGGAGAAGATGGCCCAGGATAACTTAAATTGTAGATGAAAATGTTAGCTGTGATATTGTGGGTTGAATAAGAATGGCCACCCATGGGTTCATGTGTTTGAATGCCTTGCCCCCAGTTAGTGGAACTTTTTGGGAAAGATTGACAGGTTGGATTTGATGGAGAAGGTATGGCACTTGGGGCTTTGAGGTCGCAAAAGCCTATGCCATTCCAAATTAGTTTTTTCTATCTTAATCTTATGGATTCACATGATTGCTCCAGTGCTGTTTCTGCCTGCTTGGTGTCATGCTCCCTCCTATGATGTCATGGAGTCTAACTTACCCCCTAAAATGAAAGCAAGCTTCTCATAAAGTGGTTCTTCTATAAGTTGTCTTGGATATGGTATCTGTTTGTAGCCATTGAAAAGTCCTAAAACATATGGTTTCAAAATTGTTATTTATTATTCTTTTTTTTTTTTAAGATTTTATCTTTTATTTATGTGTATGTGTGTCTTTGATGTAGGTGCTCACAGAGGCCGGGAGAGGGCATCAAATCTCTTGGAGTTGGAATTACAGGCTGCCACAAGCCACCAGACAAGGATTCTGGTAAGAAAGTCTAGTCCTCTATGAGAACAGCAAGACCTTTTAATACACTGAGCCGTTTAGCCGATATATATGTGATAATAATTATAAATAACTTCTAAAATAAAACTAAATGGTACTTGGCTTTCTAAAGTAAGCATTGTGAAGTGTAAGCTCAACATAGTCAATAGGTACAGACACAGACATGTCAAGTATAAACTGTATGTTAAATGCAAACTTCATTTAATTACTACTTAATTTGTGTTTTGTTAAATAAATTGATAATGGTAATTTTGTCTGACAAGCTACATGTTTATTTATTTGAGTTATTTATATACACAATATACTAATTTTGATATTTTAATATTCAATAACTTTTCCAATTCTTTAAATTTTTATTTAAAGCTCAAAGTCTTATAGGATGAATATATTTCTGACTTTAATTAAACTAACCATTTATCATAATATGTATGCCTTTGTGCCTTATGTATCAAATTACTTCTTTAAAAGAAGTCAAATTCTGCTTCATTTTCTTAATAATATTATAAAATTTTATTTGTTTTTAATTAAGTACTTAATCTGTTTGTCCTTCTTCTGTAAGAAAACCAATTTTATTAAGATTGATTTTATTTTTATAGATAAACAAACATTTTCTCCAGCCATGTTTAATATTTAATGTATGTTTCTCCTGTGTTTGCAATAGTGTCAGCATATAGCAAGTGTTCCTATAACCTGCAGGACTATAGGCTTGCAAGTACATAATGTTTCATTTTTAAAAAATAAAACTGGGTTAATTTTATGTTTTAAAAAAATGATAGTCAGAACTTACACTATCATCATTAGGACTTTTTATATTGGTTGTCAACTTGAGTGAATCTGGACTCAACTAAACATTGAGTCACTGGGCAGTACTGTGAGAGATTTTCTTGATCGCATTACCTAAGAGAGGAAGACATATCCTAAATCTACATGGCACCTTCTTGGTGGTAACCTAAATAACAGGAGGTCCAAGAGAAAAGCTTTATAGTTTTACTACCTTGCCTTTGTGTCTAAATGCAGAATTCCTTGCTTTTGCTACTGCTGCTGCTGCTGCCTCCCTTCAATGAAGTCAGCGTCTTTATACGCAAAGAAGTCAGCGTCTTTATACTCCCAACGAGATCTGGAGGTCAGAAGTTCTCCAGGAACCCCACATTCTTATGTCACCAGACTGAGAATGCTGAGTTATCCTGCTTAGGACCTAGAGGCCACTGGATTCTCAACCTCCCCAGTGAGGGCAGTCATATTAGACTACCCAGATCAGCGTGTGAAAGACAATCTAATAAGTCTGTCTTTAGTATATATCCATTTCCTGTTCCTCTAGAACAACACTTCTTAACCTGTGGGTCCCAACGTCATTGGAAAACCTCTATCTCCAAAATTATTTACACCATGATTTATAACAGGATCAAATTCCAATTACAAAGTAGCAAGGAAGATAATGTTATGGTTGCAGGGTCACCATAACCAAAATGAAAAAAAAAAAAAAAAAAAAACATAGAGACAGTTTGCTGCCTGAACAGTCACACAAAACTTTCTGTAATGTTGAAGCATCATATTCAGCCCTTCTGGTCCAAAATCTGACAAACATATTTGTGAGGCAGGAACTATTGAGGACTTGTTTATCTTATCTTGGCAGAGTTTGGCCATTGACTCTGCCTGCATACAAACTTGCCCATTTTTAGGCAGAATTCTGTCTGTGTCTGAAACAAGGATATTTTGCTCAGTGGCTGGTTTGCAACATTTGAAGCCATCTCTATACAGAGGTTCACTGATGCTCATCATCCTTTTTGAGGTAGGCTGGGTGTTGTCGGAAGTTAACCTGTCTCATTGTCAAAGAAACTCAAGTGATTTCTTTTTTTTAAGGGCTTTTTTAAAAATTAATTTGTTCATATTACATCTCAATGGTTATCCCATCCCTTGTATCCTCCCATTCCTCCCTCCCTCCCATTTTCCCCTTACCCCCCTCCCCTATGACTGTGATTTCTTAAGAGGAAAGATAAGGAAGATAAAATAACTAAGTTAAAAATGAAAAGTTTCACTCATGCTTGAATTATGGTTGTACCCTATTAGAATAGAATAACTTAGTTAGGCAGAAAGCCTCCCAAAATATCAGTGACTTAATATGAAATAGGTTTCATCTCATTGATATCATATAGATATCATAGAACAGTCATAGAACAAGTTGGTCCTGATGTTATTGTAAGTTTGGGCGAACTGTAGGAATAGTCACAAATCTAAGGGATAAATATCAGTCACTGGATGATCTTCTCGAGGAATTATGCAGGACAGCAACTCCTCTTCTTCTTGCTAAAAAACAAACAAACAAACAAACACCTTCTATCCATTGCCATATCTGTCAAAGAGAGAATACCAAGAAAATAAATTCTTATATGTTACAAGAAAAAAACAGATAAATGTTTTGTGGTTAGCATTCATAGTTCTCATAACAATTTAGCGCATTTTTATTGAGGAATTTTTGTAAGTTGAAACTGGAGTTCTAAGAATTATTATCTATGATTTCTGTGTTCCTATGTAATTTTGGTTTAGGTTCTGCATTTCTACATAATGTCCTTATATCCAAAATTATGTCTGTATTGAAATTTCTGAAAGTCATGAATGGTCTCTGCTACCTTTGCTCCAATAACTACAGTGGTTTTAACTTTACCTTTCTGCTTATCTTGTAAACATAAAGACTATTCCTCATCTTTTTCTTACTTCAAGTTCTTATTCATGTTCCCTCTATGTTTAAAGGAATCTTGTTGCTTATCAAGATGTCACATTCATTTTCTGGCTAATACCTGGTATAGGTTAGTCACTATCACTGTCACCAATAACCTCTGAATTTGTATGAGCACTTCAGTTTTTGTTCATCTTTTGTTAGTCTGTGCATCAAACTATCTTTTAAATGAACCAGTGATGACTCACATGTTTAGAGCACACCAGTTATTTCTTCAGACTTAGATTCCTCACCACACTTCAATTTCCTTCATTCAATATTTTTATATGACAGTTTATCAGAAAGACTTACTTTGAATCTGCCTTTCATCCTGTTCCATTTTATTTTGCCGTTAGTGTCCTTATTGGCTTGTGACAATGTGCATTAGGTTGTTTTAGAGTATAGGCCATTCTGCTGGCCTGCCCTCAGGGACCTGGCAATGTCTTACATTACCACCTTCACTTTATATTAAAAACACATTTACATTAGGAAGAATTATTTTGAAACAAGAGAGAGACAAAGTTTATGGGAAAGACACTAGGGAAAGGGATGCAAATAACATATGTCTGTAAACATGTCGTAGGGAAACCCATCCTTTTGTGTGGTAACTTAAAAATTAACAAAAAACAATTGAGGCAATTTAAGATAAATTGAAATGTACTCATTTAAAACCTAATTTGATGGGATTTTGACTAAGGTATACTCTTATTTACTAACTATGACAATTACTTCCTTGGGTTGATCCTCCAGTACAATATTAGTGTGATCAATAGCTCTCCCATACCTCTTCATCATGCCTATGGACTTTGTACCTCCCCTCACTACCTTGACAAAAGAAGCAGATAAAAAAACAAATAAATAAATTTTTAAAAATGTAAAAAGGGCTTGAGAGAGCCTTAGTTACAGACTATCCTGGAACAACTTAGAAGAAGCTTGGCATATCTGGTCACATTGTGTCAGCAGTCCAGAGGATAGAGAAATAAATGCATAGCATATATTTTTTAATTAAGTCCAGGACCCCAATGCATAGGACAATGCTAATGATATTCATAGTGGCTTTTTTCAGATAAGCCTTTCTGGAAACACCATCATAGGAACACCCAGAAGTTTGTCTCCTAGGCTATTTTATATCCCATCAAATCCCCAGTCATGACAATCTATCCCTCCTTTTCTCTTCCCCACCCCTCCCCTATCCAGTTCCCTTACTTTACCTCTGATGTCTATTTTATTTTCTCTTCTGAGATTAAGGTGCAGAAGGGGGATGGGGGAGAGAAGGCAAGGAGAGAGAATGGAAATTGGTAGAGGGCACCTCTGGAATGAGCTCCGTACCTGGGATGGGGAAGGCAAGCAGAGACAGACTCCACACAGCTGTGAGTATGCAGCCTGATGTGCCCATCTCCTGTAGCCAGGTGGAACTTCCATTGCAGGCATGGGGACACCATCCCACCCACAAAATCTTCTACCTCAAATTTGTCTTGTCTACAAAATGTCCAAAGATAAAGATGGAGTAAAGATTGAGATAACTCCCAGAAATGACTGGCCCAACTTGAGACCCATCTCATGGGAGAGAACCAACTCCTGGCACTATTAATAATACTCTGATATGCTTGCATACAGGAGCCTAGCATAGCTGTCCTCTGAGAGGCTTCACCTAGCAGCTGATGGAAACAGATGCAGAGACCCACAATCAAGCATTAGACAGATCTCGGGGAGTCTTGTGGAAAAGTTGGGGAAGGAGGAAGGATTAGGGAAGCTAGACATATCAAGGACATCACAAGAACACCTATTGAGTCAAGTAACCTGGGCCCATGGGGGCTCACAGAGACTGAACCACCAACCAAAGGGCATGCATGAGCTGGACCTAGGCTCCCTGCAGATGTGCCCCTTGGTCTACATGTGTGTCTTCTAACAACCGGAGCTTGGGGTTGTCTCTGACTCTGATGCCTGTCTTTGGATCTCTTTTCCCTAGTAGGGCTGCCTTGTTTTGCCTCATTGGGAGGGGATGTGGCTAGCCTTGCTGTGACTTTGGTGTATCAGGAGAGATTGTTACCCATGGGGAGGGTTCCCCTTCTCCTCAGAGGGGGTAATGGAGAAGGAGGGTTGGCGGGGCTAGGAGGAGAGGTGGAGGGACTGTGTTTGGGATGTAAGTAAATAAATAATAAAGTAATTAATTAATTGTTTTTAATATATTTTATTAATTTATTCATATTACATCTCAATTGTTATCCCATCCCTTGTATCCTCCCATTCCTCCCTCCCTCCCATTTTCCTCTTACTCCCCTCCCCTATGGCTGTGACTGAGGGGGACTTCCTCCCCCTGTATATGCTCATAGGGTTTTAAAAAATATTTTGTTAATTTATTCATATTACATCTCAATTGTTAGACCATCCCTTTTATCCTCCCATTCCTCCCTCCCTCCCACTTCCCCCCTACTCCCCTTCCCTATGTCTGTGACTGAGGGGGACCTCCTCCTCCTGTATATGCTCATAGGGTATCGAGTCTCTTCTTGGTGGCCTGTTATCCTTCCTCTGAGTGCCACCAGGCCTCCCCATCAAGGGGATGTGGTCAAAAATGGGGCACCAGAGTTTGTATGAAAGTCAGACACCACTCTCCACTCAACGGTGGAGAATGTCTGCAGTGTCTAATTGCTCATAGGGTTTTTATGCCTTCTTTCTCTCAGTACAATTTATGACTACAGATTCAAATCATTAGGTGTTTGTAGATCAATACATATTATTGCTGAGCAGTCTTCAATAGTAAGGAACATTAAAATCTGTTTATTGATTTATTGGATGAGTATTTGAAATTTATATAGTCTAAGGGTATTAGGCACATATGTGTTATGAAGATTTTTGTGGAAAACTTTGTTTCTAGATGCATTTTAATATCTTTAGAGTAAGAGCATATGCATGGGATTGTTAGTTATACAGAAAGTATAAACTTCATTTTATATGCAAGTTTGTAACTGTGTCCAAAAGTGGTTGTGTATTTTCATGTTTGTGTGAGTACTAATGTCTCTTAATACTTGAAAATACTCAGCATTGTTCATGCATTTTTTTAACTGTTATGGTGGCTTTACAATGACTTTTTTCTGCTTTAATTTACTTACATAATGCATGCTAGAAGTTCATGAGTGTGTATGCCATTACTATCTTATCTTTTGTCCATTATACCCTCAAATATTTTATAATAGGAACATAATTTATTCATCATAATATTGAAAGATTTTTATATACTGTACACAAATGCTTTCATCAGTGTATATGTTGCCAATATTCCCCCTAATATGTAACTTGACACTTTTCTGTTTTCTAATTTTAGCTTCTGAAGGGCAGAAATTATAAATTTGATCAGTTTAAGGAGAGCTATTCATAACTCTCCTTACACTTCTTCCACAATATTCTACTTTTATCCTGAAGCTAAGAGATAAGGCTTATTAATGTTTCTCTTTTAATCTCTCTCTCTCCCTCTCTCCTTTCCTACCTCCTTCCCTTCCTCCCTTTCTCTGTGTGTGCATGTGCACGTGCATGCGTGTGTGTGTGCGCGCGCGCACGCACGCATGTGTGTCTGTGTGTGCATGCGTGTGTGTGTGTGTGTGTGTGTGTGTGTGTGTGTGTGTGTGAACTTGCCCCAGATGGTCATGTGTCCTATCACATATTTAGATGTCAGAAAACAACTTGTGGGATTCGTTGTCTCTGTTCACCATGTGACTCAGTGATCAAGCTGATCAAGCTTAGATCATCCGGCTCAGCAACAAGTGCATTTATCCTCTAAGTTATGATCTCAGTCCAGTAAGGTTGGTTTTGAGTTAGTGTGCAATTTAGTATATAATGGAGGTCAATACCCTCCAAAGATTTGTTCTGATTTTCTTTTATCATTTTTTCTTTCCTTCCTTTTTTTTTTTTTTTTCAGAAACAGGGTTTCTCTGTGTATCCTTGGCTGCTTGGCTCTCCTGGACTCACTTTGTAGACCAGGCTCGCCTCAAACTCACAGTGATCTGTTTGCCTCAGCCTCCCTATGTGCTGGGATTAAAGACACGAACACCACCATGCCCAACTTTGTCCTGATTTTCTAACTGTAAGTGTTAGCTAAAACTCTTTCCTTACTAACTATATTGGTATCGTTGAAATCAGCTGGCATTGAGTGTGCTGGGATATTTCTATACTTATGGTCTGTTCTTATATTTGTCCATCACAACATGGATTTAATACCAAAGTTGTTTGATAAAGTCTCTGCAAATATTATTTTATTCATACCTAAATTATACACAGTGTATTACACTTTGTCCGTTTACCCATTAAGGCTGCTTATAATAGGACACTGTGACTAATATTCCAATGAATTGGAAGTGCAATATTTTTGTTTATTTGTATTTCAAGTCACAGCCTCCCTTTGTGGCCCTGGCTGTCTTGGAATCCTTCCTACCTGAAGAGCAGGTTGACTTAGAACTCAGAAATCTACCTGCCTCTGCCTCCCAAGTGTTGGGACATAGAATGGTTTCTCTTTCTTTCTATTTATACTAACAGCCTTCGCTTTTTAAGATAGATTTATAAGACTGGAACAATGATTCAATGGCAAAGAGCACTGAATGCTCTTCCAAAGGACTTTATTTTGACTCTCAGCTCCTACACGATGGCTAGCAATTTCTGTACCTAAAGTTCCAAATGTATTTCACATTCTCTTCTGGCTACTGTATGCACATGGCAATAAAACATATATGCAGACAAAGCACACATACAAACAAAAATAAAATAAAATAATTCTAAAAAGATTATTCCATCAGGATACTGAGTGCCTAGGCATTACTTGTGACAGGCGAATATCATCAGGAACGTAATGGAGTATTTCAATTCATAGCTTTTGAGTATTTTTATTGCATCGGGTAAAGTAATTTGAATAGCAGTTTCGGTGATTGATATTGTTATCTACTTTTTCTGAGGTATACTCAGTACCATCATTTATTATTAAATTCTGATTTTATATTTTTAAAATTGTTTTAATTTTACTTCTTTATGTTCTCTTGTATGCTGGAGCTTATGTGCTGTTTTAAAATTTGATCTTTTCTCAAAGTTCTTTTATTTAATAGTCTCATTTTAGCTGCATGCTGTCATGTTTGCATTTATTCTCTTGGTTTCCTTTAACATTTGTGAAATAACAATTTCTTTTGTTTGGTAAGTCTTGGTGCTATACTATTATTGTCTTTATAAGTGAATTCTCTTTTTTCTCTTTTTCCGCTTTAATAAAGTATGAGTTGAAATTGACCTTGATTGATTTCTATTGCTCATTTTATTTGAGATTATGTTGGGCGAGAATTTCGAATGAGCAGGGGCTTTGGAAAAGTTTCCCAACTTCAAAGAACTCCATCTTCTGTTGTTTAGTCTCCAACTGTTTTCTTATGCTTTTATCTTCAGTTTCTCTTTCCATCTACACTGTATGGTATATATTGCATTTACAGCAAGTTTTCTTTATTGCAGTCACCTGTTTCAGAAAGAAACACTGGGTTTAAGAGATTGGCAGACATAGCATGGCTTAGGTTCTTGTTGATTTGCTGAGCTTCTGTTTCCTCCTTGCAGAAGAGGGAAATACTTACCTACATCTTGTTACTCATCTCCACCAGCTAGGCTACTTTTCATTCAATAGCTAACTGACTTTGGCGGTTCTCTTATTCTAAACTCCATCAGCCATCACTCCAACAGCTTCCTTCCCATCACAGCGATCTAGTACTCTATGGCTGAGAGTCCTTTCATAAGTCAACTTCCTATTATTTCTTAAGCATTGTTTTTCCAGTTTTATTTAGAGTTTCTAAATATTTGATATCTATGACGATTTGTTATTGTCAGTCCCAAGCCTCTTACAAGTTAGTGTAAATAATTTTATTCACATGCTACTTCTCATTGGCTTCCAGATTCTCCTTAAAACTCTTTGTGATATACCTTATGGCATAATTGAATAGACTATATAACATACATTCCCAAATAGTCTTTATGTTATTGTTATTTTTTTTTTTTAGAATTTTGTATAATGTATTTTGCTCATATTACTCCTTTCCCCCAACTCCTGCCAGACCCTCTCATTTTCTATACAGGCAGCCTGGTATTCTCTGTTAGTTTTGTTTTTTATGTTCAGAAAATACGATTTGTGCTTTCCAAATATTCTCAGAGATGTGGCCTTTCACTGGAGTGCATGTGACTTGCCAGTGGATGCACTCTTGGTAAGATGCCTCCCTCTCTTCCAACATCAATCAAATTTCAATCCCTACTTGGTTAGAGGGAGGATTTTGTGTCTACCTCCTTTCTCTATGTTGAGATTTTGTCTGGGGTGCATATTGTGTATGTCGCCATACTACGTACATTGAGCCACCTTGAGTTCCTGTGTAGCTTCTCTGCTCTGTCAGGAAGACATTCTTTCCTTGTAATTACTCACTGCCTTTAGCTCTAACATTTTTCTGCTCTCCTCCCTTCAAGGCAATATTAGCCTTGAGAAGAAGGGGTAGGTTTAGATGTCTAATTTAAGGTTGTATACTCCATATTCTTGTATTATTTGCAACTTGACCAGTTGTAGGTCTCTGTGTTCGACACAATCTGTTATAAATAATAGCTTCTCGGTGTTCCTAGTCCTACTGCAATCTGATACGCCAAGGCTGAATGATACCAATGAGAGGCCTCCCTTTTCCCAAAAGAAGAAGAGGGGTAGATAGAAGGGATGAGAGGAAGGAACTTGGAGGAGAGGAGGAAGGGGATAAGGATGTAAATTAAATAAAAAATTGTTAGTGTAACTTTTATTTGTCTGATGCAATTGTCATCTCAAAATGAGATGATAATTACTGCTGAATAAAATCATACTTTCTAGTTTTTTTCTGAATTCTTGCTACCTGGTTCAATTCAGATGTTCTGGCTCAAAACTCCTCTCTAAGCTTGCTGATTTAAACTGGCTTCTCTCAGATTCTCCTGAATTGCTTTCTTTCTGATCTCTATGAACTGAACTTTACCTAACTAGACGAATTCAACAGAATTCAGCTGCACTCAACTAAACTGCACCAAACTTCCTGTACTGTGCTGTTCTGTACTGAATTCTGCTCTATTATATTGTCTTCTCTATTTTTCTACTGTAACCTACTCTACTGTCTCAGCTCTAGTGTATTCTCTTAAATAGCTTCTCTTTTGTTCACCTGAGAGTTGGGCATATCCTATCTCTGACTCATTCTTTCAAATCTTACATTGATTCATCATCTTGTATGTCCTTCAATTAAATATCACTTCCAAACATGGGTGCTTCCTTTTTTAAAAATTCATTATCATTTATTCATATTACATCCTGATTGTTATCCCCTCACTTGTATCTTCCCATTCCCACCCTCCCTCCCTCTTCTACCCTACTTCCTTTCTCTAGAACTCTGATAGGGGGGTGGTCCTTTCTCACCATCTAATCACAGCCTATCAGGTCTCATCCAGTTAGCCTGCACCTGATTCCTCTGTGTGGCTACAGGACCTCCCAGCTAAGGGGAAGTGATCAAATCTCAGGCACCAGAGTTCATATCAGAGATAGTCCCTGCTCCCCCAAGATCCATAAAGAATAAGCTGTACATTGGCTGTATCTGAACAGGGTGTGTCTAGGTTCTCTGCATGCATTGTCCTTGGTGGTACCTCGGTTTGTACAGGCCCTACTAGGTTCAGATCCATGGGCCTCAATGACCTGTGGGGCTCCTGAACCATCTGGATCTTTCCATGGCCCCATTATTCCATTTGTATGGAAATGGACAGAACTAGAAAAGTTCATCCTGAGTGAGATAACTCAGACCCAGAAAGACAGGCACAGTATATATTCACTTATAAATGTATATTAGCCAACATAGATAAGCTTTGAGAGATTCCACCTAGAGGGGATCTGGTGAGATCAGAGCCAGACTCTGGATGGAATGCTGAGGGTGCTTTCTTCTACAAAATAAATTTATCTTCATTCCTTGAGATTAAAGGTGTGTACTAAGGGCATTTTTGCATTTCAGCCAGATCACACAAACTCAAGAGGTCTTTGGATGTGATCATGAGTGGTCATGCTGCTGGATTCAAATCCCTCTACATTTAATAAAAAAGTAATAGTAATAGTTTCTTGGATGAGGGTTGAGAGGAGCATTATTCTGTGGCTATATTAATAGTCACAGAAAACTGGTTTAATAGTATGCTTATTTAGAAGAAGAATACTAGTGAGTCCCCTCCCAGGACCTATCACTTGTTTAGCCATAGGATATTGGTCCTTGACTCAATAATGGTTCCAACGCAGCTTTCATCTTCTGTAGTAGGCCATAAATACAATCAGAAAGTTGTTGTTACATGTCTGATGCTCATGACATTATTTCATCATCGAGTATTTCTTGTCAGACGAACTGTTTTTGTCATGGTGTTCATAGCTTGGCAAATTTGATTACTGTTGCTCTCTGGTACCTCTGCACAATACATTTAGTGCTATGAAAGGCTATCTAATAGAGATGAAGTCTCCAAGTCAGTACCAGCTTGATATCACAGTGTTCGATGGTCTTAGCTACATAGTTTCTTAGGAATAGGGTCAAACGTTCAAGTTCTGGAGGGCAACCAACAGCACTAGCAATGTTTGACGGGGTGGGACCAATGACTCTGGCATTGAATTTTTTATTTGTTGGCAGAAAAAAAAATCAAGTAATTGGTCTTCTATAGGTTTATTTAGTTTTAGCTTATGGTGGGTTTCTTTTGGGGGTTGATTTTTTATTTATTTATTTGTTTTTGAGACTGTGTATCCTGTAGCATTGTCACCAGAATTGCTAGCTATGCAGCTAAAGCTGGCTGGGAAATCTGATCTTCTGCTGGCCATGTCCCAGGTGTTGTGTTTTTCTTTTTTCCTTTTTGATTAGATTGTATTAAAACATTTCCAACCATGTGCGGAGAATATCAGTAACCATATCTTATGATTTACCAACCTAAAACTTCAGAATACTTTTGTTACATAGTCCAATTTTAGCATCAAAAATTAAGGATTTTTTAAAAGGTACAATATACCTGACCAGTTTGATGATGTACTACCAAGCAAAGATGTTTTCTACGTTACTTTCCATTTCTGTATATTTATTGTTTCTCTCTGTACTCAGCCTTACATTTATGTGACACTTTTGGTTGTCATAATTTCTTTCAGAAACTTGAAATGAAATATGTTGGATAATAGTATACAACATACTATATTAAATGCAATAATATTTACATAGTTTTTCTATGAAAATCAGACCTGAATATACAATAAAAGATAATCTAATACAAGCTCTTAACTAGAATGATCAAACATAAATAGAAAGATAAAATGAATTATCTGTACCCACTTGTCCTGCAAAGAAATCCTTTTCCAATATAAGGCACTATAATTGCTCTCTCCCTATCTATACTAATGCAGAGAATTTTACCTGGAGACATTTATGCTTTTGTCAAAAAGAAAATGACATGAATGAAGACATATTAATGCTGATTTCAGATATTTAATTTTATATTAAAAAATACCTATTCTACAGTTGTTTTATTACCGTGCAGTAACTGTACATAATAATCTGTTTCATTGCAACATTTTCATATGTCTATATAATGTTCTTTGCCTGTCATTTGGATTTGTTACACGGTGTTTATATAGGACAATTATTCTTTTATTAGATAAAGCCTTAATATTTAAAACTGTATATATATATATATATATATTTGTTACAAAGTAAAATTGAACCTTATTCATAGCATGTTAATGGGGCAAACATTGTAATAATGATATATTTTTAACCAGCTATGCACAAATCATTTCTTATTAACAATGAAGCCTTTTAAAGAATCTTTAAGTTATGAGATATGCAACAGCAAAATATAGAATATCATAATTCACAAATGTAACCCATTATACTCCTCCTTAAGTCTTTTTTTTTTTTTAGATGCTCTAATTCCCCATTACTTTGCTTCTGCATTCAACTTGCCTTTGTATCCAAACTGTAAATACAGAAAGCACTGAATCTCCTGCTATTATAACTGACAAGACATTGAATCTCTGTTGACACATTTGCCAGTTTGACAGTATGAAGGTCACATGTATATGTTTTGACTAAAAAGGACAATCACATCACACGTTTCGTGGTGTAGCATTATGTACATTAGATTGTAGCACAAAACAATTATGGTGTTGTATAAGCATGCATTTTTCTTGCCCTTTTCAGGCTGCAAATACATTTGTTTCTCCAAAGTGGATTAAACAGCCTAGACATTCTATGAAATGTCAGTGCAGGTATGGATCTTCTATACACTGGTCTCCCGAGATCATAACTTGTCTGCCATGCTGCACTTTCCCAGTCAGATCAATACAGTAACACATTCCGCCCCATTTTGCTAACAGAAAAATGTTACCAAAGTACAGAGTCATTGCTTTTTGTTGTTCTATTTTACAAACAGGAAGTAGCATATGTCCAGAACTCAAGAGGAAAAAAGTTAGCTGAAGAATAAACACTCAAGAACTTGGAAGAAAAAAGTATATATTTTTTATTACCCATTAAGCCAGGATAAGGGTTATTATCATGAGATAATCATTCCTCTGGAGCCATACAAGACAGGGGACACAGCTGAGTGCTATCATGCCCATGGGATGTGATTAGCTCATGATAACAGCATCCCCTGGACTCATTGTCATTATAAAATGTCTATTCCCTCCCCCCCCCATTTTCTATATATAAATAAATGATTTTGGCGGACAGATTCAATTCCCACAAACTGCAAGTTTCCATTAAAATGCGTCAGCTGTGAGATTCACAGATATTAATCTACCCTTTTGGAATGCTGAACAGTCAATCAGAATCTTTCTTCGTCTCAAGCTGTTTTATGATATTATTACAATGTATTTTGTGACGGAATGGCGGGTAAGGCAAGTTTCAGAGAAATAGGCTTGTTTGAGCTCGATTTAGTTGCTTGAGGGAAACCTCTACATAAAATGACTCTGTCTGCTCATGAAAGCATCCTAACTTTCTCATTATTTTTTTCCTTCCTGACTCAATGTCTTTGCTGTGTCTTAGAAATCTAAAGTGCATTCCTCTACTAGATTAATAAAAGCAGATTTCTCATTTTATAGTTCAGAATTGGCAAAAGAAAATAATACTGTGGTAATGTCAGAATAAAGTGAGAAAATGCTAGAACAGAATTTGAAAATTAACTTGAAAGTAAGTTTGATTTTTTTTTTTTTTTTTTTTTTTTTTTGGTATTTGGAAGCAAATTGGAAGCTTTGATATAGTAGGAGATTTGTGGGATAGCTTTATCATTGACTTAAATGGATATTGTGAAAATAAAAAATAAGTTTAAGGTTTGATATAACTGAAAATGCCAAGAAATAGGATAATAATATTCCTGGGATGAAACTATCGCCCTCGCTGTGTGCATGAGAAGCATAAATATATATATAATGCTACAACATTATAGAGAGTTTTGGGTGACTGTTCAGGCATCAAACTGTCTGTCATTTTTTTTTTCCATTTTGGAATCTGCTAACTTGCACTTCCTGTTTACTCAGGTAATTAATTTTTATTCCTTCTCAAGTCTTTGAATGGGTTGAAGACCAGATAGTTTAGTTTTACAATTAACCTTAGATGGTTAGGGATTAGGAGGTTTTTATATACAGATATATGTTTTTAGTTGATAAAGATGAGATATGATAGACATAGATTTACATTCAGAATTTAGACTCACCAAAATAGGAAAGATGTTTTCTCAAAGGTTACCAAATATGAGTAGCCAAAACACTATAAATGCAACATTTATATAATTCCTAATTGTTTAGTGGTTCTTCTTGCTGAATCTAGTTTATTGTATATACGTGTAATAATATAAATGTATATGTAAAAAAGGAAAAATATATTATCATACACTTCTAATAAAATTTTTCTACTAAAAATAATTTTGTGTACATGCTAATTATATCAGAATAAATTATTTTATATGAATAATTTTGGTATCTAAATATGAAAGAAGAATTCAGGACTTAATCCTCAAAGCTATTTCACTTCTTTGGCGAGATGGTCTCTTTATCATCCTCTTTCTCTAGTACTATGTATTGATGAAACAATGCAGGCATTCATCATTTGAATATATATTGTCCATAGGAAGAATACACAGTTTGCTATTTTTCCTACTTCTATCATTATACAAATGCTGCCTTTGTAGAATTAATGAGAACAAGTGTCCTTCATACCACGCTAAGTCAACAAGCAGAGAACCATGCACTACTTTCCTGCAGTGTTTGTTGGAAATATAAATTCAGTTATCAACTTGGAGATCTAAAGCATAAAAATACAAAAAATACAAGTAGTGTTTTGCGAGTAATTTTAAATTATAAATATTGTCAATGTTTTATGAATCAGTAGACTGACATTCCTGGCACAGAACCTTGGAATAAAATTATGGCTTAGACAACTCTAGTGAAAGGAGTGCCTTTTCCAATTTCTGTAGCTTTGGATGTGTGTCAAGGCTTGTGAAAGTAGGAGAATATATAAAAAGTTAGTCTAAATATGTAGCGTGTTCTTTAATAAAAAAGATGTAAAAATCATTTTGTAGATACAGTTCAAGACGCTGCATATGTCCTCCAGTCTATCAACACAGCTGGGTTGTTACACACCTGTGCCTAAAAAGTCTGTTTTTAAAAATGTAAACAAAGTCAGACAACTTTTTAATATTTCATTTTTATTTGCTATATACATTTTTGTAAGACTTTATTTTGTACATTGGCTTCCCTAGACCTGTTTGCTGAGAACTGAACTCATATCACTTGGAACAGAGGAGCCATCTCTCCAACCCCTGATATTTCATTTTATCTACAAAGATTATGTTTTAACAGTTTTTCTAAATTTTTATGTTTATATCCAAAACCTGAACATGCCCACATCTACAAGTTATTTAATTATTTAGGATAATTGAAATATGGATGATTACAGTAGCTATAGACTGTAGCTAGAATAAAGTTTGAAAGTCAATAACTTGTTTCAAAGTCAGCAGAGAGAGAAAGTTAATTCCAGATACATGCAAATAATAGACCCTGAACTAGGGAATATGGAGCTTTTGAACATTGTCCTTCCTCTCAAAAAAATTATAATAGATAATACAAGTTCAGAGATCGTGGCCTTATACAGCGCTTGCCTTGTGGGTACAAGCTCTCATGTTTGCTCCTAAGAACTGGAGAGAGGGTAGAGGACAAACACATTAACTCTAAGAGTATATAAAATAATAATATATAAGTAGATGATTGTTTTATAAGTCAACATCATCCATACAGTTCTACCTTTATCTTAAATTTTATTATTGGCATCAGAAAATTGAGTGAAAAAATAGTATTTTACATGTGTATGTAGAATGGTTAATACAACAGTATGTTGAGTTAATTCTGAAAGAAAACAGCACGAGTATAGTGAGGATTTTTCCATGTGTTAGGAGTAAATTTGTCACGGCACACACTTACCATTGATAGTGTTTCCTTTAGCTTTTCAAAGAACTTGTCTAAACACATTTTCATTAAAATACTGTTTAGAAAACAATGCTACACTAATAATAAGACTGAAACATAAAATTTTTTGCTGCATATTCTTCAGACTCTAGGAGCTTTTAAACTCACATTGCCATGTGAAAAACTAAGTACAATAACAGAATTGTGTTTAACTCAGGTTTTCCAAAACTGTCTACAGGAATTGACAACTGTCTCTCTCCTGCATCCACATGCTGGTGCCTGAAGCATTAGTACACATGTCTCCTGAGGAATCAAAACTATTGTTTTCAGACCACCGGGACTGGCCCGCACTACTGGTGAAGTCAGAGCGTGAGGCCAGCACTCACTGTAAAGGCACAGGTAGGAAGTTTTTAGGATCTAGGGGCCACAAGTGGGCTGTGTTGCATATTCCTTTGTTTCCTTTACTAAATTTAGAAGATACAAAATAATCTTTAGCTTCAGGGCCCTATATAAGCAGAATGAATTTGCGAATGCATACGGCCTGAGAGTCAGAGCTTGCAGACTACCAAATAATTAATAGAAGTCTCTTTTTTAAAGATGAGTATAAAGAGGAAAGCATAATTAATTAGCCACATCAAATCACAAGCACAGAGCTAATTAAATGTGATTTGGGGCAAGCACACACACACTGACATAGAGAAAGAAAAGTGGAAATGGAAAATTGATTTAATTTATAGTGATGGGATAAGTACTGGGTCTGGATATCTATTTAATTGAAAATTATGAAAATATATTTTAGTTAAAGATTCCTAGGCACCAGATTATATTACTACTACTGCTACTACCTGAATATAACCCTTTAGGGGTGCAAGTATCAAGGTGTGTGTGTGTGTGTGTGTGTGTGTGTGTGTGTGTGTGTATAACAATTTAATGCCATTAGATCTCTCCTTACAACTTTATATGGTTTGGGATTCAGGTCTTGAGGCTTGTCCATCAAGGAAAAACCCACTGAGTCCACTCATCAGGTGCTAAATATGATTTTATAAACAAGAGTTTATTAGGGTACCCTGTGCTCCTTTGATTTTCATAGTACTTTGACCTGAGTGAGGACAAATAATTTCATTTCAGTTTTAAGATTTCTCTATAAGAAAACACAACTTAGTATGCACTGAATTCCTTAGAAAAAAACAGGAGGAAATGAAAATTTAAAGTCTACATTTGTAATTTTAGATTTTTAGTGGGGCAAAATTAGAAAAAATAGATTAAATGTATTTAAAGAGAATATTAAACAGTAAAAAAATTAGTATATATTAAGAATGTTTAAGTGAAATTAATGAAAAACAGAATAAACAGTATAGGGTTAAATTTATAATATTCAAAGTATCATGTTGATGAAAATAAAGGACAAGAGGTTTATACTTTCAAATGCTGCATTAATATAAAGCTATTTTTTTCTATAAGTGTGCTCCTAATAAAAGATAAATGAACTGGAAAAACCAAAATATAACCAATATGTTGGTCTGGAACATTTATTTATTTATACACATTTAAACCAATGATATACAATTTTTAAAAATTGGCTAAGTAATGTGTAGGTAGTAACATGTAGCCAATGCTATTGTTGGATGGTTTTCTATGCTTTACATATCCTACAATTTTTTAAACCTTTACAACAACAGGGATACACTATTTTTAGATTGCTTTGAAGATACATTCTCAGACTTGAAAAACCTTATCATAGTTCCATTTCTGGATTTACAGAGTACAGACAAGGGATGTAAAGTAGAACTTTCAAAAATTATCTGGCTAGTACACTTCACAGAGTAATGGGGCATTTTGGAATTATATCTTAGGAGTACACTCTTTCTAGGTGATTTATGGTGCTGTGTATCACATGCAAACTGAAGTCAGCAGACTGAGGTGCTGCAAAAGGCTTCATTCTGTGATTACAGGCATTTCAGCTCCCTGGGCTTGGCCAGATGGGGATGCCGCTCTTAATTTAACTAAATGTCTCTATTGTGTTACTATTTCTCCTTCTGTGGCCTGACCAGATAGCTTTATTGAGCTGCCCACAAGGCTGCCTGGATCCCCACTCTCCAGCTCACTGAGACATGTCAGTCTGAAGGCCTGGATAAGCCTGAGGAAGATGCTCTAGCATTCCTTCTGAAGTGCTTACATCAGGACCAGCGCTGTCGGGTCTGAGTTTCATCTGTCATTTGATTGCAAGGTGGTTTCTAAGTTCACCCTCGTAGCAGCTACATCTTACTTCTAAATGACTGTGTGTCAGCATCACTGCTAAACAGAAAACAATTTTTGTTTTTGTTTTAACAGAGTTAACATGTCTGCAAGGGGTTTGAAAACCCAGCTTCCCTGTCGGGCAGAGCACGGCCCTCTGCGGATGGCTAGGGTCTTTGTGCCTGGAGGACTCCCCCATTGTACACCTGTCTTGACAGATTGAGGCCCTAAAACAGTATCGCTTAGTCACACACTAACCAGCAGGGGGAAAGTCTGTGCCTTTTATTAAAGCATACCTACTGGCTTAGTGTTTGGAATTCAGTTCTACCTATAAATCAACATCAGAGCATACAACCCAGCGTGTTCAAGTGCTTTGTTTAGACATCAAAGAAAGAACACAGGCAAGCAGTATGATAGAAATATAACTAATCACTTGCAAATACATCTTTGCTGTCAGTGGGAGCTTAACCTTTCTGTTTAATGTGACTGAGAAAATGCAGTTATTTCCATCCGATCTGTTTCCTTTAAAGAAACATAGACTTGTTTCCACAAAAATAGGTATTTGTTCTTAATGCAACACAGAGCAAAGTGTGGCCGTTCAGAACCATGTAATTGAAGGAAGTCACAAGAAAGTAAGTCCTGTCAAAATCTAAAAGCTGATTGTCACTTAGTGAAGGACAAATTTAGTCCCATTGAATCTTCTAGTGACAGAAGTAAGGGAGGGGGCAACCACAAGCCTTGTGACTCAGTAGCACTGGGATCAAAAGTCAAAGGTAACTTTTAAAAGGAATTTTTATAAAAATAGGAAGAGCAATTCCTTACTTGATTGCTGACTGTAGGTGAATGCAGTTTGCTGTTCTGTGACACAGTGATCGAAATCAATATCACTTCTTTTTCTGCTCATGGTTTCAGCCATCCATGAGGGGCCTGGCAGGGATTATTTGAGGTGCTCAGAAAAGCCTAGAATCTATAAACCCTCTCCTTTAACTTGAATGCTGCAGATTATGGATAAAAGTTTGGTCACCTGAATATGGATCAGTGGGATTAGACACATCAAAGGAAAGAAAAAAAATAAGAAAGAGAAACAACAAACAAAATGTGCTGTGGGACCGAGACAGGAGACAGTGATGGAGGGAGACGAAGATGTGGCTGAGCTTCAGTATTCCTAGAGATATGAGCTCTGGGCCTTCTGTTTGAATCTGGGAGAAAGTATAGAGGCATGACAGCTTTCTTTCTTGTTGGATATCATTAAAAAGGATTGGCAATCTCAATTTTTAAATATGTGAGTGTGTTGAAAATGCCTGCGGAGGCGTTATCAGTATGTAGTGTATATAACTGATGTTTATCATATCTGAGCTGTATGTCAGAACAGCTCTTATCGTGCACCCGAGAGCTGATGTTTTCAAGTGATATTGGCTCCTAAGCGGGGTGGGGAGGTAGAACTACTAACTTCAACTAATCTAAAGCTATCTTCTTGGACGACTAGTATATGTTGTGAAATCTTGAGTAATCAGTGTGTTGGAGTTTGGGAAGTTAAATGAACACTCCCAGAAGGCATACTAAATTGCACGTTTTGAAACCTATCCACTTTATATAGCAGTGGTAGTATTGTTATTTAAACAACACAACATGGGTCACTGCTTCTATTTCAAATCTAGATGATTCAATAGAAGGGCATAATGTATTGATTCAATATCTCCCTGCTTTGTATTTAAAGATGGTACATTTTACCCTAAGGAGCAAGAATGCCGCAGAGTAATAACGACTTGTCACTGATCACACAAGGCACCTGTGCCTTGGTGTCTGGAAGCACTTTTCTACTCTACTTTTAGATATATCAGCATTACTAAATAGAGCACGGCTGTAGTCTCTCTTCATGTTTTGCTCCCCTCATGTTATACCTTAGCAATGTGTTTGTGCAGAACATGGGCAGTCTATGTGGGAGTATTCACATATATCAAGGTTAATAGCCACTTGCCACTGGCAAATGCTGATCCATGTTGCCAATGAGTCTTCACTGGAATAAAATGTGGCAGTGGAGCCCAATTAAAGAAGGCTTGTCTAACAGCACGACAGAATTATGGCACTATTAAAATGCTAATGCACACACCATGCTTTGAAAGAGATGGTAGCATCCTTGAGGGCAAGAATTTGTTCTGTCCTTGGGTTGTGTACTGCACAGAGGAAAGTGGAACACTTAATGATTTTGTTCTTAACAGCAAGCTAAATCTCTTTTGTTTCAAGAAAAATCTGAGGGGTGAGTTAACTTCCTGAGGCACTCTTCTCAGGAGGAGAAAACAAACTGGTGACTTACAGAAGTCAAGTTTGCAAGATCTTAACACCACTAGAAACTTGGCGACATTTGATAGAAAGTTGAAAAGTCTTCAGGAAACCACATGTGCTCTGGAAGAGAGCAGATGCAAGACTCCCCACAAGTAACCCCACAGAGAGCACCTCAACTCCAGAGTTCCCTAGACCTTCCAAGCCTCTCTTTTAGATTTCAATCGAGGACCCCCCACAATAACATTTTATGCTTCCAAGCATCTTTCTTCACCCCAAAGGTGAACAGAAAGACAGAAGCAAAGTGTTTACAGTGGGCTGTCAGGATCAGCTAACAGTTCCTGAGAACCTTTACAGAAGTACTAGGTACTCATCTAGTGTGGGTAAAGGACAGATGTGTGGGTGAGTGGAGGTTAGGAAAAGAATTGGGGAATACTATCACAGTTCTAAGAAGACTAGTCACTCTGGGTTACTATCTGTTCATCTGACATGAATGTACATAAGGATTAGGAAAAACACTCAATGAGATATTCTGATTCTTTTATGCTCTTAAATCCTAAAATCAATTTAAATATATTTATTATAAAGAAGTTAAATATGTATCCAAACTTCATCTATGCCTTGTAGCTTTCCCTTTGAATTAGCCTACATAGTCTTCTCATCATGTGACCCAGTGTTTTAAATTAACATGTTTATGTGTATACTATAAAGTATATATTCCGTATTTTATAAAATATATAAACTACATAAACCCTAGTAGCATTTGAACATGAACAGAAAACAAGATTTTCTTCAAAATAGTTTCCTCTGGTAATATATATTAACTGTTGTTTGTGTGTTTGAATGTAGTAGAATTGTCTTTGTGGTTTCGAACTCATTTCTAGAAGCTGGAAACAGTTGTGTTAATGACTTGAACAGCATTTTCCTTGTTACTCTGCCTCAGGGAGGACCTCAAAGCAAGCAATAGTGACAGAGAATGCTTCGGCCACATTGACAGAATCCAATTTCTTCCTCTTGAAGGAGCTGCCACATGTGAACAGCAGATGTTGGGAACCCAAGCTCTGCCTTCTGTTTCCCAAGCTCCACACTCGTACCTGGACATGTATCAAGTTGGTAGATGTGTTCACATATCTCCCTAAGAGACTAATAAGTCAGCATAAGTAAACAAGACACTGTGTGTATCTTTGCTTTACTTATGCAGATACATCTGCAAATGAACACCCTTAATTTCAGTATAGGATATTACATGTTCTTGACGTGTCTAGTCTATCATGTTGGCAGAGAGAAATGGTCTGTCTGCGTGATGCCTTCAAAGAACTTTCTGTAAAGGAAGTTATTTTTCCTGTGTATATTTTACTTAATCTTGTACTTTTAAAGCCCTTCTTTAATGGAGTTCTGGTCCACAAGTACATAAAATCAGCTTTAGCCTTTGGGGTAACCTATGATGTTCCATACTCTGTGTCTTGGAAAACCAGTGGTTGCTATTTCTTATTCATGTTTCAGGGGCCTGGAAATTTTAGCAGAGGATTCTGATCCTAACTTTGTTATCAAACAACAGACGCATTCAACCTAGGGGAATTTACCAAAGGTGGAGACTGAAACCAGTCTCCTCAGAAATTACCACAAATTGAGTGCTGTCAAATACAGGGAAAATTATTTCCACATGAACCACAGAGTCTAAAGCTATTTAAAGGACACAATGTTTTCCCGTATTTTGCAAATTATTAACTCAGGAACTGTTTTTCCAAGCTGGCTAATTATCTTTTCTTTTTCTCAGCTTGAGTTATCTGCAGAAGATGGCTTGAGGCTCAAGTGAGAATTTTTTGTCCCCCTAGACCCAACCACTAACAGCCATAGGAGAGATTTATATTACACATGCACACACACACACACACACACACACACACACACACACACACACACACCACCTGCATGAGAGAGAGAGAGAGAGAGAGAGAGAGAGAGAGAGAGAGAGAGAGAGAGAGAGAGAGATTATTCAACAGGCTCATGAACAGGTAGAGTGGAAGCCACTTAAAGGCATTGAGGAAACTTTTTTTTTTCTTTTTTTTTTTTTTATTAATTTATTCTTGTTACATCTCAATGTTTATCCCATCCCTTGTATCCTCCCATTCCTCCCCCCCCCCATTTTCCCATTATTCCCCTCCCCTATGACTGTTCCTGAGGGGGATTATGTCCCCCTATATATTCTCATAGGGTATCAAGTCTCTTCTTGGCTACTTGCTGTCCTTCCTCTGAGTGCCACCAGGTCTCCCCCTCCAGGGGACATGGTCAAATGTGAGGCACCAGAGTACGTGAGAAAGTCGTATCACACTCTCCACTCAACTGTGGAGAATATTCTGACCATTGGCTAGATCTGGGAAGGGGTTTAAAGTTTACCTCCTGTATTGTCCTTGGCTGGTGCCTTAGTTTGAGCGGGACCCTCAAATCCAAGTGGATTAAAGACCTCAACATAAAACCAGAGACACTAAGCCAATTAGAAGAAAAAGTGGGAAAGAGCCTGGAACATATTGGCACAGGAGACAACTTCCTGAACAGAACACCAACGGCCCAGGCCTTAATGTCAACCATTAATAAATGGGACCTCATGAGGCTGAGAAGCTTCTGTAAGGCAGGAGACACTGTCAAGAGAACAAAGCGACAGCCTACAGACTGGGAGGAAACTTTTAACCTTTAAGTCTTCTGCCACCTCCTGTGGGGAAGAGAGAGAAAAGAAAATACATGGAGAATCAGTATGAGGAAATATGACTTTGTTGCATAGATGACCAAATAAAAAAGGTCATTGCAGTCACATCTTGGCTCCTGAATTCAGCAAACAGAGCTTGGTTCTCTGCCCAGTGACCAGGACAGAATGTTTGACCCTGCTTGCACAGATACTCCGACTCTGCTCAGTGAGTTTGGTGTTTAGAACTCCTGAGCCGCCTGGGTGTTTAGAACTCCTGAGCTGCCTGGGTGTTTAGAACTCCTGAGCTGCCTGTGTCCCCTGGAAGATGGCTCTTACTAGTTTCTTGGTCACAGTGAATTCTAGTGCCATCCCTATGAGAACTCTATGTATTCTTCTTGGGAATGTCAAGGATTTATAACAGGCTATTTTTTCCCTATTTGGTAGTAAGGTGCCTGAGTTCAGAGTCAGTTCACTACATTAAGTTTGTTTTTTCATTTTTAGCCATTTCCTACTGCAGTGATCATCTTTGTTTCCCACAAAATGCTGACATCCATAAAGCACAACCTCCCACAGTTCCAAGAACCTAAATATAGATGGTTTTGCCTTTTGGGTGCCCAAGCCTACTAAGAGTTTAATCCAGGTTCAAGTTTCTCTAAATCCAATGGATATACAACTCATAGCAATCAGAAAAAATAGTTACCTTGCTTACTTTAAAGAAGAGAGAACATCCCCCATGTTATATCTTGAACATAAATCCATGAACCTGGAAAGTAAAAAGAATAACATGTGGTCCTATTGGTTAGAGGTGGTAAGAACCCCGTTTATATCTGTCAACTTAAAGACGAATAATGCAGTGGACTGGAGATGCTTACATACTTTGTGCGCAAATCTTTCCATATGCATGCCCTACTAACCAACTCACGGTGATTCACAGTGTCTAGGTTTTTCTCTTCTGAGTGCGATAAAGATACATTTGAGAACCTAGGTAACATTTGTGAAGTTTTACAAAAGGCACATGTAATTTTGAGATATGGCTCTGCTTCCCAAGCTATGAGGTTATAACCCAAATGGAAAAATTAAAACTACCCTTTCAGAAAAGGATATTCTATGGGACATTAAACTTCAAAAGTGAAAAAGGTAGGACACACAGCTATGTTTATAGGTCTAGAAAAGAAACCACTTTGTTTATACATTCTAGAGATAAATAAATCAGGAAGGCAGAGGTTAAACTGTGTGAGTAACAGCCCCTCTCTAATCCTTACCATTTTAGTTACAACTAGTATATTTAGGAACAGTTTATTTTTTTCCCAAATTTTTCCAAATAAGAGATTGACCTGAAGTAGAAAGTTTAATGCTACATTAAAGTTTACTATACATATGTCCTATCAATGTAGAGAAGCGTGTTATAAAACAATATGCATTTGATACAAAAATTGATAATATAAATATTTACATTATGAATAATCATATCATACTAGGTGACTGTCATGTGATAAAATAGGAATGGTTTCACATCACAGTTAAATAATTATTTTATTCTAACACACTTGCCAGATAGTGTGATTTATAAGACACTGTCTTATCTAGAAGTACCGAAGCACAGAATAGATTAAAAATGTAAGGGGTTCAGAAACAACTGAGACATAAAAGACTCATTATCTCAAAATTAGAAATGGAAATTTTAAAATAGTTTTTTCTCTTTAATTTTTATTTATTCTTATTCTGAAAATTTAAGAGACTATAATAAATTTTAGTTAAATATTTTCAAGAGGAATGCTATGGTAACAAGTCATATTATATATATAATTTCTAATGTGGAATACAGTATTCTTAACTTGGGATATAATTATACTTTAATACCTAATAAGAGTCAGGATAAGAACATTTAGAGAACAAAACAGTGTGTGAAAATGTTCCTACTTAAAAAAATGTGAGTACACAGAAATACACTTTATAATGGTTTACAGAAGCATGTCACACCAGGTAGCTTTTTTCCCTTCTCAACACTGTTTAGTAAATACATTTAAACTTTTGTAGTTTTCTTTGTTATTTTACTTTACCATCTCCAGTATTATAACAGACCCATACCAGCCATCTCATTAGCAGGACAGACTGCTAATATCTAATGATGCTTGCTGAGCACCACATATTTATATATTCCGCCTCCTTCTTTTTTAATTTTTTTTTATTTCCTCTTGTATTAAACACAGTGCATCTCCTCCTAGTGGTAGCACAAGGGAAATCACAAGATCACTGTATTACACTACAGTGACAGAATGTCATTTCAATTGCCTTATTAACCATATGAAAAAAATATATCACAACAGTGAGAAAACTTCTCAGTTATCTATATCTTTCCCCTTAGGCTATTGTCATGAGCCACTGGCATACTAAGGGGAGTGTACTAATTCAGTTGTCAGCTGCCTCACCTATTGAAAGGGGGAAATACCAGTGAAAAATATGAATCCCATAATAAGAGTGCCGAAGAGGTATGGATAGCCCTGTCCACTTGTAGTTCTGGATTAAACACTCTCTCGAAAACATCCTATTTGAACTGTCAGGGGGAATGCTGTTGTCACAGAACTGGCTTAGTAATGAGGCATTAACCATGTTGTGAAGGGCACCTTCCAGAGGAATGTAAGACCAGGGACTTGCATTTGAAGTTTCGAGATGGAGTGTAAGTAGCAATTGCCTCTGGTTTCTTGTGGGAAGAATTCATAAGAAAGTAATAAAAGCAAGCTAGTATAGAAGTAGGATCAGAGCCTTATGGAAGATCACACACACACACACACACACACACACAGACAGAGAGAGAAAGAGACAGAGACACAGAGAGAGAGAGACAGAGAGAGAGACAGACAGACAGACAGACGAGAGAGAGGACAGAGAGAAAGAGAGAGAGAGAGAGAGAGAGAGAGATAGGAGGAGAGAGAGCGAGGAGGAGGAGAGAAGAGAGAGAGACACAGAGAGAGCAGAGAGAAAGAGAGAGAGAGAGAGAGAGAGAGAGAGAGAGAGAGAGAGAGAGAGAGAGAGAGAGAGAGACTTTTTAAACCTAAGCTAGTATGACATATAGAAAATTCAAATTTGGTATATCTGATCAGAAAAATGGATTTGACCAGAAAAATTGTTCACAAGGGCCAGCCTAGGAAAATGGGAATTTGATTTAACATATAAATGCTGTATTTTAAAGTTAATAAATAAGGAAATATATGTGGCAGCTAATAGCTAAAGCATATGTAAAATCTGCTTAGTTATAAACTGTTAAGGAAATTCCCTATATATGCAAAAATGGCTTTTAATCATCCATGCTTTGGTTTTGTCTTTGGCTTTATTTTGAGGTTTGTTTGTTACAAAGTCTCCCCGTATAATTATGTTTGCAATGGAACTCTGTGTGTAGGCCAGGCTGGCCGTGAACTAACAGAGACTGACTTTCCTCTACCCACTGAGTGCTGGGATTTAAGCATGTGTCACCATGGATGCCTACCATATGTGCTTTGCACTAAAACAATACTTTATATGATATCACACAAGAATATCAATGACATATTATGATGTTTATATACTATACATGCCAGACACTCTGCAGAATGCAAACTAGTTTGTTATGTTTTCATCTTCTTTTTTTTTTTTATTAATTTATTCTTGTTACATCTCAATGTTTATCCCATCCCTTGTATCCTCCCATTCCTCCCCCCCCCCCATTTTCCCATTATTCCCCTCCCCTATGACTGTTCCTGAGGGGGATTACGTCCCCCTATATATTCTCATAGGGTATCAAGTCTCTTCTTGGCTACTTGCTGTCCTACCTCTGAGTGCCACCAGGTCTCCCCCTCCAGGGGACATGGTCAAATGTGAGGCACCAGAGTACGTGAGAAAGTCGTATCACACTCTCCACTCAACTGTGGAGAATATTCTGACCATTGGCTAGATCTGGGAAGGGGTTTAAAGTTTACCGCCTGTATTGTCCTTGTTTTCATCTTCTTTTACATTGCCAATCTCTGTGTGTGTGTGTGTGTGCGCGCGCGCACGTGCACGTGTATGTGTGTGTGTGCGTGCACATAGTAATAATTTAACTTCTGTAGAGGGTGTGTTCTTCACCTGCCATTACACACTAACAAGTTATCATCACCCTGACTTCAAAACACAGGGCTAACTCCAGATGTTTTGTGTTTTCCTCTGAAACACAATGACTCATATAACAGTGCAAGAAGTTTTAATTTTGAATCCACATAAAGTCATGAATGGGAAAAGTAAGTACATGTTAGATGCAAGACTACAATAGGAAATTGGAAACAGTGCAGTTGCTTCCTTTACCCAGTCTTGGACTATTGTTCACCTAAGTATAAATAACTGGGTTGTTACTGTGGTGCCCACACCACCATGGTACCGAGTCAAGGGTGAGGGACCATGGATTTAACTCACACACACATACACACACAATAACACAGCAGGTCCTTCATGCTAAGAGATCCAACGCAGCAGCTTCAACCTTTATTCAGTGTTCAAAGAGCCTTCTTATAGGCAGCAAAACAGGAATGCCACTTGCAGGTGAAATTCCTCAAGAGGTGATTACGCACAGGAGGAAAAGTCCCGAGGAGGGGTGGGTGCGTTCTCAGAGCAGTAAACATGATCAGCTGACCAACATAAACACAGACATGGAAGATGCTAGAAACAGGACATGAAACAGCAAGACAGGCAGTCAGCCCAGTCGGGCTGGTTCCTACAGTTACAATTTACTAGTTTTAAGTTTCACTGAGATTCTTAGGGTATCTTAGCAAAGAAAACATAGCTGTATGTGCCAGCTTTGATGAAGCCTTTAAAACTCAAATTCTTTGTAGATGCAAAATATCAATGTATATAGGAGAACATAGAAAATGTACAAGGTTACACAGAAGTGGGCAAGGTTGAAAAAGAGTAAGCAGGCTACCAGGAAGAGACTTGATAGGCTGTGATCTTATAGTGGGGGACTGCGTCACAGACTTAGAGGAGGGGAATAGAATGAGAGAGAGGAACAATAGAACAGGAAGATACAAGTGTGGGGATAATAATTGAGATGTAATCTGAATAAATTAATTAAATAAAAATTTGAAAAAAAAAATTGCGTAGTGAACTTCTCCCTTTACGATGTCAGATACAAGCCAGCACAGCCAGAAGTATGCAGTCTCTCTCCTCACACCTACTTTTAGTTTTCCATATGCTTTTTATTCTGTCCTTTTAAAGAAATGTGTTTGGTATAGCTTGTCAGATCTAAAAGAAGAAATCCTAGAAAATCCTATGAGTGGTGGTCTTTGAAGGGATGCATATAGGTCATGCAATCAACTGCATGTATGGTATAGTCTATGATATGAGGTGTTCTTTTCAGATGTCTTAGGCTTAGAGATGCATGAAAAATTTTGTAGGTCTTTATGAGGAGGAAGGCCTTTTCATTACAGTGATCTCCCTAGGACATCAGTGTTCCAGAACTGTGTTTTAGGAAAGTTGTTCAGAGTGAGAAGTGCCAACATAAGTGTAAAGTCCCAGCCCAGGTTAAAGTCATGGATCTTCATAAAATACGGTATTTTTTCTGGAGCCTTCTCTCCAAAGGTACTCATGAACAGCTGCCTGCCTGATGCTTACATGTGTACCTTTCCCAAGTGAGTGTTATTCCAGTTTCCACAATCTTCACACTAAAACAGTGAAAGTGAAGTCAGAAAACAACCTTCATAAGGTTTTCTTTAGGGTATGTAAAATATCTGTAACACATCTACTGAAGGTCTTACTTCTAAGAGATACTCTAGAAAATAAGGTATCTCAGACATTGTGAGTTTTCTACCTTAAAAAAACATGTTATTACGGACATTATGAATTTAACTGAGTAGTTGACTTCAGCATTAAATTTTTATGTATTAATGGTTCTTGACAATTCTTACAATGTGCTTTGGTTATATTCACCCCTCCCCCAGCCTTTCCTTGATTCATCCCTCCCTGCCCCCATTTCCTAGCCACAAAAATTTTTATCCCTTCAACACACTACATCAAGTCCAATTTGTGGTGCGCAAAGCTTTTGAACATGTGGCCCTCCACTTAAGTGTAGTTTCTTACCAGGGAATACACTCTTGGAGTGTACCTCCTCCAGCCACTAACTGCCAGCAGCTCCATGGTCAGGAATAGGATTGTGTGCCCAACTCCCCTCTCCATGGTGGGATTTCATCTGGCTTGACAATTGCTTAAGGAAACATAAGTAATATCCTTAATTATAAACTTGTCATCATTACTGCTTTAGAACAAGCCGCTTCTGCATCTGTAAAATAATAACAAATATGAAATTTAAATAGTATGGTCACAGCAAGGTTTGCGACTGTAAAGGCCTCATATTTTAAAAAAAATATTTAAATGCCTAATTTCTCAAAGAGCTAATCTTGGATCCATCCAGAAGATTTTTTTAAATGAACCTCTTACCTATGATGAGCAAAACAATCTGAACTCTTTATTCTTTTTGTTTTACCTCATGATTTATAACAGTATTTTTCTGGACTTTAGGATAGCAGAAGAAAGTATAGGTATGTGTGTGTGCGTGTGTGTGTGTGTGTGTGTGTGTGTGTGTGTGTGTGTGTGTGTGTGAGAGAGAGAGAGAGAGAGAGAGAGAGAGAGAGAGAGAGAGAGAGAGTGTGTATATTGGAACATGGATAGTCTTAACTAATTGGTAATATATTACATTTACTTAGTACTTACAAGCTTAGATATCTCAACCATAGGAATTGTTTATGGTGTCTTCATTGAAAACCAGGTAAGACATTGTAACGAAGATCTCATAATCATTGGACCTGTGTTTTAAAGTTTGTTGTGATAAGCTTTGAAAGGAATGGTGGTCAAGGTCTTAAGGTGATGATAAACATATATTTTTTTATGGGAACTACACATGTAGGGCCTATTGATGATGAGATGTTGTTAACAAAACTGCAAAGGATATTGTCACTAGAGATAGGGGCCCTAGAGCAATTTCCTTTTGCTCTTCAGATTTTAATAGCCTTACAATGAGACTATTGTCACCCCACATTCTACAATTTACGGGCTTAGATAACAATATCACATCAGATTTGTGCTTCTATGTATACAGGTCAATGTTCTGTTGCCAGTGTTCACACAACCATTCTGTTCCTCCTTACCCATGTATAACTTAAGCCCTATTCTTCTGCTGCCTTTGTTTCACCTTGAGGGATATATAACTTTTTGACAACCAACTCTTTTCCTACAATGACTGAGTCACAGATTTGATCCTCAAGCATTCTCATGCTAGAGAATTTTCAATTATTGCTTCTGTTGTTGACATTAAAATACTAACTCTAGATTTATGTGAATATGTTTTCATAATTTCTTTTCCTGTTGCCATGAAAGAAAAAAAAAAACATCCTGACAAATGCAACTGGAGGGAGAAGGATTTATCTAATTTACAATCTGGGTTACAGTTAATCATAGCAAAAAAAGTCAGGGTGGCAGACACTTGGAGCACCATGTGAGACTGCATTCACAGTCAAGAGAGGAGAGCAATGAATTAGTGTGTGTGTGTGTGTGTGCGCGTGTGTGTGTGTGTGTGTGTGTGTGTGTGTGTGTGTGTGTGTGTGTTCTTTCTCCTTTTGTTTTGGACCATAGCCCAGCACAGGAAATGACGCCTTCCACATTCAGTGTGAATCTTCCCCCACATTAAAGGACCCACTTAAGAAAATCTCCAGGCATGACCACAAACCAACCAAATCTAAACAGCGCCTCGTTGGGATTCTTTCTGAGGTTACTAGAACGTACAATATTGATAATTAAATCCAAGCACTACATACAAATTAGAAAAATAACTGTCATCTAAATGATGTTCTATTGTATAACACAGTGCCAATTCTAGGATAATGAATCTTAAATTCTTGCTTACTGGTGGACTAACCCCATTAGTAGTTCCTGAGAATTCGGGATCAGATGAAATTATGGTGGTGATTCTGAAGTGCTTTTCTAGGCCAAAAGAAAATCTGTTCCTAGATGAATATTAAGAACCAAGAAAATTATGACTCTTTTCTTAGCACATTATCTGTAGTAGTTCTTCACTCTCCCGAACGGCTTCCTCGCATAAGCTGCTTGAAGTTCTGAAGACTCTAAACTATAAAAGACTTCTTCCTCTGGTCTTGTAGTTAACATACACAGTGACAAGTTTATTGTGACATTTTCACACACACACAAATCATTTACTCTGCTTCCCTCCTAGTGACTCTCCCTTGTGTCATTATGGTCTGCTTCTGCACCCTACACAATTCAACTTCTGTTGAACTACAATCTTGTTTCATATTACACAAAGCACATTATATCTACTTTAGTTTTCATTCTTTTCCATCTCTTCCATTTCTTTAGGCCCTCTCGCTTCGTGCAATCCACCTTACACCTCCATCTCATGTATATTCATATATAGGTATTTAAATCTACAATGTGAATATGAAAGTGGTCATGATATGTATCTTTCATTCTTGATTATTTTATTTAGTATGATAAACTCCACATTCATATATTTCCCTGCCTAATAATTATATTTACATATAATCTGTTAAAATATGTAATATATAAAATAAATATTACATGTGATATATATAAAAACATAAAACTATGTAAATATAAAATTTTAAATGTATATGTAACATTATGTTTAATAATTCATCTGATGAAGGGCATCTAGGTCAATTATATATATTTTTTTCTGTGAATAGTGCTGCAGTAAATATGATGTGCAGGTATCTTTGTTGCATGTTGACATGGATCCTTTCATATGTATGCCAGTAAATGATGACTCTATTTCTAGGGTTTTAGGATGCTTCATCTGACTTCCATACTGATTGCAATATACATAAATATATATATATATAATATAATAATGAAATGAAATTACTAATACTTCAAAGCCATACATATTACTAAAACTCTAATTTGTTCATACTTTTTCAGAAAATTAAATTTGTCCAGTTTCAAAAAGTATATTTTTATGTTATTTTTACACATTTTTATTGAAAAATAAAATAATTCATATTACATCTCATTTGCTATCCCATCCAATGCATCCTCCCATTTCCCTTTCCTATGACTGTGACTGAGGGGGACCTCCTTCCCCTGAATATGATGCTAAGGTATCAAGTATCTTCCTGGTAGTCTGCTATCCTTCTTCTGAGTGCCATTGGGCCTCCCCAACAAGAGGACATGGCCAAATATGGGGCACCAGAGATCGTGTGAAAGTCAATCCCCAGTCTCCACTTAACTGTGGAGAATGTTCTGTCCCTTGGCTAGATCTGGGTAAGGGTTTGTATTTTTATACATAACCCAGTATTCAAAAATTTCATCTGTGTGATGGTAGTCAAACCAAGTGAAAAACTATTTTCCTTTTTGCCATATGAGAAATTAAAAAAAAAACAACAACAACAACAACAAATAAACAAGAACAAAAATCAGGTCTCAACGTGAAAGGTAGATGTACACACTTTTGAAAGTGCACGATCACATTACAAAGCAACATAGTTTGAGGTGCATAAAGCAAGAGAAATGCAGACACATTTTTAGACATGTCATAACATTTACGGTGACTTTGGGTGAAAAGAAGAGTGAATTCCAACCAGCTGAGAAAACCTGAATCACAGCCAGAGCCCAGGGGTACAGAAGAACAGAAATCTGCCTCCCCTGAGATCCTGAAACCTTCTGTTACAAAAGCTTCTTGAAATACAAAGATGTTGTATATTCTCTCCAGAATTTTGCATTTACTGTATTGTTGAATTAGCCTCTCCAAACACTTAATCTTTTCTTTTGCCTTTAGGGGGATCCTTGAGAGTAGTGGAAGTTTAGGATCCTCGGCAGCATCACTAATACTTATGGGGAACAACTTCAACTCAAGGTGTTGTGCTTGCTTAATTGGAATGTAGATAGTAAGGTTAACTGAGAGTGAAAGGGAGGAGCTTCCACTGTATGTGTCTGGTTTCTTCTCCAAACCTTTGAAATACCCTTCTTGTATCCAGCCATTTCTACAGCTCAATCCATTTCTCCCTAAAATTGGACTCTTCTGTAACTCCCCACTTCAATGCATCAGCTCTTGGAATGATTACCAAGACCTAATACATTGCTAGAGAAGTTTAGTGGAGTCAAGGCTTGAATAGACCAAAAACAAGACGCAATCCATCCATATGTGTAAAGAAATTTAATTTACTGTGATCTTCTTCTTCTCCTCCTCTTCCTTCTTTTTTTTCCTCCTCCTCTTCCTCCTTTTTATGCTGTCATCCTTCTTTTTCTTTGTCTTTGTTTTTTTAAGAATTTTACTTCTGAGATAACTCTGGATTTCCACACACTAAGCCAGAGCTCCAGCAGTGAATTAAACTACTGGTCTGTTTTTGCCTTCCTTTGAGAGTTTCAATGTATGTATGCTTACTAGTACACACAGGTAACTTTGGCAATCGTGAATATGAAGAGACAAAATGTATGGTCACATTTTACAGCCTGTGATGTTTTTGAAACCAAGCCACAATATTGTCATATACTGAGATTTTTATGTTACTGTAGTCTTGTTTTTACTACTTAAAAAAAATTCTCTCAGGGCCTGAGACAGTTTACTAGCTAGGCTTAGCTAAAGAACAGGACTAATAGAATGAGTCTATTATAGAAAGGGGATTTACTAGAATTTCTTATTCAGTGATGGCTGGATACTCTAATCATGGCTGTCTGCATGCTACAGAGGCTGAAAACTTAGTAGCTACTCAGTCCCATAAGGCCTCAGCATTGTCAATCTGGTGATGGAGGCCTGGAGGATTCTTAGCAAGCCATGGGCCTTTCATCATCGTGGAAGGCCAAAGAAAATGGGTTTTGATATCAGCATAAATAGCATTATGTGAAGCAATGGGGCAGGTGCATCCTATTTATATAAAAATATGTAAACAAATTTTTAGGTCTGTGCTTTTCCTAAGAATATCCATCAGTCCTTTAAGAAATATATTCACAGAGCCAAGAGTTGTGTCTCTTCATACAGTGTAGATTGAACAAAGCTAACAGCCAAGATTAACTATCTCAGATGCCGACACATCCCTAAGGATGGGACAAAGGCATGAGCAGGCTTTATATTCCCCCAACAATCTACTTGTCTTGCTCAAATTAACTTTTTTTTCTTTACTTTAAAAATAGTTAAAATATAATTTACATCGGCCCCCTTCCCTTTCCTCCTCTAGCCACTTTCATGTACTGTCCTCCAATCACCCTTAATGCTGTGGTCTCTTTTTCTCTGACTCTTGGGGACACACACACACACCTTTACAAATACAATTAGGTGAGCTCATCTAGGGTTGCTCACATATACACAATGTTAGGGCTGAGTCCTTGGTATTATATATCCTGGGCCTCCTCCCTGGGGAAAACTAGTTCTTCCATCCTTAGTAGTCATTAGTTGCCTGTAGTTTTGTTTTGTTTTGTTGTTGTTGTTGTTGTTTTGTCTAGTTGTGGGGGGCCTGTGAGATTTACCGCTCTCCCTAGCCTGCCTCTTGGTGTTGTCCTTGTTCAACCCTTGTTTGGTTAGTCATGTTGCTGGGGTAGCATGGATGTAGCTCAGCTCTGCATTCTAGGATACCTATTCGCCTGGCTCTTAGGATCTTCCTGGTCTTTCTTTACTGTCCCCTGACTCTTCGGTACCAGAGTTGCCTTGAGGAAATATTTTGTTAGGGAATGGGTTCCTCTTCAGCAGGGGCGGGCTTCTGCGATGGTGTTGACCTACTGCAAAGGGAGGGCTAGAGTTGTGTTTGGAATGCAGTTGTGAATTATTCCGGTCTCATAAAGAAGTGGTTCTATGTTCTCCTCGAGCATTTCTGACCTCACTTGCCCCAGGGCACTGGCTATGTTTCTATAGCCAGACATGTTTTCCTTCTGCTGAACGGTCCTTAAGTCCAGTTATATCAGTGGTTCTCAACCCGCAGGTCGTGACCCCTTGGCACTCAAATGGCCCTTTAACAGGGATAGACTATGAGCATTGGAAAACACAGGTATTTGCACTGTGCTTAATAACAGTAGCAGGAGAAGTAATTTTATGATGTGGGGGTCACCACAACATGAGGTTACTGAAGAGTCTTAGCAATAAGGAGGTTGCAAACCACTGAATCAGACTCTTGCCAGGTACTGCAAAGATGTGTGCCATGGCTGCACCTTGACAAGTGTCTTGTAGGGCTGGTCATTGGTATGTTTCATGAGTATCACAGCTGTGTAGAGCTGGTAGTTGCTTCCCTCTTTGGCAGCCCGCCTAACCTTCTGTTACCATGAAAGCCTGTCCTCTATGAGGAAGACCAAGTCAGCTTGAGTCTCCTGATTGCTCTGCTTACGTGGTGTGTAATTACTACCTCAACAAATATCTACTGCAGGCTGAGGTCACTGGGAGGAGCCAGGAATAGCACAAATGAACTGTTCACAGCATTAACTGCTTCTTTAAAATATAAAAACCGTGGTTACTTGTAAAATACAGTATTTCTCTCATATGCCAGTACATAGAATTAATAAAAACTCTTAAACTAACCAGTTGAAAACACACACACACACTCCAAAACAAACAACCCCCCCAAAAAAAAACAAACAAAACTCATCATTCCTAAGAGAAGAGCCTGGGATCAAGAGCTCTGGGACTTCTGGGATCTGGATTTCTTGAATACAGGTTCTGGAAAGAAATAATCATCTCCAAATTACATTTTAAATTTTTTTATTAATTTATTCATATTATACTTAATTGTTATCCCATCCCTTGTATCCTCCCATTCCTCCCTCCCATTTTCTCCTTACTCCCCTCCCCTATGACTGTGACTGAGGGGGACCTCCTCCCCCTGTGTATGCTCATAGGGTATCAAGTCTCTTCTTGGTAACCTGCTGTCCTTCCTCTGAATGCCACCAGGTCTCCCCCTCCAGGGGTCATGGTTAAATATGAGGCACCAGAGTATGTGTGAAAGTCATACCCCACTCTCCATTCAACTGAGGAGAATGTCCTGTCCATTGGCTCGATCTGGGTAGGGGTTTAATGTTTACTGCCTGTATTGTACTTGGCTCGTGCCATAGTTTGAGCAGAACCCCTGGGCCCAAATCTGCCTATCATAATGTTCTTCTTGTAGGTTTCTAGGCCCCTCTGGATCCTTCTACTTTGTCATTCTCCCATGTTTCTCTCATCTAGAGTCCCAATAGGATGTCCTCCCTTCTGTTCCAGTTTCCTGGTAAGTGAAGATTTTCATGGGACATACCCCTTGGGCTAATGTCCAGATATAAGTGAGTATATACCATTTGACTCTTTCTGCTTCTGGGTAAACTCACTCATTATGATCTTGAAGCAACCATTAAAGAAAATGTTAAATATGGAAAAATCCAAATTTCTATAGAATAATTCTTCCACTCCTGGGTGGAGTAAAACTCCATCCATAGTGACAGACTTTTCATTACTTTTAATTTCTTACTTTGCTTATCAAATTACAAACAACAGTTTCCTGTCTTTATATATCATACTATGGTTTGTAAACACTGTTCACACACAGGAGGGAAAGATGGCTCAGTGGTGCAGAGAACTGGCTGGTGTTCCAGAGGACCTGAGTTCCCTGTCCCATGTGCGCATGCCAGCTCACAGAAGTCCTGGAAAATGTGATACCATTTTCTGACCTCTGTGGGCTCCACACCCACGTGGTGCACAACCCTTGAGGCAAAACATTTATGCACATAAAATAAAGATAAAAGTATACAGCTTAAAATAGTCTTACACATTTACTCTTCTATAGTTTCAAGCAGAATTTTCTGAAATTATTCAACACTTGTGCTCTGCCCTGTCTAATAAAACAGAAACTCAGCGTTATAACAGAGGTACAGAAGGCCCTTCTGAGCCCCAAAAAGCATATTCCTTTTACCAAGGACAGAGTGTTATTATACCAGCGACTTTTGAACCTTTGCCACGGGCAGAGCAACGTGAACCGCTGCAGTCAGAGTTCACTCAACAAAATAATATTAACTAAATAAATTGACTTTAGGCACTTTAATAAAAAAAATAGAAAGACTTGAATTATGACATCTTTCCTCAGAAACTTTCTTGTCAATTTGCTCAGTGTTGTACAAGATATTGTTTGCTGCCTAATGCAAAAGGGAGCAGAAAAAGAAGTCTGATGGGGGGGGTAGATAACAGAATTTCCACTGATCTGGATTTATTTATTTACTTATTTATTTTTGCAATTCTGCCTCAGAGAACCTCATGCCAGAAAAGAGGACTGGTATAATCAGGTCGTGTTCTTTGAACATATCAGCAGCTTAGTGAATGAGAACTTCAACATGCTCAGCCATGCTAAGATCACCTGTGCTTTATCCTTCTAGGCAGAACTACACTGAAAGCCAATCCTAAAATTGGGCAGACACAGGCTTTAAGCCAAAAACTGGACTGGACATTATAAAAATGCCTGGTTAAGGGTCTCGTTAAGCTTATTTTTCTTTTGAATGTATAAGATTAAAAAGATTAAAAAGAACACTCAGCAATGTGAAAATGTAGAGGTTTAACTTTATTGGAAATAGGAATCCGTATTCTAAAAAGGTAAACCAAAGTAAACCAGGATGTTGTTGATTTATCTCTTATAAGATTAATTACTGAGACTTTGAGATAAAAGAACAAACATACACAAACGAAAACAAATGCAAGGGTTCCAACCAAGCAGTTACAATTTTGTTTTAATTAAGTTTTCCCTGCTGCATTTTGGGCACACTTTTGTTCCTTCCTAAAGAATGATCAGCTTCTGAATCAACATATTTTCAGATGATAATTTCCACTAAGGATGTCCATAAATGTTGAAAAATAATAGATTTTCTTGTCATAAACACATTTAGTATCAAGTCTCAAAATTAATCAAGAATATGATCTTTTAACTTTCTACTTTGAATTTTAAAGAATTTGCATATGAAGGTGAAGTGTTAAGTAGGTCTATAATTCAGAATACAATTTTTCTTGGCACTGGTATTAGAGTCATGACTCCAGAAATAATCATGTCCTTTTTAAGAGTAAAAACTGGTTGATAGAAGTAAATTTTGTGAAAGAAATGTAGATAGAGAAAGTTTAATGGAATTTCTACTGATATTTATCCTATTCAATGATTATTCACTTTAAATACTCCATACTTTGCTTATTTCCTTTTGAATTTTAGCAATATGGATATATATTTCATGAAAATTAACTTGTATTAAAAAAAAGAATGATAACTATGTTAAAAAGGAAAGGAGGGTCATAAAGTTTAGTACAAAAACAGAAGCAGGGAAATTATATATGTGTATATATATATAAACATATATATGTACACACACACACACATATATATACATATATATATGATCAGACGCCTTACAATATAAAGGACAGTCATTCTGAATATTTCTTTCCCCTCAGTCTCATAGGACATTCATATAATTTCTGCAGTGTTACAATAGAATCACTCCTCTGAGAAATCTCATACTGTGAGAATGTACTGGAGTAATTGAGCTGGCAGATGGTCTTAATATAAGAAATATATTGATACAACGATCACTTACTTTCTTGACCGACGAAGCCGATAATAGTCAGAGTCAAACGGAGAATATATGAGGGGAAAGCATTCAGGCTTCTTAGACACCTGCTGTGGGAGTTGGAGTCAACACAATATAAGCTACCTCATTCACTTTGATTAATTTTTTCCTCTGGTGGCATTATTTTATTCTCATCTCGTTGTTCAAGATCTTTACTTCACTGGAGTTTATTTTCTATTCTTGTTGATGTGAAGTATCTGGTCCCACGTTTTATTCCTAGACCGAACAAAGTACTCCACACGTCTTCTTTACCAGTTCACAGGACCAGGATTTCTCCTTTACGTGCAAGCTCCATATCAGCAGAACCTGTTTCAGTCATCCTTTAAAATTATTTCTCCCTACAGTCCTTCCACACTGGGCACAAAGGAGATGTTCAGTGAACTTATTTTTAAGTGAATCAGGGCTGTTTTCTAGTAGATCTACCTCCTTGTGAGCTTTGTAGGTCTTCAGTTTATTAGCTAACTAATTCGTTTCCTTTCAAAACTGATCTTTAAGCAACTAGCTGTGTTGTGTGACACTGACATGCCAAACACATATAACCTTAGTTACCTTAATTAATTATTCCTTCATTAGGTAGCAGTTACTTCCATAAATCCTTCTAATAGGAAAATAGAGTTGTTGAACTCAGAAATATTTGTATTTAAATCCTGGCTTTCAGAGAGCTTAACTGTGTGGTCACACATGTAAGCTGCTAAACATCTCTGAGGTTAAGTTCCCTTGCTTGTTTTGACATCTGCCCTGTGGAAGGAATATCTTAAGCATGGCATTACAGATCAGTATAACTCCTGCAGCCTAGGACAGCTCATCCCATGTCATTTACTAACACTGCTCCTCTGCTTCACTTCGTCAAACCGTAATGAGCCTGATTTTCTAGTGCTATCAATTAAAAATCTTATACATCGCTCATTAATTTAAGCCAAAAAAAAAAAAAAAATACTGCATGAAAATAAATCCATGAGCGTATTGAAGCATTCAGTTGAAATTTGCTGTTTAGAACAGTACATGTTCACTCTAAAGGTTAAAACTCATCGTTTAGATGGTCCCCCTGTCGTTTTTCTAACACTACTACAATAAGTTGATGTTGTTTAACATGTCATTAAAGTGAAACAAATATGAAGCCAGGGTCTTCTTATAAGTGGAGACGCTACATGAAATGCCTGAATTCAGTTGGCGTTCTCTTGTCTGTTTACATGGCCTCATAGATTTAACAATAAATCAATTGCACACAAGAAGTGATTTTATGCTAATTTCCAAGAAGAAAATTTAAGAAACGTGTGACTTAAGTATAAGAAATTTATGAAAATTTATGAAATTTAAGAAATTAATAACTCTTTCAACATAATATTTGCTATTTTGTTTATTCGGTTCTTCATTATTATATATTATATAAAATATTATTTTCTAATGTGTACAGATTGAGTTTATTGTTGAGCAAAATATTATTATTTTCTAATGTGTACAGATTGAGTTCATTGTTGAGCATATGAAACTTACCTTCACTATCAAACACTTTATAGTGTAACGAAGAAGAGAATTTTATAGGAAATAAAATGTTGTGATGGCATATATTTTAACATGCAGTTTAAGAAACAAAAGAAAGTTTTCAGAAATAAAGAATGAAATCAAGTCTGAAAATAGCAACGTAGTACTGGCATTCATAGTTCACATATCATTTCATTTCATTTAAATATTTGTATTTTAAATTTTTGAAGAGTGTGGGAGGTTTTTATACTATATTTTCCTAACTTTCTTTAATATTGATAAAGAATTTTCTTGCAGTGTCATCAGAGATATCAGAAAACTCTTATATTATGTGTACATGTAAAGTTTAGATTCTAAAGTTGTTGCTCCTAGATTAAAGAGAATATACTCTCGTAGTGTGAGGACTCATAAATGGGTCATCTGTACCAAGAGCAGTAAAGGTAGCAAGCGACAGGAAGCTGACACAGGTTGAGGATCCATTGTAGGAACCTGACTCACAATGAATCCCTGAAGGTAAGGGTCATGCCCTTTATTTTGATTTCACACAATATAAACCAAGAGTCTAAGAAACTGTAATATCTAGGCCTCATAGCAGTGGGCTGTGATGTTCTTTAGGACCAAGGTAAAAAGAATTAAGGTTTTTTTGGCTCTAGAACCACAGACTAGTCTATATATAACAAGGCTCAGGTCCTGTTTATATGAGAGATGCCTGAGTGATTGATTTATACAGGATAACAGACTTTCTTGATGTCCAGTTTTAGAATTTTGATTCACAGGTTTGTCTGTACATTGGGGCCTGTGCTAGATCCTAGGACTTTAGAGGTAGAGGCAGGAAGATGGAGATTCAAGGTTATCTTCAGAGAGAATATATGACCTAGGATATAGAAGACTGTCTCAAAAAGCTGACTTGTTAGCAAGCAAGTGAGTGAGCAAACAAGAGAAAATGAAGTTTTTAGTAGACAAGCTGTTCATCTCATGTTGTTGAGAAACAAAGAAAACACCAGTTTTCCAATAACACGTTTGAAATAACAACCCCAGAGTGCCTGAAACTCTCCCACAAGTCTCCACATCTGAAAATTTCATCACCTTCCAATAAAGCCAAGCTCAGGGTCAAGCCTTCAGTACATGTACCTTGGGGAGGCATTCCATAAAGTCCTTTATAATCAGATTTTCCATGTCTGAAGGCTAGATGTCAACAAGCCTCTTGTCTCACTTGGGTAGTTCCAGGACTATGTTACCAATAGCAACCTTACACGCTGAACTCTGACATCCCCACTCCAACAAAGGCTTATCGGTCCATCCATCAATCTCACTTCTTTGATTCTCAGATCATCTCCACATGATATAGTTACTGTGATGTCTACCTAAGAATCTTTCCTTGAGGACTAGAAGTTTGGTGAACGGCTGAAAGTGGCAGAATTGAAATTCAGGCATCTTACCTCAAGGCTCGTGTTCTTCCTCACCGAACTAAATTATTATCTTAGGCAGAGAGTTAACAGTCATTACTGTGGACCCAAGGATTCAATCAAACTTCCCTCCTTGCTCCTTTGTAACCATAACTTGAACTTACGTGAAGGAAAGAGAAACTCTCCTTCCCTTTGGTGCCCTGTTCATCGTGCAGAACTATGTGCCATCCCCATTTCTTTCTAGAATATTTACATGACTCTTCTAAGTCTTCTTTTAGAATTAAGAACTTTTCTTTAGGATGAAATTTTTCTTCACTCTCTTTCCTTCCCCTCACCTACATATATGAAATTATATTTTAAGGAAATATATACTTGCTACCTTAATTTTACTGCATATTGGTGGTGTCTAGAATGACTTCTTCTGTAATAAAAAAAATTAAAGTGCTTTACAGTGATTGTTAAATCTATCATAAGACTCCAGGTAATATTTTTCAGAAAATTTTGTTAAAAGTGTGTGTGTGTGTGTGTGTGTGTGTGTGTGTGTGTGTGTGTGTGTGTGTTGGGACAGGGACTAGGCGAGTTAGCTTCAAATCCATGATCCTCCTGCCTTGGTCTTCCACACATACAACATTGTTTCCAGCGTTACAGTGAAGATTTTTAACAAAGAAAATAGTATACTTATTCATAGTCCTTACTTTTTTCAAATATTTTGTAAACTTTAGGATTCCCAGAATGTATCTTTTAAAAGTTATGGTTCACACATTTTAGTGAAAAGCAGAAGTTGACAGTGAATTTTAATCTATTTTATGTTTATTACAGATGTATTTTAATCACACTGGAAAAAATGAAAGTAATACATATTGAAACGTCTAAAGCTTTAAAAGGCAGCATGTAGAATATAAAGCAAAGTGGCAATGCTGAACTTTTTCATTGTGACAACACTGCCACCTAGTGGTAATGTATAACTATAAAGGAAAATTCAACACAAATATTGACTTTAAACCCTAAATCTCTGTTCATACAAAGGGAACAATTAGATAATGCAAACACCAATGCAGCCGAATAAAATTGCTTCAAAATATTTTAAAAATATATTTAATTCTTCTGATCACTTCATCACTGGATAATAATAATTTCTCATTTGTCTTAGTAAAGGAAAAATACTATTTGAAACATAAGTATGTATTGCATCTTTTTCATTTCATTTATTAGAAAAATTGGTTATTAAATTAATTCTGTCTAGTTAAATTGTATCTTTATTAATTGGAACATAAGGAGCTGGGACCTTTGTGAGTTGGTAAACATTTAAATTACACTCCTAAAAATTCAGATTTTGTTGTACTATTAACTAGATACATTGTCACAGAACAGGGCTTAATAACCATCCAGAATGACAGGAATTCTTGTGGGTGCCAATGCAGGCATTTGATGTGACTAGAAATAATGTGCTTCATTATGTTGGTTAAACGCCATTTTGAAATTCTTCCTACTAAGTCACAGGAACGAAATTCTGTATTTCCTTTTAGCCATTGGCCAAATTGTCTAACATGTAGCTTCAGATAGAGTTGCACAGGCTCTGTGTATAAGGGAGCCCTGTAATCTCTTGCTCATCTTTAAATCTTTCTGTATTTCAAGATGGGCGGCTCTGTTGCAGACTGCATTTGGTAAGGCATTCTAAGTGTCTTCCATCTGCTGGCTTTACTCCAAAGGAAGCTACTTCCTTGTGAAAGAAGATAAGGACTATAGATTTAAATGATTTATATTTTAATTCTTAAACACTCCAAATCATTCCCTAAAGAATCTCAATTCTACCTTTTTTTTTTTTTTCACATATATAGAACTTGCTCTTTACTTTTGTAAGCAAGAGAATAAGTGGTTCTCCTTTTTCCCTCTCATAGTTCCTCACTGCGCTGTGAGTTGCCCCAAGAGCTATTGCGTGAGACTGGGAGGAAATACCCAGCACCAATCCCTTCCTGCACCCTAGTGGCTGTGTAGCTGGTGTTGCAGTGTGGTTCATTTATAGCATAATTCAGTAGCTAAAGTTTCTAGTTAGCACATAGGGTGTTTTTTTTTTTTTAATCTTAATTGTAACCACTTTACAAACTAAACTGCCCCAGACATAATGTGTTGCAGGGCTTACACCTAGTTTCCCACAAGAGAAACTTTTTATTAAAAAAAAAATTCTTACTAATAAGTCAAAGAAATAACCCTCTGTACTTCATTACAGCCTTTGTCTAACAACTAGATTAGGTTCGCAAAGCACATGCTCTGCATACAGGCAAGCCCCAGAACCTGCCCTCAATTATTAGATCTTTCTAAAGTAAATTATAACTGGGCTCAGCAGCCTTATTCATAATAGCCAGATCATGGAAACAGCCTAAGTGTCCCTCGGTAGAAGAATGGATAAAGAAACTGTGGTACATATACACTATGGAATACTACTCAGCTATTAAAAACAAGGAATTCCCGAAATTTGTGGATAAATGGATTGAGCTAGAAGTTATCATAATGAGTTAACCCAGAAGCAGAAAGATTAAATGGTATATACTCACTTATATCTGCATACTAGCCCAAGGGGCATGTCCCATGAAAGCCTTCTCTTACCAGGAAACTGGTACAGAGGGGAGGACATCCTATTGGGTCTCTAGATGAGAGAAGCATGGGAGAATGGCAAAGTAGAAGGATCTGGAGGGTCCTAGAAACCTACAAGTAGAACATTATGATAGGCAGATTTGGGCCCAGGGGTCCCACTCAAACTAAGGCACCAGCCAAGGACAATACAGGCGGTAAACTTTAAACTCCTACCCAGATCTAGCCAATGGTCAGAACATTCTCCACAGTTGAGTGGAGAGTGGGATATGACTTTCTCACATACTCTGGTGCCTCACATTTGACCATGTCCCCTGGAGGGGGAGACCTGGTGGCACTCAGAGGAAGGACAGCAAGTAGCCAAGAAGAGACTTGATACCTTATGAGCATATACAGGGGGAGGTAATCCCCCTCAGGAACAGTCATAGGGAAGGGGAATAAGGGGAAAAGAGGAGGGATGGAAGAATGGAAGGACACAAGGGATGGGATAACCATTGAGATGTAACAAGAATAAATTAATAATAAAAAATTAAAATATATATATATATATATATTTCTCAAGTTACATAGACCATATTTCATGAGGATGCATGTGATAGACGCTGCAAATGAAGCTAATGCTGCAACCTCACCCATCACTAAGTGTTCATAATCTTTACAGAACTGCGCAGAACGAAGCAATGTTTCCTGGAAGGCCTTGGCCTTCTTAGACCACATTAGTCTGTCACACTTTCTCATTTTCTCCTTCTTTTTGTATTATTTTAAACTTGATGGTCATAGCTTTACCAATCATTTCACACCTCTTAGAGAAATGGTGGGAGCCTTCAAAAATGCTGGTCTTGGGTTTCATGGTCTGGGGACATATATCGGCCACCAAACACAATGTAGTAAGACACCATTCAGACGGCTTTGTGATAGTTTCATCCGTGAAGCATCTCTAGAGGTGTGGTTCAGCAGGAAGGAATGGCAAGGCAGGATCCTGGGATCTGCAGCTGATGTGGAGGCCATGGTGGAGTGCTATTCACTGGCTTTTTCTAAAACTGCTTTCTTATACCATCCTGGACCACCAGCCTAGGAATGGCTCTGCACACAGTGAGTTGAACCTTCCATGTCAATCATCAATCAAGAAAACGCCCTATTGACTTACCTACGTGCCAATTCTTTAGAGGCATTTTCTTTTTTTTAATTATTATTTTTCTTTATACGTATATATACATTTATATTATTACACATATATAAAATAAAATACCTACAGCAAGAAAAACCATGATTTATACAATCAGAAATTGTACAAATGTTGCATTCATAGTGTTTTGGATATTTGTATTTGGCAACCTTGAGGAAAACATCTTTCCTATCTTGGTGCATCTAACGTTCTGAATGTAAATCCATATCCATAATATCTCAACATTATCAACATTAAACATCTATCTAGACCTAAAAACAGCTTAACCTTTAATCAACTAAGCTTAATTGTATGTTCTTGATTAACAGTCCTACTTCACAAATGACTTTATTTTTTGTCAATTCGACATAAAATGTAGCCAACATGAGGTCCATAAATTTAAATGTCAGTTACTGATTGTTTAGACACTGTGGCATATATAAGAGTCAGGAATAAAATCGATGGTTTGTTTTATACAGCACTGCCATCGTGGAAGTTCATGTGCTTCAGCACTGGGTTAAGGGGTTAATCAACAAGTGTTTGAGTGACTATTTTATTGTCTATGCTTGAATTACAACTGATGGAGGAAATGGCCGTTTCAAATCCTATGCAGGGAAAAACCCAAGTATATGACATGATATATCAGATGCTATGTACCAAATAGGTAGATAGGCAATATTTATTTAAAGATATGCTTGAAGAGACTAGGGAGACAGAGAAGCAAGTAAAAACATTTGTTTTGCAAGTGGTAGGACTGGGGTTCCGAGTCCCAGAAGTTATGTAGATACTGAGTAGGCATGGCAGCCAATCTTTATTTCTGGAACATGGGAAGCAAAGAATGGCATCACTAGAGCAAGCTGGCTATCTAAACTGGCCAAAAATTATGATCTCGGGTTGAGAACATTCAAGAAAGACACTTCATGCCACCTTGAGCCTCCGCAAGATGTACACACACTTATACCCCAAAACACACTGCACACATATGTACACATAAACATACCATGTGTACAAACAGAGCAAAACAAGTATAATTCTAAAGATATGCCTGCAGATGTGTATATGATGGCTATAAAGCAGCATGGTTGAGAGAAAGAGTAATGTGATCTACTGTTTAAAAAATTACTCTAAAATAAGTATGTAGATTTTTACTCACTGTGCAGTGGTCAGCAAAGAACTAGGCTCAAATAGAAAAAAAAAAAAGATAAAATTTCTAAGCCCCTTTCTCAGTTGCCTGGCTTAGGAGATGATGTGATTCTTTTTAATGGGAAATATAATGAGCAACAGAAAGAGGATGAAATGATTAAGGAAAAACGAGGCATTAGATATTCTAAACACATGAGACAAAAACACAAGCCTATTTTCAGGACGAAAGATTTGAAATTTAATAATCCAGTCTAGAATGAAACTACCAATAGAATTATAAATATAAAACAGTAACGTATATACTGTAGCCAGCCTCTGACCTAACATCAGAGCCAGCATATTTTGACAAAAAGCATCAGGTGTTCGGAAGGTCTGTTGATAAAGCATGCCTGTGTCTCTTTTGTCCTTTCCTTAGTTTGAACACTAGACTCGGAGGCAACAGCATCTAGTTATTTTGTGTTTGTGCATTCCTATCTGACTTTCTGAGACCCTAAATTTGTATATATCCATGATGTTCATTTGTTCTTTTTAAAGGCGTGTGTGTGTGCGTATGCATGTGTTCATGTGTGTGCATGTGTGTGTGTGTGTTTTTCTGTGTGTGTGTGTGTGTGTTTGTGTACATACTTCATGCATATAGGTGCTCATAAGGGGCAAAAGGAATGATAAGATACCTGGAAGCTGTAGTTACTGACAGTTCTAAGCTGTCCAATATCGGTGCTGGAAACTGAACTCTGGTTCTCAGCAAGAGCAACAAGTGCACTTATTCACTGAGCCATTTCTCTGGGCACATTACTTGTTCTTTCAATAAGCATTCTTCTAGTCTTCCATCGACACTAGGAGCTGTGAAGGCCATAGTGATATGGGAACTTGACACATCCCTCTTACAGTTCATGCAATTTGACCATTTATTAACATCTACTACACTACAAACAAACATTAAGAGACAATGATGCCTACAAAGCATAGTCAGAAGTTTTATTTATATCCCAAGAAGAAAACATTATTTACTTTGTTTAGAGAAGACAGCAAAGAAAATTTATTGCAATTTGTCATCACCAGGATGAGGGTAGAGAAGCCAATCTTTCCTCATCACTTGTATGTCCCATTAACTGTAATGATTATACACACACAAACAATTTCATTGTATGCACATGACTATGGTGCACTGTGTATATGTGTCACACTATCAAAAATGCACCCACAAGGATGCTCAGGAGCTGAGGAGATGGTTCCACGACTAAGAGCATTTGAAACCCTTGAAGTGGATGTGAGCTTGGTACCCAGGCCCCACATCTGACTGTTCATCAGCACCTGAAGCTTCAGCTGCAGGGATCCAATACCCTCTTCTTCCATCAGATGCCCTTTGGTGACACCTGCACATAGGTAGCATACATTTGCACAAACACACATACTCATAAATGTAAATATTAATAAATCTTTTTTTTTAAGATATTCTGGTTTCCTGTATCCAGAATAATTTTCCTCAGTGCAGACAGGAAAAAGACTATGAAGCTTCAACCTTACACAAACAACTACAGGCAATTTAGGAATGCTGACAGCAGTAGAAATATTCTTCCCAGGAGAAGAATGGACCAATTGGTTATTCAATACCAAATGGTCAAATCATAAAGTAACTTTATATAGGGTAAGCAGGTTGTACTTGTGTATTTAGGGATAATTGTGTGTTTGTGTGTGTGTGTATATGTGCCTACACTCACCTCTGTGCCTGCAGTAAGGTAGACATAGGAATGCATCCATGAAAAGTGAGAATAGGGAAGTATAGAATTACATGTAATGAATAATTGAAAGACATATGAAGGACACTAAAAATGGTGAAATTAAACTTAGAAAGACAAATAAGTGTTTGAGACAAATGAATGTATGAGCAACTGTATAAATCAAGTGGTTGTTTTCTATTAAGGTAATGTGACTATAAACCAGGTCTCAGGAAGCCTGATGGATCTGATATGTTTAAAAAATTGTCTAAACAGAACAGAGTAATGTTCCTCACAGGTGGAAGTGGGAGAAAATGTCTCTTGATTTATGTGGGTAAGTGTGTCTTACCACCCCTAAGACTTTTGCTGGGATTCTGCCCAGAAATATTGCACCATGAACTGCAGCCTCATCCAGGTTCTCTTAGAAACAGTATTTTGAGCACTTGCCATCCAAGAAGAGAGTACATGTTTGGAACATCTAATATTTCTTGAGTTGGGATGGAGCAACGGTCTGCACCATTCCAAATCAAATTTTCTTCCTCTCCTCCTTCCTCTTTTCTCAGTTAAATGAATCTCTAAAGATGTGTTTCAGAGCATTTATTAGAACAAAAAAGAGATAATGTAAGCTGTGTTAAAGAGTTACCTCGAAGAGTTAGCTAGGTTCAAAGTGTTCGATTTTGAAATGTTTCTGGGTTCATTAATTCTCTTTTTCGTTTTTAAGTACATGTTCTCTACAAGGTGAATGTGACAAAGTAATGATGTGCATATTGACCATTTTTTTCTGTGGTGACTGGAAAAGAGAGAGGACTTGACTCCAGAATCATGCAGGGCTTTGTGGTGAGTATTCATTTGGCTTCCAGTACGAAACAGTAGGTGTTCCCGAGATCAAACAAACAAACCAGAGCACATCCTGGAAATGTAAGGCAGAGTTCAGGTCTTCAGAGCCTAGTTTGGGAGAGACCATGGGTTCTTGTAGTTACTATTTATTTATTTATTTATTTATTTATTTATTTATTTTTCATTTTTTTTTTTCACTTTTTTTTTATTAATTTATTGTTGTTACATCTCAATGTTTATCCCATCCCTTGTATCCTCCCATTCCTCCCCGCCCCCCATTTTCCCATTATTCCCCTGCCCTATGACTGTTCCCGAGGAGGATTACGTCCCCCTGTATATTCTCATAGGGTATCAAGTCTCTTCTTGGCTACTTGCTGTCCTTCCTCTGAGTGCCACCAGGTCTCCCCCTCCAGGGGACATGGTCAAATGTGAGGCACCAGAGTACGTGAGAAAGTCGTATCACACTCTCCACTCAACTGTGGAGAATATTCTGACCATTGGCTAGATCTGGGTAGGGGTTTAAAGTTTACCTCCTGTATTGTCCTTGGCTGGTGCCTTAGTTTGAGCGGGACCCCTGGGCCCAAATCTGCCTATCATATTGTTCTACTTGTAGATTTCTAGGACCATCTGTATCCTTTTATTTTGCTATTCTCCCATGCGTCTCTCATTTAGAGTCCCAATAGGATGCCTTCCCCTCTGTCCCAGTTTCCTGGTAAGTGAAGGCTTTCGTGGGACATGCCCCTTGGGCTAGTATGCAGATATTTGTTCTTTCTGAGTTTCTCATCTTGCATCCCTGTCCTTTTCTTCTCTCCCTCCCCTCATATATGCCCTCTACCCTTGCAACCTCCCCTCGAGCAGAGTTAAAAAGAATCTGGTGTCAAAGCTGTGGTGTGTCACAGTGTCTCACATAGTATATACCCTTTTGTCCATATTTCTTTGCTTATAAATGTTCATCACAATAACCATTTGGTCTAGAGCAAGGCCTCTGCCTTCTGCTACTCTCTCAATGATGGAACTTCACTGGGACTCCTCTCTGATATCCTGTTGTTGTCCTAGGTCATGGAGATCCTGCAGCTTTGGATCTGTAGGAGTAGCCTCTTCATGTATTCCAGTGTTTTATCAGTGGGGTAGATGTTGGGGTGGGCAAATTCAAAGTCCTGGATCTAAGCCTGCTTTTAATCTCAGGCCACGATCAGCCCAAAACTCCTTCAAGGTCCAGACTGCTCTCCAGGGTACTGCAGATAGAGTACTATAGGTCAGATCTCCTGCTCTCCTGCCCCTAGGTCCAGCTCCGCCATGAAGCCCAGATGAGAGGTGGAACCAGTTCTGCACAGCCCTCAGACATCAGTATGTCCCCTGGCAGCAGTCCAGTCCAGAGAGGTTTGGTCTTTGATGGTAACAGACAACTGGTGTAGCAGCATGGATCCAGACCTAGTGGCAGCACAGGCCAGGATCCCAGCATTGTCCCAAGTGTCATCACTGGCTGGTCACATCAGGGTGTTCCTCACCACTCTTGAGTCTTCAGTTCTGCCTCTCCTCATTGTACCTACATCCTTCTATTTCTCTTTCGTTTCTATTTCTACATCACTTACTTGCTCATCATAATGGTATTGGGGTCCCTGAGTGTCTGAGGTAATCTTAAGAATGGTCTCAGGAGTGTGATGCCTTGCTTGTGCTTTATGGTGCATGGTAGGTGTAATCTCAGGTATGATCTCTCTCTCTCTCTCTCTCTCTCTCTCTCTCTCTCTCTCTCTCTCTCTCTCTCTCTCTCTCTCTGTCTCTCCTCTGTCTCTCCTCTCTCTGTCTCTCTCGCTCTCTCTCTCTCCTCTCTCTCTCTCTCTCTCTCTCTCTCTCTCTCTCTCTCTCTCTCTCTCTCTCTCACACACACACACACACACACATACACACACACACAGAATCACACACACCCGCCTCCACCAGGCTTTCGCAGAGCTGGATTGGTAATCAACTCACTGCAGCTCACTGTCACGCCCCATGGCTCAGTTCTGGTGGTCATCTTGATCTCGCTCCCCACCCAGGCCACCTAAGTGGTCCATACAAGAGTTCTCTGTCAGGAGCTCACTCCTACCCAGGGTTCCATGGTCCCAAGCTGGAGTTCTTCCAGTTTTTGGCTTGATCCCCATCCTGGGAGCCCATCTGGGCCTGCATCGCATGGGACAGATGGTCATCTCAGGCTAGCTCCCTGTCTAGGATACGTGGTGCTGGACTGGTGGTCTTCTCAGGACTCACTTTTTCAGGGACTGTTGGGCTCCTAGTAATTCAGATGTTCATAGGTCTGACAGAGCCTCTCTCCTCTGTGTCACCTACTGATGCACATGTGACAAAGCAACTACACCTGCAACACCTCTCGAGGCAACAATTTTCATTTGTTTATTTACTTACACCCAGAATGCAGTTTTCCTTCCTTCCTCTCCTACCAGTCCCTCCCTCACCTCCCCTCTTCTCCCATTCCATCCACTCCTCTATGATTTCTCTTCAAAAAAGGGCAGGCCACCAATCAATATCAGCCAGTTGTAACATATCACATCAAAGTAAGACTAGGCATCTCCTCTCCTAATAAGGCTAGACAAGCAACCCAGTAGGAGAAAAAGGGCCCCAAAGTCAGGAAACAGAGTCAGAAACACTGCTGGAAGTATCACAAAAAGACGATAACTGTAATATATGTTCAGAAGGGTCAGGGACATTTGTAACTAGGGGTCAGTGCCATGCAAGCTCCCTGGTTGGTGATTCAGTGTCTGTGAGGCCTTATAGACCCAGGTTGGTTTATTTTGTGTGGCTTTTTTTTATGTTGCTTGGATTTTTGGGGGGATGTTTCTTGTTTGTTTGTTGTATTGTATGTAGTCTCTCTCTCTCTCTCTCTCTCTCTCTCTCTCTCTCTCTCTCTCTCTCTCTCTCTCTCTCTCTCTCTCTCTCTCTGTGTGTGTGTGTGTGTGTGTGTGTGTGTGTGTGTGTGTGTGTTGTCCTTGAGCATTCTGGCTCATACAATCTTTCTTTCCCTACTCCTACAAGATTCCCCAAACTCTACCTAGAGTTTCACTGTGGATCTCTGTGTCTGTTTTTAATCAGTTGGTGGGTGAAGCCTCTCTGATGACAACTGACAATGAGCTAGAAACCTAGGGCAATGGAAACTCCTCAGGTATCTATCAAGGTGACCCAGGCTAAAACTCCTAGCAATGGAGGATAGAGAGCCTAAACTGACTATCTCCTGCAAATAGGTGAAACTTCCAGTAGAAGGATTGGGGCACAAACTCAGCCACAAAAGCTTGGACCTACAATATGTCCTGTCTATAAGTTGTACGTGGGTAAAGGTGGAACAGAAATTGTGGTAATGGCCAACCAATGACTGGTCCACCTTGAGACATATGCCACGAGAGGACGTCTACCCCTGACACTCTCTGGAGGTCCAGGAATCAAAGATGGATAGTCCAGAGATATAGGATACAACCAAACACAAATGAGGACAAGAAAGAAAAATAAATATCAATGAAATGATTCCTAATGATACTCTGCTCTACTCATAGAGTGAGGCCTAGCCAAATTGTCATCAGGGACGTTTTCTTGTATTTTGAGAGGAGGCTGCTGAGACATTGGAAGTGAGAGTAGATAAAACACAAACAGATTTAATGGGTGGAATTGAGATGCAATAAGAACTCAACACCTAAAAAAAAAAAAAAAAAAAAAAAAAGAACTCAATACCTGTAGAAGACACTATTGGTATTGGGGTGGTAGGAGGGCTGGCCAGCCCAAAGAACAGAGTTGTCAGTGCAATTGACTGATGAAGACGTTGTGAAAAACATGTCCAGTGAAGTAGTCCAGGACTCTTTGGGGGCACAGAAAAGGAGACACCTGTTGACAACCTCAATGGAGTTTTCAAACCATCAACTTCATAGAACCAGAATATAAGGGGAATTTGGGGGAGCTGATTTCTTTCTTTTTTTTCCTTCTTTCAAACTTTCAAATTCATTTCTAATATTCAAAATAACCAGTTTCAAACAAAAAACCCTAAAAAATAAAAAAATGAAGCACCAAAGATGGAGAAGTAAAAAGTCAGCAGAATCAGCAAACACTTCAGAGAAGGGGCGAAGCCTGATCCCGCAGCTGGATCATAACACCAGCATTGCTCACCTAAAGGAGTAATTTCATTTTATGAGAATCAGTGAAGTTTTACCTCAAGTAAGCCAGCTCATGTACCCTTTTTAGCTCACTGGGAGAGAATAGAAAGAAAAGAGCTCCAGTAGGAAAATTGTTGCATGTTGTCTCAGACACTATTATTTTTATTTTGTTATTCTACAATCATTGAAAACCTCAATTGGCAAGATATTGATTTCCAGATGGTAGGAATTACCCTTCATGTGTGTCTAAAGTGTGTCCTGAAACATGCAGATCACCGGAAGTGACAGAGTGCATCAGATTTCCACTTCTAGTTAGGTTTTTTCCTATAAATTCTTTAGTACTGTGCCAATGACATGTGCAAAAGTTTACTGGTCAGATATAGGAAATGAGGATAGTGTATCTTTTATGATAATTCCTCAAAACTCTGTCTACATAATACAGTTTGTATCCTTACCATAAAAACAGTTCAGAAAATGCTGTTTTTATGCATGGATCTTGTTGCTTATGAAAAGTAAAATACTGTTTTGTGCTCCAGCTGTCATTAAATGGTTGACAGATTTGGGAATGGGATATAACAAGATGCCTGTAGTTATCCAAGGCAAGGTTTTCCTCTTTGACAAAATATGAAATCAGTCACTGTATGAGTGCTCATCAGCTTGTGTACTTGGTGAAACAAACTGTTAAGTGAAAGGCCTGAGCCTCCTATTTCTATAATTGGGCCAGATTTGCAACACACATTCATAAAAGCTGGTTAATTCTGTAAAACATGACACAAATGTGATTGTAGGAAGAGAAAAAAATCATTAACTTGAAAATCAATTTCTTCTGAGCCCTGGGTCACTTGTCATGGTAGAGGAAAGTAACCTACTAAAGGCTTAAAGGCAACTTGCACCTCCCTCCGTGAGATGTCACTTTAAGTGGAAGCTGAAAATGACAAAATGAGATTCCATTTGTAGAAAAGGCAAACCTGCACGTTTGGCTTGTAGACATGAGAACAAGAACAAGAACGAAAATGCAGAGATTGATACTGTCGAAGGACTTCGCAACTGAAAGCTGGACAGCTTATGAACTGATCTCACAATCAGCAGGCTATGCGATACTGAATTCTGAGAGGGCCAATGTTACTTAGAGATGCAGACACAGAGTCATCAGACAGTGCACTGGGAAAGTGGTAGGCTTCCCTCTAATGACAGAGAAATTCCATTTGCCTACAGACATCTTATTCGGAAAAGAGCATAGACAAATTGGGAATCAGGGAGATAAGATATGATGCCATGTTTCAGAGAGTGGGGACCAGGTATCCTGAAAGCATCAGGCAATCAGATGCAAATGTGAAACTATGACTAAGTAGCAGAAACATCTGCAGCTGGACATGAGACAATTCAGTATGCTACAAAAATGACTTGTTTTTCTTTTAAATGATCATGCCATTACTCATTTGTCTTGACAAAGATAATACACACCATACAGTGTGATGTGTTTGAGACCTTTCTTGCAGGAAACCCATCCTTTTCCCAGTAGTGTTCATGAAGCAGAAAATTGCCAATCATTCTGAGATGTATAAAAACCTTCCCAAGAGATGAAAGGCAGTGCCCAGTTTATCTTATGATCAAGAAGAACAGAATTATAATAACAAAATTAACAATATTTTAACCTCACATATGTAGTATAAAGTGTTTTAAGTACTTTACAGAACACCCCTGAGTTCTGGAAAACCTATTGCCAGATTACACCTTTGTGATTGTGGAGATTTGGAACATTCAGATCCAGGGCCACATCACCTAGAGTTGTCCTTAGGCACTGACCGTGCACACCAGAAAGAAATCAACCTGGTGATAGCCGTGTGCAGTAAGTGATTTAATTCCCACTTCAAGCTACTGCCTTATCTTACAGACCATAGCCCAGGAGTGACAACAGAACATGACTCAGAGTCACAGGAAGTCTCTCCACGTGGCAGAAACTAGGCTTCTCATTGCATGCATAAATCTCATGTTTGAGGGTGGTGAGTGTTTGTGTAAGTTTCAGTTAGCATTTATCAAAAACATTTGACACTGTGCCCAAAAGTGTGGTGTAGTTTTTTTTTTTTTTAGGCTAAAATGAGCATCATCATCATGGAGCACAGTTATGACAGTAAGAGGAGCAAACTATCACAGTGACATTTGGTTCTGTGGTGATTCTAGTGGAGCTGATACATTCCACCCTAGAAGAGACGTTTGGTCGCCGCACACTCGACATTCCACACCCACTCTCTCCTGCCATCCAGTTTTGCTGATCCTGACAAGTGCTGGAGTTTATTGGAAATTTAAAATAGAGTGAGTTTTTGGCTCCATTGACTTCTAGAGTCGTCACTCCTGATGGAGTAAGAATGTTCAGTGATATGATGTTTTAGAGTCATTTAGTACCTCACCCATGTTTCTATAGTGAACCCTAAGCAACTTTTTACATCATCAAACTGGTCTTAAATAGAATAATTCCTTTTCTCTGTTGATGCTCTCTACATGGCATGAGTAGATGCTACTTCATCTCATGCCAGGAAGCCAGGAAGAGTAACATAACACCAGTGAATACCGAAGTGAACCAAATATAATTCATTAGTACAAGAAGGCTATGATAGAGTACACTAGCATAAAAAGAGTGCAGTCTTTGAAACCATGTGGGCAGAAGGAAGCCAAAGCACAGGGTACTTAGTTAAAAAAAAAAAAAAGATGAGAAAGAAACAACTTAGAGATCAGAAGCCAGATTGAATGAGGTTTAGAAATGAGAGGAATGCAAAACAAACCCAAAAGGTCATCGGAGATACAGATATCTGAGATCTGAACAGAGTCAGGAACATGGTTAGGGCTGTGCCTAGAGAGATCATTGAGAAAGATTTTCATTGTTAGTAATCACCTGGTTTTGACCCTCTACATGTTTATTACAATGCTTTCACATTTTCCCCCAAAACAAAGTCATGAACAAACTATGAATGACTACTTTTCTCAATGTTCCAGAGAGCTCCAAGATTGTAGGTGCTAAAACTTACAATTATTCCTTCTCATAATATCAGTTGTACTGATGAAAGGCAGATTAAATATTTGAGTCAAGTATATGCATTTTTAAAAAAATAATAAAGAAATAAAAATTAAAAATAAACATAATAAATAATATTAGGAATTTCTTTTGTGTTCCATTATAATAAAATCTATTATTTCATCGGTGTGCTTCAAGAAGATGTTAACCTGTTCTGGAAAACCCACTGAAACATCCCAGCACTTCTGTGAAGTAAGGGGATGTGGGAGACAAATGTCATGGCTTCTACCCCCATCAGCTATGTGATTCTCCATGGAAACCATTCTCATAGGTCAACGGCAGTATCATTACACACAAAGGGAAAGACCTGACCCCTTTTATTTCTATCCCCGTATCCATAGAAGCCTGGAAGTAGGATGTGCCCAAATATCTCACAGAACACAGAAAAACAACATGATTTTCTATCTTGGTGAGTCTAAAATTCTGAATGTAAATCAATATCTACCATATCTCATTTCATATCAACTTAAAATATCTTTAAAGACCTAAAAACATCTTAACTCCTAAACAACTAAGCTGAATTGTGAAACTAAGCTATTTGTTCTTCAATGTCATCAGATTTTTGAGATGGGATAAAACTAATTATCTGAGTAAACAGGAAGTGCCGATTAACAGCTTCCAAATTGATAAAAAAAAAAAAAAAATGACAGTTTGCTACCTGAGCAGTCACCCAAAACTCTCTATAATGTAGAAGCATCATATTCAGCCTTCTGGCCCAGTATATCTGACATACATAAACACTTAGAATGTATATTCTTGTCATAAAAATAGACTAGTAATTGACAGGACCACGGCTTGATCATTTGACAATTAACTTGTATAGTTTACTATCCTAAAGAGCCTGCAATAGCGCTTTTAAAGTAGTGGAGGTAAACCTGGTACTCTGCTTGAGTGGTATGGGTACAATACCTCACATTAGAGTAGGGACATATATAATGTGTGTGAAGAATAATCTTAAATTTGAATTCTATACCAATGTATCAAAATTAACCTTATTTTGCACCAATATACAAATTTCTATACCAAAGAAATAAAAATAACCCTGTGAACACAATTAATGCTTTAAGTTGAGGAGTCAACTCAATAATCTACTTTTTGTCCTGTCATCCCTATATAGTTCTATATTCCCCTTTCTTTCTCTTCAGCCCTTATCTCAAAACCTAAGAAAGAAAGATAAAGGAAAAGAGAAAAATCCCTCAGTCCAACTTCACTTTCTCTCTGAATAAAACCAATAGTAACTTATAACAAACTCCCAACAGAAAATAAACATCTAGAGCCCAAAAAAGCAACAAAGACCTACCCACCTGCACTCACAGGAAATGGGGTTTCTTCTGGCTGATTTGGGACAAATAATACTTTTGTAGGGGCCCAAATTATAAGTGTCCTAAAATCATAAGTGTGTGAGGTGTGCAGGGTGCACATAATAATTAAGACTAGTTCTCTGCTGTTTGCATGAGCAGAAGAAAGATATCTATAAATCTTCATTCGTGCCATACGAAGAATGGCATCTAATCCTAAATCACAGAGATTCTGTACCAACAGGATGCATTGTCTACGCATAGTCATTCGTGTAGTCTCAGAACTATTCCCATGTAGTGGGATTAGGAATATAAATAATCTGTTTGTTCTGCAGTTTAAATCCTGATTGTAGCCTTCTCCCTCATCACCTCCCAATCCCACCCTCCCTCCCTCATCCTGTCTCCCTCCTTCCCCTAGCCCCCAGAAAAGGGAGCCCTTCTACCCTAATTTCTGACCTCAGTTCATCATGTCTCATCTGTACTCATGTGTCCTCTTCCTCTGTTGCCTGGCATGGTCTCCTAGCTAGGGAAAGTTATCAACACTGGGGGACCATAGCCCATGTCAGAAGTAATCCCTACACCCCATATTGTGGACCCACAAGGACAGTGCTATCTGCGAACTATATCAGAGCAGAATGTCTAGGTCCTCACCATGAATAGTCCTTGGTTGGTGCATCAGTCTTTGGAGCAACCCCCTCCTCCAGTCAGAATTTTTAAATGTGTATTTTATTTATTGTAATTTATTCACATTACCTCCCAATTGTTATCCCCTCCCTCTTTTATTCTCATTGCCAAACCATTTTATTCACTTTATTTTTTTTTTTTTTTTTTTTTTTTTTTGATTTTTTTTTTTTATTAATTTATTCTTGTTACATCTCAATGTTTATCCCATCCCTTGTATCCTCCCATTCCTCCCCCCCCCATTTTCCCATTATTCCCCTCCCCTATGACTGTTCCTGAGGGGGATTACGTCCCCCTATATATTCTCATAGGGTATCAAGTCTCTTCTTGGCTACACTTTATACTTGTGATTATAGACCCCTCCCTCCTCTCCTCCCAGTCCCACCCTTCTTCCCTTCCACCTCCCCCCCCCCACTATCCCTCAGCAAAGGGGAATTTCCTCCCACCCAGTTCATCAAGTCTGCTCAGGACTGAGAGCATTCTCTTTCCCTGTGGCAGTCCCGACAGGGTCAAGTGATCAAAGAGCAGGCAACTGAGTCCATGTCAGAGGGTGCACCTTAATAGAGGTCCCATATGAAGCCTGAGATGCCATCCACTACATCTGTGTAAGACGTCTAGGCCCAGCCTATGCATAGTCCTTGGTTGGTGCTCCAGTGTCTACAAACCTCTCTGGGTCCTGGTTAGTTGTCTCTGTTGGGCTTCTTGTGGCATTCCTGTCAGACTCTTTGTGGAGGGAAGGTAGCACCAGGCCCACCCCAAAAATTTCAACCCAAAATATGTGCAGGGATAAAGATAGAGCAGAGATTGAGGGACTGTCCAACCAATGCCTGGCCCAGCCTGAGACCCATCCCATGAGAAGAGCCATCCCCTGACAGAGAGTATTAACAATACTCTGCTATGCTTGCAGACAGGAACCTAGCATAGCTGTCCTCTGAGAGGCTCATCCAGCAGTGGATCCAAACATATGCTGAGACTCACAGCCAAAATTTGGGCGAGGCACTGAAAGATAAGTGGAAAACTGGGGGTGATGTATAGAAGGACCTAGAAGTAACTGCCTCTTTTAAATAAGTCATATGTGGCCTAAGCAATGCCACTCATGTGTTATTGTCTCTAAAGGTTCTCTGTCCATAATGTTTTTCCTTTATGTAGATAGACTCAACATCATACTATCTTTATCCTAGATATGAGTCCTCGTTTAGCATGCAGTTAAATCACAAGATATAGTCACATGTTTAAATAATAATGGCTTTTTTTAATTAATGAGATTACTAAAGTACAAATTTGCCCAAAAACAAGGCTAAATAAAGCTTCATAAGCAAGTTTTGGAGATTTGAACAACAAAATACACTTGGCCAAATATTCCATATCTGAATTTTAAAATGCACATTAAGAGTTCTTTGATTGTATTCTGGATTTTTATGTTTTTAACAAAAGCAGTGTGGGACTAAGAAGGAACTGAAAATGAGTTAGAAGCATATTAAGCTTAATTAACTATTAAGTTTATTTTCTTATATTTTATCTATGAATCACTCAAGTGAATATTTAAATTTAAGACTTTTATCTACAAAGTCCAAAAGACATTCATCCTTTGTAAGACATAGGGCTGATTTGATGTTGACTTAGTAGAGATATGAAGATATAGGTTTCCCTGCTAGCTTTTAGGGTTTTTAAAGCATTCGGGGAAATACAACTGCTCTCATTTACTTAAATGCTAAAATGTATGTTTACACCTAAGTTTGCTCTTATCTGTACACATCCCCAGAACCTTCTAGCAGGAGTCCAGGCTGTGCCAGCCCCATCAAACTACTTGTGCCAAAACCAGGTCAATGAAATGAGTAACAGTAAAAAGCAGAGATAGGAGCTTTATTTAGCATGGTCACTGTGGAATAAGGAAAAGATAAAGGCCCAGTGACCCTTACATTCATATTCAGGATGTTAAAGTGAGCTTCAGATTTAAAGAGAGATAGAATCTGGTGCAGGAGAGAAAAGGCACTCATGATTCAGTAGTCTTCGTCAATGTTTGATTTCTGTCTCTGATCTGGTTCGCAACATGATCCTTAAGAAGTTGTCTTCACTGTCATCACTTTAGGAGAGCAATTTGATTCTCCTGAAATGATTTACTTTTGCTCCAGGATGTGACCTTACCGTCCGTCATAGATAATTGCCCGATTTTGATGTAGTCTCTTCAGAAAACTGACAGTTGCTTGAAGGTACTTTGGAATCCGTGTCACGTAGTTACTTAATTATGAAACTTCTAATTTCTTGAATTCAAAATGATTCAAAAAGAAAGATTAAGCAGACATATAGAGCCAAAGCAGGAAAAAGTTGAATTAATTAGGCTAGAGGCTGGTGGTGTCTTCCTTCCTGCTTTGTGTGTGTTTGTGTGTGTGTGTGTGTGTGTGTGTGTGTGTGTGTGTGTGTGTGTGTGTTTGTGTGTGTGTGTGTGCACATGATGCATATGTATATCACTATACACATTCAAATTTTCCTCTCCATTTGTCTTCATGAATTTTCTCTTTTGAATCTTAATTCCTAGTTCAGAAGTTTTCTTTCATATAAAAATACACACACAAATATTTTTATTTTTATCTCTATTTATCTCCATTTTTTTTTATTTTCTTTTTCTTCTTTAGTTGTCTTTTTCTTTTCTTTTCTTTTTTTGAGAAAGGTATTTGTTTCTGATTCTTCTCTTCAGGCTAAACATCTTCCAAGTATAATCCATCCTCCAGCATTCTAATGTCATTGGTCGTCTTGAGGTTACCATTGTCCAGAGTCAACATTTAGTACTATCTTTCCACTAGGTACCACATTTCAATCTGTCTTCACATCTCCTTAGTACTATTTTTATCCAAGTAGCTTCATCCTGACTTGAAGCCTCTGTGGGTCACACTTTGCTATGTTGATAGCAAAAAAAAAACCCACGTGATAATTAAGATCTTTAAATATATTTATCTGGAATACGTAGATATATTTCATGTTCTGTCTCTCAGTTATGCATATGTTGTACGTGGGATCCATGGTGTATTTTCCTTGTCTGACTTCCTGCCACCCTGTCTCCTACTATTTTTACTATATATTCTACCAGGGCATCCTGGGATGCAATATGCTCACAATGCATCCTGGGATGAAATATGCTCACAATGCATCCTGGGATGCAATATGCTCACAATGCATGAATGAATGCATGGCTCAAATTATGTCCCAAACATCCAGGATATTTTTTTAAGTTAATTGATTGAAAGAAAGATAAGCCTATTGAGACTTTCCTTATAAAACAAAGTTTCACATTTAGCACCGAACATATATTTTTAGACTAAATTAGTGAAAGTAACCTGTATTTTGAAAATAATGTGGAAGTGATTTTATTGGCTTGTCATCAAATTACTATGCCTCCAAATAAGCTGCAGGCACATGAAAAATTTAAGCCTATACCGGGCAACTGCTTCCAACTTATAAGAATTTATACATTTTTTTCTTTTTAGTAAACTAGGAAATTCATTTGAAGCTGACAAATAAGGAATATTTGTCATGGGCCTGGACAGTCAGCCAATGAGAGACGTTTGGTATATCCCCACAAATTACAGCCAAACATAGAATGAATAAGATAAATTTCAAAACGTCATGCAGGGAGTTTAGAAATACAAGTGAGAATTCTGATTTTTTTTTTCATTAACAACAACAATAACAAAAAAGTCAGAGTGAAAAGATGCTTGGCTTGACTCGTTTTGACTCTTTTAAAAGCAAGATTAAATTATTATGGCTTGGGGTGGTAGTGATGAAAATACGAGGTTCGGTAGGGTTTAGCTAGACATCATGGTTAGGACATATGGATTTCAAGAGCTAGTGTATGACAATGAGCCTTACAGGTAACTCATCGGTGCCTGTGCCTGGTGATATCATCCCAAAGATGAGATTGGTGAGGTGAGGTGGCATAAAGCCAGAAGTTTATTATACACTATTGAGTTTATAATATTTGAAAATACTTCTGAAAGCATATCCAAGTGGAGCTATCAGGCAGGAGAGCAGCCATATATTCATGGTTCTGAAAATCTCAGAAATGCAGGCTTGGTATCTATCCATTACCATGGAGCTTATACTCAATTCTATGTATGGAAAGACAATTTCTTTCTTTCCTTCTCTTTCTCTCTCTCTCTCTCTCTCTCTCTCTCTCTCTCTCTCTCTCTCTCTCTCTGTTTTCTTCTTCTTTTTTGTTTTTGAAACACTGTCTAGCCCTGGCTTTCCTGGACTCACTTTGTAGACCAGGCTGTCCTGGAACTCACAGAGATCTATCTGCCTCTGCCTCCTGAGTGCTGGGATAAAAAACATTTGCCACCACACCATGTGGGGGATATTTTCTAATGAAGTAATTTATGATGCAAAGCAGAATGAGCTCGCCTTTAACTCTGAACAAGGATGTGCTGACATGAATTGGGTCATTTTATGGGACCTCAACCAATGGAAAAAACCAAAAAGCAACTAAGAAAGGCTGAAAGCAGGGGAAATAGTCTTGCCTAGAGAAAACCCACCAAACTCGGTTGCCCAATACCATGTAGTTAATCCCTAAATCAAAAGAATGAAAGGTACGTTTGAAAAGACTGAGCTGACTGTACTCATTGATTTAGGAGTATATGCAACTGAAGAAAAGGAGGAGATGAATTTGAAAGAGAACAGAGGAGAATGAATACATGGGAAATGTTGAAGGAAGGAAGAGGAAAGGGAAATGACATAATTAAGTATATTTCAATTCCCAAGAAATAAAAAAATGAGGACAATAAGGCTCATTGGACATCTGTGTCTAATGACTTATTCCTATCATTTCAGTACTCAGAAGACTGAGGCTGCAGGATTACAGTTATAGGCCAGCTTGGGCTGCAGTGTGACATCCCTTCTACACAGAGAAGGAAACAGTGTGAAGTTAAAGCCATAGAGGTTAGAGAAAACTATAATGAGATGCATTTTTTCCTGGAAAAAAAAAAAAGAAAGAAAGATGAAATAGAGACAAAGTTGAGACATGAGTAGGCAATGACTGTAATTTGACCATGTCCCCTGGAGGGGGAGACCTGGTGGCACTCAGAGGAAGGACAGCTGGTTGCCAAGAAGAGACTTGATACCCTATGAGCATATACAGGGGGAGGAGGTCCCCCTCAGAAACAGTCATAGGGGAGGGGAGTAGGGGGGAAAATGGGAGGGAGGGAAGAATGGGAGGATACAAGGGATGGGATAAACATTGAGATGTAACAAGAATAAATTAATAAAAAAAAAAAAAGCAACTGGAGAATGTTTTCAAAACTGTGGAGAGGGTGTATGAACAGTATAAAAGTATTCTGTGAGAACAACCAGTGATGGGGAGCTCATTGTTTTCCTCCTTCATATGTGAGCTCATTGTAGTCATGTAGGAACCTGTATGTTTCTCCAGCTACCCATGCTGTCTGTTGAGACCAAATCCAGCCACTCCCATATACATGTATATGTATATATGTATGTGTGTGTGTATATATATACACAAATTCAGCCATTATCATATATACGAAGGGCATGAAGAAGGAAAGAATTGAACTCATCACATATATATGTATATGGGAGTGGCTGAATTCACATATGAATATGTGTGTATGTATATACATATATGTGTGTATATACACAAACACACACACACACACACACACACATAATGGGAGTGTCTGAAGAATTTGGCCTCAGCAGACAGCATAGATAGCTGGACAAGCACACTGGTAAGAGAATCCTACAGCCACTTATGGAGTGTTAGCTTATAAGATGCAAACATTAAGTAGAGTGTAGGGATCTGGAGAGACAAACACATGTGATGCAAAGTAAGGGGCAGCAGGTGGTGACGAGAGGTGACACGGGAGACCATGACTCTAGTCAATCCTCTGGCATGTTAGACTCCCTCCGACAACTTATTTGTGCAGTTTTCATCATAGTCACAGTTTCCAAAGGAAAATTTTAAGTTCAGACACAGTTTTGTTTAAAATACAGTAACAGCAAACAAGAAATTCCCTAGAAGGGCCAAGTTGCTGAAGAGAGTTAGTGGGGTTTTTTGTTTTTTGTTGTTGTTGGGTTTTGTTTTGTTTTTGTTTTTGTTTTTGTTTTTTGAAATTCTATCATGGAATTAAACTGTTCAAATGTGAAGTCAGAACAGCTTTTCTCACCCATCTTTGAACACATCTCCTTTTATTTCATCCAGTGTCTATCATGCCTACACCAAATGTACATATTTTAAGTCCAGTAAACAGAGAAAAAGTTTTAAGTTGGCAATGCATGAAGCCCTCTGGGATTAAATTAGAAGTGGAGGTTCACGTGTAATTATGAGTATAGCTGGGTTTTTCTCTGGTCTTTTCTTGCAGGTGTGCAAAGCTTTATGGTGATGTTTTGCAGCCTACTTGGTGAATTTTCAGTTGGCATGACAATTCCATGTCAGTAGTTACAATAGGATATGTATATATATATATATATATATATATATATATATATATATATATATATTACAGACCATATACACTCAACACAGAAAAAAAAATGGAGCCTAATAATTTAGCTGCTCTATATAAGCAAGTCAGATTTTTTTAGGTACATGGCAGTTATAATTTTGTTTGCATGCAATACACTGTGCTAGGTATCTACCTATTCAACTGTTCCTTATCCACATAACTTTATGTAATAAATGTGCTTATCATTACATGACAGATAAGCTCTATAATTTGTATAGCATTATTACGGTTGCCGAAGAATAAAAATCCTGGATGAGGAGGGAAAACATAGAAGTAGGAGAAGACGCAAACAAGCTGGGAGAGATTTCTCAACACTGGAATTCGTAGCCAAGCTTTATAGCTTTTCTACTGAAGCCCATGTTTCTTCCCAAGGACACAGGATAATGAAAAGAGAAGGCATCTCTAGAGTAGGAATACTGGACCTTGACACTATGATTTCATGCACAACACGAAGCCGAAGGGAAGCAGCTTTTGGAAACACACACACACACACACACACACACACACACACACACACACACACACACAGTGGGGACAGGCAGGTGCAGTGAAGGCTCATCTAAAATAACTCTCACAAGAGCCCCTACTTACTTTAAAGGTGTCCTTGACATCAGCATGTGTTTCAAAACAAGCTATAGACTTCATGCACTGCTGTTTAAAACCATCACCCAAACTTCTGTCATCAGAAGCTACGCAAAAGACATTTCTTTCTCCCACCTTGGAATCAGAGTGTGTTTAAGGAGCTGGAGATTTGAAACATTCTGATGTCTTGTAAGAAACAAGAAAAAGGTATCACTGGGCCTTTCCTCAAATACGCTCCTAAGTATATATTTGACTTGTTGATATTCTCTCCTTCTGTACACACTAAAGAGAGTTTGTTCAGATCCCTGGAGTTAGCTGTCCTTTTAAAGAAAGATACATAAAAGTTTGATAGTTTGTGGATGAAGGTTGGAAACAGCAAAACACCTTAAAACAGCTGTCATCAAGGAGTGCATGTTCATCCTATTGAGACTTTAGGTGAGAGTAGCATGGAAGAATGGGGAAATAGTAGGACCCGCAGGGTCCTGGAAACCTACAAGAAGAACTTTATGACAGGCAGATCTGGATCCCGGGGTCCTCCTCAAACTAAGGTACCAGCCAAGGAGAATATAGGCAGTAAGCTTCGAACCCCTACCAAGACCTAGCCGACGAACAGGATATTCTCCACCGTTGAGTGGAGAGTGAGATCTGACTCTCGCACGAACTCTGGTGCCCCTTTTCTAACCATGTCCCCTGGATGGGGAGATCTTGTGGCACTCAGAGGAAGGATAGCAAGTTACCAAGAAGAGACTTGATATTCTAAGAGCATATATAGGGAGAGGAGGTCTCCCTCAATCACAGACATAAGAGAGGGGAGAAGGGGAGAAGTGGGAGGGAGGGAAGAATGGGAGGAAACAGGGGAAGGGCTAACAATTGAGATGTAATATGAATAAATTAATTTTAAAAAGTAAAAAAAAAAAAAAAAAGAAGAAGAAGTGCATGTTCAGTGACTGAATTCTCCATTCGTTTTCCATGTGGTGGCTGAAAGCACCATCGTTATGGGAGGTTTCATCCGTGTGGTCCACTCTGTTTTGCTTTTGTACTCCTCCGCTATTGAGAAATTAGTACTTGCCCATTTCTGAACATAAGAAAAAAAATCCCAGAGAGATACGAAGTAGTTTGTCCAAGGTGACAAAAATTTGCCAATGACAAAGGGGGATTTTCAAAGGTCAAATTCAGCTCTGGCTCATGTTAGTAAACATCTTGCAGGATTTTACTAAGATGTTTTTTTCAGAACCATGAGATGAATTGACAGGTTTAATGAATGTCTATATCCTCGTCTCTGTCAAAGATAGACTCCAAAGGGTTATATAAGCAGTAAGTACTTCAGTAAGAGGAAAAGAATTTCCTTCAGCTTCCAAGGAACTGGGTTGCTTTTTTGGGAACAAAAATTATAGCAGAATGGAATGGTTTCTGTTGGAGGACTTAGTGCTATTGTATGACCCTCCAATCTCTTTGGAAGACATGGTCGCCCCATTTGACACCATCTGCGTCACTCACTGGGAAACTGACTCGGTTCATTACATTATCTCCCAGACTAACTCAGACTGATAATCAGCAACTGCACCTTTATCATGTCTCTGCTTCTCACTGTTGCCTGGAGTGTCTTTTGTTTAGTTTTGTTGCTGTGGAAGGAAGGGTATGGTTCTGCCCACCTGTGCTGGTGTCCTTAGGAGGCTACCCAGAGGTTCTGCTGTCGCCACAGCCTCAGGCTGACACTCGCATCATAATAGACAGTGCTGGTGCAGGCCCTGCAAAAAGCACATCCAATTCTCATGTCAACTGTGTCTGAATTGCTTTTTTTTTTTAAACAGAAATCTGTGACAGATCTCACCATGGACCTGTGATTAGCCAGATGACATGTAGATAAGATTTCAGGCCCTACTACAGAGAATGAGACTGCAGAGTCTGTCACCGGTCTTCTTTTTGTTGAAGCAACTTCTTTATCCTGATGTGTCAAGAGGGCAAATCTCTAACAAAGCAGGTGCAGAGAAAGCAATTGCTGAGCCCACCACACTGCAGAAGAGACAGAGTCAGGAGCAGATGTGACAGTGACAACAGCAGGGATGCAGCTGCAGCCCAAAAGTCCTGCATGGCTGCTCACAAAGGCATAACAGAGTGCTGAGTGCCCTAGGCAGGGTACTCCAAACTCACATTCTGTCACCAGAAATCTCTGGCCCTCATTTTCAGATAAACAGAAATAGTCTCCAATTTCAAGGAGACTCTGTGGTCTTTATAAGTGCCTTTAAAATGTACTATTCAAGCAGTTATACTACTAAATGATAATTAAACATTTGTGCATTTTCTTATACCTGAGAGATTAAACTAAACCATCATGTTCTCTGTTGTTGGTTGAAGTCAAGTACTAAAATAGTTCAGATCCAGTGAGGTAGCAGCATGTACAGAATGTATATTACTGGTCTCTCTGCGTTTCTCTGTCTCTGCCTCTCTCTCTCTCTCTCTCTCTCTCTCTCTCTCTCTCTCTCTCTCTCTCTCTCTCTCTGTCTCTCTGTCTATCTCTGTCTCTTTGTCTCTCTGTCCCTCTCTGTCTCTCTCTGTCTCTGTCTCTCTCTGTCTCTCTCTCTGTCTCTCTTTGTCTCTCTGTCTCTCTCTCTCTCTCTCTCTCTCTCTCTGTCTGTCTGTCTCTCTGTCTATCTCTGTCTCTTTGTCTCTCTGTCCCTCTCTGTCTCTCTGTCTCTCTCTCTCTCTCTCTCTCTCTCTCTCTCTCTCTCTCTCTCTCTCTCTCTCTCTCTCTCTTCCTCCTCCTCCTCCCCCAACCCCTACCCAAGCTGGTCATATGCTCCTTCTACCTCAACCTCCCTTGTGCTTGAGTTATATGCAAATGCTATCCAACCACATCAGGATTTTTTTTAAAGATTTGTTTTATGTGTATAAGTGGTGTCTATATGTGTGTATGTGCATCACATGCATTCCTTCTATACAGGGAGGCTAATCAGGGCATCAGATTCCTGGAACTGGAGTTACAGGAAGTTAAGAGCTGACATGTGTGTGCTGGGAACCAAACTCGACCTCTGCAAGACTAGAAATGCTCTTAACCACTGAGCCCACTCTCCAGCACCAACTTAATGCTTTACTCGACATTTCCTTTAAAAATCTCCCCTGACTCCTCCTTACTACTTTTGTTTCTGTCATCAAAACAGAAGATACTGTTCCGGATTGTCACAAACTAGGCTTTGTGTGTTTCAGCCAAGGAAATGCAAAGTGCTGAGAAACAACCACCATGCCCCGCAAATTATTTAATAGTAAAACAAATTAATATCAGCAAAGCCATTATTATACACCATAAAGAGTTGTACAATCATATATCTCTGCGTTATAACTAATCCATTTTCAGAAAAATATAGCCAAGGCAAGATAGTGAATTTTGACTATGTAACACACAGTAGCAACTGAAAGGTAGAAGCAGCAGAAGCAAGAGTCCAAGCTACTTGTCCACACAGAGAGGTCTTGGATAGCCTGGGGCCCAGTAAAAAGAACAGAGGAAGGAAGGAAGGAAGGAAGGAAGGAAGGAAGGAAGGAAGGAAGGAAGGAAGGGAGGGAGGAAGGAAGGAAGAAATGGAGAGAGAGAGGAATGAAGGAAGGAACGGAGGGAGGGAGGGAGGAAGGAAGGAAGGGCAGAAGGAAGGTAGGGGGAAGAAAGGGAGGGAGGGAGAAAGGGAAGAAGGAATGGAGGAGAGAGAAATGAAGGAAGGAACGGAGGGAGGGAGGGAGGAAGGAAGGAAGGGAGGAAGGGAGGAAGGAAGGAAGGGAAGGAGGAAGGAAGGGCAGAAGGAAGGTAGGGGGAAGAAAGGGAGGGAGGGAGGAAGGGAGGAAGGAATGGAGGAGAGAGGAATGAAGGAAGGAACGGAGGGAGGCAGGGAGGAAGGAAGGAAGGGAGGAAGGAAGGAAGGGAAGGAGGAAGGAAGGAAGGGCAGAAGGAAGGTAGGGGGAAGAAAGGGAGGGAGGGAGAAAGGGAGGAAGGAATGGAGGAGAGAGGAATGAAGGAAGGAACGGAGGGAGGGAGGGAGGAAGGAAGGAAGGGAGGAAGGAAGGTAGGGGAAAGAAAGGAAGGAAGGGAGGAAGGAAGGAAGGAAGGAAGGAACAAAGGAAGGGAGAAAGGAGGAGAGGGAGGAAGGAAGAGAGGGAGGAAGGAAGAGAGGGAAGGGGAAATAAAGTGGGGATGAAGGAGGGGAGTGAGGAAGAAAGGAAGGAAGAAGGATGGAGTTTTATAAATTCTTCTAGGATTCCAAGCAATATTACTACCTATTAATTTCTTTCACAACTGAACCATTTTCCTACCATTTAAGGGGCCACTGTTTGTGTCTCCCACACCATCTAAGTGTGCTTATGTTAAAACCATTCACAGACACTATGGTTTCCTTGTGTCTATTTATGAGCTTGATGAGGACTGGAGTGAGCTCAGCAGGTAAGCACATGTGCTACCACTGTAGAACATCCAAGTTCAGCTCCCAACACCCAATTGAGTTGATTCACAACTGCCTGTAAGTATAGTTTCTGGAAACTTGATTATTAGTTTGACTCTGTATCACCTGTACTACATGCACATGCCTCACACAGACATATATAGACAGACACACAGACACACACACATTTAGAACTACTAAAATTAAATATTTGTTCTTGAAAATAGATGTTTTTTAATACAGTACATCCTGGTTACAGTTTCTCCTCATCCCAGTTTCTCCTTTCCTACTTTCCTGTGTGTATGTGCTCCCTTTCTGTCTCTCATTAGAAATGAACAGGCTTCTAAGATATCACAACAAAACATAACAAAATAAAATATAAAAAGACAAAACAAAAATCATCACACTGAAGTTGAGCAAAGCAAACAAACAAAAAGAAAAGAGCCCAAGAGAATGCAGAAGAGTCCGAGGCCCACTTGTTCACACCTTTAGGAGTTCCATAAAAGCACAAAACTGACAGCTATAATATATATGCAGAGGACTTGGTACAAACCCACGCAGGCCTTTAGTGTCTCTGAATTCTTATGAGCTTTCCTTGGTTGATTTTGAGGGCCTTATTCCCCTAAAAGTAAACCTTTAAAAAACATAAAATATTGCTTGGGCAGTTATTACTACTGTAACATAAAGCTATTTCTGTTCCTTGTAGTATGCTTACAAACTAGCCTCTGAAGTCATTTTACATATGGTTTCTTGTAATCTGCTCTGTGCCTATAGTATGTTTGGTGAAAACAAGCTCATCCATGTCATTGTAATTTTTTTCAGATTTTCATCAAAGACTCAATGGGATTCAGACTTGCGGCAAGTGAAAAGGCCGTGCACGTGCCAACCAATATCTCTCTCTAGGAGCAGGTCTCTCTGGTCTGACTTTAAGTCTTCTTGAGATGCTTGTAGATAGTCATAAGTCCCAAATTACTAAGGGGCACAAAAGAACGACATCAATTTTTAAATGTTTATGTTTTTACCGTTTTAATGAAGCCATTGTACCTTCGACCGAGGTTAAATGTGATTTTTAAACACTTGCGTTCAGAGTACGCGAGTATCCACCTTCTAATTCCGGCCCTTTCCCAACCTCTAGTACCATTCTTCTACATTCATGCCGTTTTCCAAGCACACATAGGAAACCAATGAGGTATTTATATGGCTGTGTCCAGATTATTTTGTTTAACATAATGTCTTTAGTGCCTTCCATTTTGCTGCAAGCAATAGGCTTTTATGGTTCTTTAGAAGTGAGTAATATTCAACAAAATGTTAAATAAGTAACACTGTAATGTTACCCGTGCTCTTTAAAACTATGTTACATTTTGTAACAGCCCATTGAGGCACTTGGTCTCACTGCTTTCTTTCTCTTTTATTATGAATTATTTTTGTTAGAATATTAGATGGTCAGTTTCAGGACCTTTTTAAACTTTGCAGTGTCCTCATCTGTTGTTTAAATGTAATTTTAAGAATATATGGCTAACCATCCTTTGAGAAGGTTTAATTATTTCTCTGCTCCATATTTACGTAGCTAGTCCTTCCTGTCACTTCATCTGTGCAGATTCGGCCAGTCAGGACTGATGAGCCCTATTGGTTGTCCTTCCATGTCCTTCCATGGTGGCTGCTTCCTCTCTAACACCCAGGGAGACCTGGCTCTCCCCACCCTCCCAATGGCATGCTATGTATCCTTGTATGTATGCACAATTGCAAAAACAGAAAGTAGTCCTAGTTTCGCAGCACTCTGTAAAATCCTGTTTTGCAAGTCTCTCTATCATGTGCAGATGCCAATAGCTTCCCTTTTGTTGTCTGGCCCTCCTTCCCCACAGTTTAGTGGGCAGGAGCTTGTGGCTGCTGGTGATTTTCCTGTATTTTCTAAAAATTACTTTGTCACTTTTATTTTATTATAAATGATGTTATCTGGTTTTTTTTAAAACTCTGATAACCGAAGTTCTTTTTCTTTTGATGTGGAAATATGTTGAGGGAAAAACAAATAATAGTTCTGCGGCTATTTTCTGGAATCTTCTAAATTTAAAAAAATGTAAGTAGCTTCTGCATATTATCAACTTAAAATATATCTTTTTGAAAAGTATGGTGTAAAAATATCCAAAAGCATCTGGAACAGCAATGGAAATTTTATGAATTGGTCCAGAAATGTATTCTAAGCCAGAAACATTCCAATCTGTGATTGACAATAGCTATATTTTTAAATTAATATTTTACTAAATTTTAAAGAATTTCACACATGTATATTGTATATTTTTATCGTATTCACTTTCACTCTTTCTTCTATCATCTGCCAGATCCACCATGACCTTCACAGCACTCCTAATTTTGTGTTCCCTCTTTACTTTTTCTTTAGATCCCACTGAGTCTGAGTCTGAGCCTAAGTTTTGCTGTCCACACCTAGAAGAGTATGTGTGTGTGTGTGTGTGTGTGTGTGTGTGTGTGTGTGTGTGATACTCATATATGTTCTCATATATATCATGAAAAATCTTTTAAAACATTATATTTTCATGTGGTATTTTCAAACCTCCTTAGTGTTAGTTACCCTTAACTCTCCACTTCTTGTTCCATTTTTATCTCCTCTCCCTCTCTCCGCTTAAACATCAGTCCCCAGAATTTTCCTTTTCCCCTTTATATCACCTGTGTTCTTCTATTAGGACTTGTGTTCTTCCTTCCCACCAAGGATCCTTTTCTAATTTCCTGGATGCTATAGGTACTTCACAGTATTAAACATACAGATCTAAGGATTTGACCATAGGACCATAGGACTCTTGTGAGTAAGAGCTTCTGTTTCATGTTCTGTGTCTGGGTTACTTCATGCTATATAATACTTTCTAATTTCATCCTTTAACCTGAAAAATATTTTCTTCATAGCTGAATAAACTCTATAGGTATAGGTGCCATGTTTCCACTGTCTGTTTCTCAGCTGAGTGACATCTAGACTCTTCCCATGCCTTAGCTATTGTGAACAAAGGCATCATGATGTGAATGAGCATTGATCTCTATAGTAGGCAATGGAATCTTTGAGGTGTATGCCCAGAAGTGGTACAGCCAAGTCATATAGTAGGTATAATTCTAGTTGTGTTGAGGAACCACAACTCAGATTGTAATGGTGGCCATACTAGCTTGAGCTTTATAGCTTTGTTGTTGAAATACAGAGTTTTTCTGTGTTGCTTCAGTAGTTGCTTGTCCATTGCTGTAATAAAGCATCATGAGTGACTAAGACAAGTTCTAGAAGGATGAGTAGCTTATAGTTCCAGAGGGTTAGTATCCATAATGTCAGGGACAGCAGGCAGAAGGCATAGTGGCAGGAACAGGACACGGATAACTCACATCTTTAACTGAAAATACACAGAGAAAAGAAAGCAAACTAGAAATATTCAATCCCCTTACTCTCAAAGCCTGCCCTCAAACCCCTAGCAATACACTTCCTCCAACAAGCCTGCATCTCTGAGCCTCTAGAAGGTCATCACCAACTGGAGACAACGTATTCAGATGTGCAAGACTGGAGAGCATTTTTTGAAACCATCACACTGGCCCATACTGAATTCAAACCTTTGGGTTGCAGAATTTTCCTTTCACCATCTTTTCAGTTGCTAGAAAGAGAAATGAGTCCTCCTGTGATAGGATATCAAAAATGGGTGACTGTGCTTGATTTTTTTTCAGGGTCCTATATTCAGTATTTCATAATTATAATTCGAACACATACCGAACAAATCTCCCAGAGGAGTAATTTACTTATTGTCTCTATGAAAAGAACATCTGGGCGATTTGAGTATCTAGTATTTTCACAAGGATAAAGAAATGTGTGATTGGGCTGGGGAGATGGAACAGTGGATAAAGTGCTCAACATATGAGTGTGAGGAATGGAGTTCAGATCTTCAATATCCCTCATAAACCTGGGCATAATTATGATATCTTTAATCCCAGTGCATCGAAGGCAAAAATCAAAGTACAGACAGAAGATATTCCACAGCCAGCTCACGTGGCATTCACAATAATGAACTACGAGAGACTCCTGTCCGAAACATGGTGGAAGGCATGATCTGACACTGTGAGTCCTTGCATGCATGTCTGCACTCCTACTTGAACATGTACACACGTGCACAAACAGAGGTTAAAATATAAATGAAAATTATTATTTCCCTTGCCTTGAAAAGTGCTTATGCTTTGAGCAGATGATGAAGAAACAAAGAGTACTATTTTTTTTTTAAAGAATGTCTTTTTAATACTCTGCTCCAATGATCAAATGCAACTCTTAATTTCCTTGTTTTAGTTATAATTAGGTCCTTTCCTATTATGAGGGGATGTGTTAGGTTTGACTTGTGTACATTTCCAAATTTTTGTTAACTAAGTGGTTTATTTATACCAGGCATGAGAGGGTCTGTATAAGCACCCATCCTAATTCTTCCATAATGCATTTGGTATGAGAGCCTAACTCTTTGGGAAGTCATGTCTCTTGGCAGATAACCTGGCATTTGAGAGAAGATGGTCTTCTTCCCGGAAGTGTACTTAAGACAAGGCTACAACCGTCAGCCTTGTAGAAATTGTATGTACAAAGCACTTCCCTATATTCCTGGGCTGTGGTTTTTAAAGGGTTGATTCCTGTCACAGATCTACAGGCACAGTTATGGCTGCGTCTTCTGGCTTAGCACGTGAGCTGACACTGAACTTCTGATTTGCCCACGGAACTGTTTTCCTGACAAGGAGTCGCTTATTGCCATGGCATATTTTCACTTGATTATTAAGATTCCTTCTTGCTGTTCTCCCTTGAGATTTAATTACAGGGTTGCAGCATGTTCAAAACATGCAGCCAGGTTTCTCATTGTACAGGGCACAGAGCGCATTTCCACATCCCCGGCGTGTCCTTTATCCGTCTTATTGATTTACTAGGCAATTCTGTATTGATTTTATCTTCATATTTCAATGCCTTCTTGGTCTTTTCTCCCTCTTATTTCTCTGAGCTCTTAGAACTCTGGATTTTTCCTTGATCACTCAGGTCATCCAATTAGGATTCACATGTGATCCTCTTTTGCCACTCAGAGGACTCTCCGTGATCCCAGCCAGAGTGCAAATATCCTTAACAGGATGGCTTTTATCTGAAACTCACATTGGCTTTTTTTTTTCTTCTTCTTCTTCTTTTTTAGGTTTTTCGAGACAAGGTTTCTCTTTGTAACAGTCCTGGCTATCCTGAACTTGCTTTTGTGGATCAGGCTGTCCTCGAACTCACAACGATCCCCCTACCTCTGCCTCCCGAGTAGTGGGATTAAAGGCTTGTGCCCGTTGGCGTTCTAAACCCTGGCACCAGTCCCAGCCAGACTGAAAGGAAAGTAGAGTGAGAGACCTCTTGCCTAACAGTGCTATTTATATTATCCCCACCCCTAGCTCCCAGGCAATACTCACTATCTGGGCTACTCTGCTTCTTAATGGTGAGGTAGTTTCATCTGATGTCTTTGTTTCCATTAAAGCATTCAATCCTGTTAGCCAAAGAGGAATACATGCTCTTATTGCTCTAGATTCTATTATATGAATATTTGTATTTTGAAAATTATATGTTGGCTTCTTTTGATAAAAAATTTTAAAAAATAAACATAAAATAAATACTGGAAAATAGGCTTTTCCACTACAGCGACCTCCTAATAGTATCCATCAGGGGATTCCAGCATCTTATTCAAGGCAGAGTATTTTGTTGGTGCAAAAGTTAGATACTAGGAAAATAGTAAATGATAACTTCTTTGAAATAAAAGGCAGGGTGTATACCTTCTTCTGGATAAGGTAGGTTTTTATTAATTAATTTACTTATTCATTTTGCATCCCTGTTGTATCCTTCTCCCTTCTCTCCTGCCGGTCCTACCCTCCCACCCCCATCTCCTCTCCCTATTAATTGAAAAAGTAGAGCCTATCTACTCACCCACCCCTGCTCATCAAATGGCATCAGGACTGAGTTCCCCTCTTCTCCTGTGTCCTGTCAAAGCAGTACTGCAGGGAGAAGTGATGGAAAAGCAGGCAACACAGTTCGTGTCAGAGACAAGCCCCCACTCCCTTACTAGTGGACCCATATAAAAACTGAGCTGCCCATTGGCTACATCTATGTAGAAGTCCTAAGTCCAGTCCATGCATGGTCCTTGATTGGTGCTTCAGAGTGCACAGGCCCCTCTGGGCCCTAGTTAATTTTCTTTCTTGGTCTTCTTGTAGAGCTTTTATTACCTCTAGGTCCTTTTATCCTTTTCTCCACTTCTCCGCTACATTCCTTATGCTTTCCCCAATGTTTTGCTGGGAGTCTCAGCCTCTGTTTCAAACTACTGCTGGGTGAAGCCTCTCAGAACACAACTCTGATAGGCTCCTGTCTGCAAGCATAACAGGGTATCATTAACAGTGTCAGGGATTTTCTCTCTTCATTGGGGTGGGTCTTGGATTTGGGCCAGGCATTGGTTGGACATTCCTTAAGTCTCTGCTTTATCTATTCTATCTTTATCCCTGCACGTTATCCTGAGAGTGTTAACCCAGACCCATAAACACACAAATGGTATGTATTCATTTATAAGTGAATTTTAGCCTCTTAATGCAGGATAAACATACTACAATGCACAGACCCAAAGAAGATAGGTAACAAGCAGGACTTGGGTGGAGGATATTTAAAATCTCTGGATGAGTTTTTAGAGGGATGAGTTTTAAAGGGATAGTCTAAATATATATGACTATTATGCATATTTCAAAGAAGCTTTAAATTGGTGGGACATGAGTTCAGTATGGGAGACAGGGGCATCAGAATATTTTGTTTTAATAAAAGATTATTTATAATTCTTTCATGAACTGGAGAGATAACTCAGCCAGTAACATGCTTGACACTGAAGTTAAAATGCCTTAGTTCAAGTACCAGAGGCTACATAAAACTATGCTAGAGTGGTGGCTTACACACAGCTCCAACACTGGCAATCAAGGGATTGCCTCATTACTGGAGAAGTGTAGCAGGCATGCCAGCTTACCCAGATGCGCAAAACCCAAGCCATTGTCTCACTGTGACTGGGGTGGGTGAAGACAGACAGAGAGAGAGAAAGAGAGTGGGGGCGGGGGGAGAAAAGAAGAAGAAGAAGAGGAGGAGGAGGAGGAAGAGAAGAAAATAATGGATTTCCTCTTGAGAAAGAAACATGACGTTGACATCTGGCCTCCACAAACATACATGCATGTGTATCACCACACAAACACACAATGCACACACACTTCTCTTATGTACACTGAACTCTGTAAACATAAATAAGTGGAAATTTAAATTATCTCTTCTACAGACAACAAGTATTCTGAGACTTTGTTGCTAAAGCTTGTTGTGTGTATATTATTTTAGGACTGATATCTAATTTCTAGGACACACAAACTCACGTTCTTGTCCCCGCTCTCATCCGATCTGTCTGTCCCTTCCTCCATAATGTCCACTTTAGGTATAGGAGATGTGCTGTATTCATTGTCAGAACTGGCCACAAGATCAGCTATTCTCTTCTGTTGACAAATTATGCCTCTCTGTGAATGAAGATCTTCCTTTGAAACTTAGTATAAATCTAGCTTTTCTGCTATCCCAGTCTGTGCACACATGCACAGTCAGTCTCAGCTGTAATGGCAGAGATTTGAAAATAGTTTTATATGACCACCAAAACACAGAACCAGGCGGTAAGAGGCTGTAATCCATTGAACCTCATTTCGTCCTTGTTGGGTCAATATGCATACACTATTTTATCTGTCTTTTCCTATTCCTTTTTCCACACTTGGAGTATAAAGATTTTGTGTAACTATTCAATTCTTTTTCAAATATACCTATGCTTAAAGAATAGGAATTCATTGTAAATATATAAAGAAAGATGAATTATTGTAACTGAAATCTTTTCTGTATCAGCAGTTTTAAGTGGACATAAGATACAGATTTATATTTTATTCTATCCAGACACATTATCTAGTAAGAGATTCTACTACTATGTTAGAAATTGTGGTGCTCCCACCTATACCTCTGACCTGCCCATTTTACCCATAGCAGGAAATATATAGTGAACTACACATATAACCTGCTCTCTGTCCTGGGATTTCAGCCAGTGAATGGAGGTAAGCCAACATGGGGGTAGCTATCATGCCTCACAATTCCTCTGTGGAAGCAGATGGAAGGCAGAACTTGGTCTTAGTATACCAGTATCTTGTGAACTTCTGGTTCTCACCAAGTGAAGCAAAATACTGAAGAATAGAGTCATTGTTATTGTATATTTTAAATTCAAAGAAACCATCTCTATGGAACAAACAGCAGAGAGCTGAACAGGGGAAACTTAAATGAATGTTCTCATGGAGAACAACATAACCATAAAGAGGGAGGGTTCAAAACTCTCAAAGTAGAAACAGCAAGTTTTCAAAGTGTAGTGAGCTCACAGTAGACGTTTTATTGACTGAATTACAATATTTCCTCAAAGGACCTCATCCTGAGGTGGAGAGATATGGCTTCTAGTTTTCCTTCATAAGATGAACTCTTGTTATCCTTTCCTGAGACCCTAGTAGAACACATTTAGGGAACTGCATTAATTCATATTTCATTTGGGCATTCATGAAGCAACATTTATCAAAAAATGATTAATAATATAAAATAATGTAATTCCTTCATGGTTTCATTATTTTTTTTATTAAAGTTGTCATAAAAGCATAGAATTTATCTGTGTATGACAGCATAACAAAGATCAAGGAAAATCATGGGTTTTACAATATAAAATTTTAGTTCCTTCTTATGTTAAATTGTCAACAAAAGCTTAACATTTAAAATTATTTATGAATTGATTGTCCCACCATCGTAGCATTTACTTTTTAGTAAAATAGGTTTTATTCATTCTTAGATGACATGAAATAAAATTATCATTGCAATATTCTTGTAGCTCATTTAGTAAGATGCTTGCCCAGCATCACAGTCAATGGGTTCAGTGTCCATTATCTCATGAAACCAGATGTGATGGCACACACACTTGTATTTTTTTAACTTTTATCAGTTCTATGTGAATTTCACATCATTCATGCCAATCCCACTCATTGTATCCTTCCCTTATACCCACCCTCCCCTTTGAAACTCCCTCCAAACAGAGAAAAAAAAAACTTGTGGACACTGTAGTGTTTTACAGTGTATGCCTTTTTGTGTACACTTCTTTGCTTGCAGATGTTCATTGTATGACTCCTTGGTCTGGTACTAGTACTCTAGTTGAGATTTGAATCCTGGAACCTCACTAGGATCCTCTTAGATAGCCTATTGTTGCCCTGTTTCATAAAGATCTTGAAGTTTTGTATCTGTTTGACTAGTCTCTTCATGTATTGGGGCAGTTCATCAATGGGGTACATGTTATGGTGGGCCAATTCAAAGCCTGGGCCTGAACCTGAGAGGTATATGAACTGGTCAGATCTCTGGCTTTTCCATTCTCATGCCTTTGGGCTGTCTTACATGCAAACCCCTGCAACCAGAGCCAGCTCTACCCTGCTGCCCAGGCAAGGTGCCACCAGTGAGGGACATGGCTAGTTCTCCCACTCTCATGACTGCGAGCCATAGCTGACAGGGATGAGGGTGGATAAAAGGGTGTCTCTCCTTCACCCATGGCTAGCACACACTTATAATCTCTAACTCGGGAAGTAAAGGCTGAAGGATCAGAAGTTTAAAGTAATCCTCAGCTACAAAGTACATTTCAGACAGGCTGGCTACATGAGACCTTATCTCAAACAAACAAACAAACAAACAAAAACAAAAACAAAGCAAGGCTCCCCAAACACAAACACTTTCATGATAACTTTTGCGACCAGCAGTTCTTCATTTTCAGTATTTCTCAAACAAGAGTTAAGATTTTTCTAAGTTCAGTGGATGGGTCTTAGGTTCTATAACAAATCTACACTAAATGTCATGTTCAGTCTGTTTAAAGGGTAATCAAGGAGAAGCCTTCAGCATTTAATCATTTCAACATCTCATTCATAATTTGCCTCTACCATGTGATGTAAAAGCCTATATTGCATTTTGGGTATGATCACAGAAAGCCAAAGGTGGTTTTTTAATAACATTAGCATAATTTGTCAAGGATATGAAATTAGATGCTAAAATGTGTGGTTAACTATAATAAAAACAAAAATAGATTTATATAAGGACAGAAAGTAAGAATTAAAGAATTATACTTTGTAAGCCACTAAGATTTGTACTGTCGCATGGAACCTACTGGATATTCCAGTATGATAGGGAGTTTTATACTCATTTTATCAATTTATCAAGTTGCATAATATTCTTGGTTTAAAAGATTTCATAAGCCTTCTATGTTGTATATATTCTTGTAAGAAAAGTCTGTGCTAACATTGGGCATTTGCGAGAATTCATTGTTATTTTTTAATGGTAACGGTGACTTTACTAATAAGTAATAAATTTCTGAGATAATTTGACATCTGTAAAGTTCCAGTTTTTAAACTGGCACCATAAGTTATGTAGCAAGGTAATTTTAGGTCCTTAAGCAATAGTAATAGATAGTTTCTCACCTGTTTCAAACCCAAACAGACTTTAACAAATTTGTGCCAGCTTTTTCAAAAAATACAGTTTTCAGCATAACCCACATTATACTATTTCTGCCAAAACATTATGTCCACATTTTGTAAAAATCAAAATAAGGTGTGGATGACAAAATCTGTACTTCTCTTTCTCTCATTCTCTAATATGTATATATTTCTCTGCCTCTCATGTATATATGTATATATTTTAGTATATATATACACACATCACTCTTTGTATAAAGTTATATAACTCGAGAGAAGTTTTGCATTATAGACCTCTGTTCAAAAGATCTGAATTGTGATTTCTTTGTCTTAAATTAGGCAAATTCAAAGATTAGTATTAAAAAAGAATTTCTCATGATGTGCATCGCTCTCACTTTATGAGTGGAATTTGGGAAGAATGGTTCATTTCGAAGTGTCTTGAGTTTGAAGTGGCCGGTGGGTATCCACTGGACAGACACAGCCTGCAATCAAACTCTTCAGTTTGTTAATTCAGTTTTATAGAACAGTAAGGAAGGACTATATTTAAGTTTGATCGATACTGGAATATTATAATGTAATTTATACATGATTACAGAAAAAGATATGTTGCAAATTTTCCACAATAGTCCTGGGCAAGGACATTAAAGAGATGCTTGTGTGGTGCATTGAACAATGCACACCAACTAACACTGGCATCATGAAAAGGTTTTCACATAACAGCAGTTATGTCATGTGAGCAAATCTCTCCAAAAATATTTCACACTTTGGATATATGCGTATATTTCGAAGTAAATTATTGTGGAAAGTGAATGAAGTATCCTGTGTGTCCTTTACGGATTAGTCTTTTTATGTAATTTATCTACTCTGAAAAATTAGAAGCAACTGTCACTTCACATTTACTTAAAGACACAAGGTGGTATAGTCCTTAAATGTATAAGTAGATGATTACAATAATTTTCAGAATCTTCTATAATATACGCATCTTTAATCTAGAAGAGAGGAATATGTGACAGATGAAATTAGGGCTGGGAAAAAGAGAAAGTACGTAAGTGGCAAATGTGTGTTGCTTGCATGTTACTCAGACTCAATATTCTGAAATTTGCACTGTTTATAGCTAGGCTTCACTGTTTTCCTTTGGCACTTTTAGTCTCTTGAGAGAACAGAAAGAGCCAATGGCACTCAGAGCCACCAAAGGCTCTTGAGTCATTCTGATACAGGTGAGTCAGATGATCTCGGAAGCAGAGCCTATTCACTGGGGCCTCAATGAAGCTGTTCTGGACAGAAATATCAAAGAGAAAAATGCAAAAAAAAAAAAAACAACTATGAATTTTTTGGCTATAGTAAATTCTCCAAGGTGAATTAGAATTCCCATGACATATTATCTGTGGCTACACCCACTGATGCTTTTACATATTACTGAAAAGTGAGGTGAAATAGCAGTTAAAGCTGAAATCTCCCTAGTGACAATAACGAGCATAAAACATGAAATCACACTCACATCTGAATTATCTGTACAAAAAGAAATAACCTGAAAATTTTAAATTGACATACATAGGGACAAAATAAAATAATTAAACTTTTCTCAGAGAAATAGACGGTGTACGGATTTAACATTTTTACATTAGCAGATGTATCTTGAAGATTTTTTAAGCAAACATGCACTCATGACTAACTTTTTCAATTATCTAATATTAGTACTAATTTTTATTAGTAACAATAAATATTTGATGAAAATGTGCTTTTGAATATTAAGAAAGTGTATTAAACATTTGCAAAAATTCATTGTCACAGCCCAAAGGAGATCTACAGTTACAATCTAAATTCTATTATCATCATTTTAGTTCCTTCGGTCTATTGTTTCAATAATCATAGGACCATTGAAAGTCATTTGGAATGTGCTTTTATTTTGGGGGTTTTTTTGCTGTTGCTAATGATGATGATGCAACTCTCTATAGAAGGATTGAATTTGAAAACCCAGGTATATCTGTAACAAATTATCAGCACTTGAGAAGTTATATTTCTGCTTTCTGCAGCAGTAAAGAGGAGAGAGAGTATAAATCCTCCAAACCTCTTCCTGTAGGCAACGCCGTTATGATGCCTGCCATATCAAAGAGTCAGGCTGAACACAGCCAGCGGTTCCACATTTATATTATCATCAAGGTTCCGCATTTATATCATCAGGTACGTCCTCTTAGTGCACTGTGCTCCTTATTTTATATTCCAATTTGAATAATAGTCACGTTTTCTATTTCTGATGCTTCTGGAACAGCCCCAGTGTCCACAACCTCAGTCGATGGTAACTGCTCTCACCCTGAAGTGATTCCCAGAGTCATCAGTGGGTACATGAACATGAATAATCCCCCTTGCTTCTCAAGCCAGTGCCCCTGTATCTGTGCAGTCTGGCAATAACACCCACCAGCTGAGTAGTGAAGGGCTCGCTGTGAACTATGAAATAGCATATGCATGACCTTATGTTGAAAAAATAAAGATAGAAAAATTAATATTAATATAATGAGGTTTTTCCAAGAAGAAAGCACTTATATGCTTTCCTCCTTTGCTCTCCCTTATCTCTGGTGGCAGAGAACTAAACCTAGCCATCAAAATGGGCAGTTATTGGCAGGCCTAGACCGCAAGTCTCATAAAGGTGACGCTGTTATCATTGTTAGAAAGCCAGGCGAAACTGCAGAGAAGCAGGCCACTTTTGATATATTATAACCAAGGCTAGCCACAGTAAAACTTTATCTCTGCAATCCACTGTCACAGTGTAGTTCTTCTTTGTGTCTGTCACTGAAGCAGTCCCTACATTGTCTTATCCAACATCAAACATTTTACATCCCAAATCTGCTCCACTTTGCTGCTAGTGAGGTATAGTCTTAATTTCCCAAATCTAGTCACATCCTTGTAGGCTTCAGAGATGGCTCCAAATTAGCAAGAGAAGCAAATGAAAGCCTTTTAACCTAAGAAAGCGTCTCTTTTTATTTGGTCTTAGCTTGCCTTCTCAAAATTATGATGTGGAGTACCGTTTTTTATCCTCCACACCCCCTTCGCACCACTCTCCTTCTGCTGTAGTTGCTTGCAACAAAAGGACACCCCCATTCTTACATAGCCAGGCTCCTGCTGTGAGGTGTGTTCTTTCCCAAGCCAATACCAGTAACTGTGCAATCATATACCAAGACTGGATACAAAAGAAAGCAGGTAACAATGTAAGGTGTGTGTCGAGTACTGTACAGAGGTCTTGGGTCTCTTTCTAACATAATTTGAAGTACAATACCCATGTCTCACTATCCTATGAGCTCCCTTACCCTAGTACCTTCTTAAACTTGGTTTATAACATAATACTCTACAAATAATTTGCCTGTATGGCAGGTTGGCATTCTGCAGATAAGAAAACTACTCTATTGCTTGTTGATGCCTTAAGTGTTAATATAATTAAAATAGTGTTGAACCATGTGTGATATGACAGTACTAGATCTTTATTAAAAGATTTTCTAGAAAAATTCTTATATTAAATTGAAACCCATTAATTATTCTAATATATATTTACCTTTTATAGTAACGAAAAGAACAAAGAGTTTGAATTCGGAGAGATCTTAGGTGAAATCTTATCTCATACTGGATACTAATCCTAAAGAAGATTAATTACTTATTTGGTGTTATACTTCCAAATGGAGATTAAAGTATTTACCTTTAGAGAACATTTTACTGGTTCAGTAAATAGAATAGAGTTACATGGCAAGAAATTGCTAATATCTCACCACCTATACTTTAGAATAGAGGAAGTCCTCCCTGTGGAAGATGGGTCATAAATGTAAGAAGTATTCTCTATAGACTTGACTCTTATTAATAGTATTTCTTGAAATGCTGAAAGTGTCAATCAGATGTTGAGCTATGATGGGATGAAGTGATAAAGTTGCGTAGCGGTGAAGATGCTCAGTGATGTCTCACCGAAGCTCACAGCTAATGCACGCAACTTAAATGTGTTTGAAAAACACAACAAAACAAGCAAGTCCTGTTACAACTTGCACCCCATGAACTAATTCACTCTGGTTGTTAGTCTGTCATTTGACACCGAAGGAATTAAATTTAACATGAAGCCGCAAGGCTTCCATTCCGAATGCCTGTTCTAACTGTATGGAAGTTCATTGATTTGTATAGACTGGGTCTCCTTAATTTTGGTATGTGACGTTTTTATTTATCAACAAGATTTTTAAATAACAATATTTATAAAATTAAAATGGGTATAAAAATTAATGGCTACTTCAGAAGTTGTTATTGATTAAGTTTCTACTGTGGGTTTTACCTCTGATGCAGTAATATATAGACAAATAGGGTGTGGGCCCTACTTTTGAAAGGCTGTACAGTTGGCTGTTGTGCAAGGCAGATATTACTGTCTTTGGAAAGACATTTAAGAAACTGGCTTCTTGAAAGTATAGTGGATGGTCTTTTATTTTTTCAGGCTTTACATACTTCAAAGTCTTTAGGGAGGCTCCTTTTTTTTTTTTTTTTTTTTTTTTTTTTTTTTTTTTTTTTTTGTCTACATGCCTGGGAATTTATTGGCTTTCTTTTATAATCCACATCACCCATTTAAGGAGAATTCTGAAGAATTTATGAGCACACAACACAGTTGTAAATAGGAGGTTTTTATATTCACATACCCAAAGACAGAAACACAGGTATACGAGTTACAGAGCAAAGAATGTGAGAAGATGTTAGGTGAAATTTGGATTTCTAGCAAGGATTCTAACCTTAAGTAAAGGCTCCAATATTACATGGGTGTGCTGTGAAGGTGGCTTCCTTGGTTTTCTGGGATTACAAGAAGTTGCAAAGTCGATGAGGTGATAAAGAACAATTGTGCATAAGACCATTATTCGTGACTGAAGTGGCTCTAATATCATCACTTAACATTTTCTATGATGATATAGTTTTATGGCACTAAAACTTGGGTCCTTTATTAAAAAATTCAGCTTTATGTAAAGCTACAAATGACTAAATTTAATTAGTGGATGAAGCTTTATTTCTAGAAGCCATGTTTAGGTATAGCACGCACAAAGATAATTTTCACATCCGCAATGTAAGTACTGACTTACTTGTCTTTGCTCTACTGTCACTTAGTATAAAATGAAACAAAAAGATTTTTTTAACTCACAAAACGTGCCCTGAACCATGATTTACACCATCTGCTTGAGAGGCAGACCTACTCCAACCTTATATCGTATCTAAGTGTTTGAAACCAAAACTGTAACCAAATATTTAATAGAAACATACATTACCTGAAGCAAAACACAGTTTAAAAGAAATTTCCTTCTTATCGTTCACATCCAAGTTCAGAATATAGACTTGAAATTAGAGATTGTTGTAATATTCTGGAAGCCAAAAGCTCTCATGACTTTTATTCATTTTATCCATATACAAACTACCAGTCTTGCAATGACATATCTTTTGAGTATAATATATTTGTATAGACGTGGATTATCTTGACATCCAATGACACAATGGGTACCTTTCCAAATTGATGCTTTTAGAACTCACTGCAGTGCTCATAGTCTTATTTTATGTAAAACAAATTGCTCTAAGAGTATATTTTAAAAATAAAAGAAGTTATGGTAAGTAGGGAAAGTTAATATTGAAAACTATGCCTGTAAAATTCACCAAACTTTGGTTCTAATTATTTTATAAGGCATATAGTGCTTGTAAAATATATAATGAGTTAATATTGTGCAATAATCAAAAATTTTCAGGAGCCAGATGAGCACTAGTAAAACATATGAGGGACAGTGAAAGCTGCCGATATAAGAAGCAAAATAGAGCTGGCCAGTCTCCACTTAAGCTCTCCTATTTGAAGAGTTGCTCTGCTGGATCACTTTATGCTCAGTATATTCTTTGAACAGGAGGAAGGGAAACAATTGTTGAGTACTTCATTTATATAATAATTTTACCAAAGAAGTCTTTCATATATGTGTATGCATTCAGCAAATTTTTTTTACACTGCCATTGGTAATACCTCTATATGACATTTTTTAATGTCTTTAATTTAAAAAAAAATCCTTTCATAGAAAGGATTTGTTCCTTTCTAACTTACAATGAAGCTTATAGAATGCCAGCCTTTCCTTTCAAGTTCTGATTAAAACTTCCAGTTATGTGCAAGTAGAATATATATTTTTTGTAACTGTTTAAGTTATACTAGCTGTGTCTTATTTCAACAATGTGGTATGAGTTCGATGGCCAAAAAGAATCTTAATACAGATGAAAAAATAAACTAGAACATTGATACATGCGAGGTCATCACAGCCGTGCTGTGGATCTCAGCAGCAATGCCGAGTGAATGACGAGGCTACAATGATTTAATGCTGACTCTCAGTTTGTGGAAGATGCGTTAGCCACATTCTGCACATATGCTCTTGCACCTCTACCTTGAGTGATGTCCCCTATGAAACTTAAATTTATAGCAGCATAACAACCAACATCTAGCATTTCAAGATGCAAAATAAATTCAAGCTATCATTGCAGCTTAAGAAAAAAAAAATCTTATTTCAAATCACAGATGAAGATATGCCACTTTAAAAGCAAGCTATTTTATTTTAACGTGTGTGTGTGTGTGTGTGTGTGCTTTGTATGTACACAGCGAATACAGAACACAAGAAACATTGGTTCAGTTTCCAAATTGAAAAATATTATGATGAGTTGATTCCTATTGGCTGGAAGCTATAGGATATCACAGCCAAACTGGAAGCTGACGAGTAGCTTATTTTTTCTTTAAAAAAAAAAAAAAGACAAAATTAGCTGAAGTAGCAGACACACAAGCATATATTAGATCTCAAAAAGATAATAAGCAAAAGGATGAACAAATGATCCAAAGACGAAGAGGAAGTTCAGGCCTTTTGCTTTCAGCTGGTTAAAAGTAAACACCCATGCATTTCAAGGTTAGGGGTGTATCTGCACAGACACTCTAATTATTAGTTCACTTTATCTCTTCTGGCTCAGTGTGGTTCGCAGCTTTTTAATCACTTCTCTACTGGCACAGCTAGTGTGCCTACAAGTTGCCTAGAATTTTAATATTGCTAAATTTAGTGATGCAAGTTGTGATTAAATTGCAAAAACTTGTTTAATGCAAGCCCTGATTGAAGAGAATACATGCGTATTTAAGGAAAATGTACAACTTTGCAAAAATTATATAGCTCTATATATAGTTTCACATTTAACAGCTTTACCAACCTGCAAAAAAGTTGGTTCTTGTAGAGAACTGCCAGGCTATGTAGTCTGAAATCTGGAGTCGTAATACCAGAGAGCTGTCAGTCAGCCATCCATCCATCTAATTGGCTTCTTACCATCTTTCCATCATGTTTTTTTTATAACTGGTCGCCTCTGGCTAAAATGCAAATCATGAGGAAGAGCCGTCTAGAAAAAGCTGCTGCTTTCTTAATTATCTGTCAGAGTGTGGACCAGTGGACCCAGGGCCGCACTGTAGAGTTATGCTAAGCAGCAAGGCATCATGGGAATTGGAGTGACAGCTCATTTTCCTCCTGTGTTTTCTGTGTTCGAATGACAATGCAGAAATATGGGTTTTCCCACACTTTCTCTGAACACCTGGGCTATTGCTCAGGGGAGCACAAAGCCAAAACTGTCACATTTCCAGACATGGTCTTATTGCTGTCACTATGACAGGATTGTTGACAAATGCCAGCAGTCATCTCAGCATCTTGGGAAATGTCTGCCATGATTGTGTCAACAGCCTGACAGAAATTGTTAATGTTTAAACTTCTTCCACTGACAGAATCCTGTCTTGCTGACAACATTTGTCATATGAAACTCAATCTTTGTCAAAGTTGCTTAAAAATTAACACTTTCTCAATTTCCTTCTTTTCCCAGTTTACTGCCTAGCAGTGCAAAATTTTAGCAATATGATTTCAGCAAGGTAATCTAACACAGTAACTCAGGTCCACATGCCACCAAAATCGTCCAACTGTTATAGCTCACGGACATCTTGTCCTTTTGACCTTTTCTACCAGAGTAATTAGGCATCCACCCACATATAAAATATGCATCTGCAGTTAATATATGCAGGCATATATAATATATGTATGCCTTAGGATTCAAACTTGTGAATTATTCAAGATATACAAAACATTATTACTAAGAATACAATGAGAACATTTAATTAAACTTCCCAGTTTTTACTTACGTAAAAATCATTTGCAAGTTTATGGATATATACTAACCAGTTTCTTGAATTAAACATTTTAATTAATGTCTCATTATTGTGATATTCCATCTTCAACATTAACTTCATAGGTTAAAGAGTGGTTTGTTTGTTTGTTTGTTTGTTTGTTTGTTTTGGCCTGGACCCAAGAATTTAAAATAATTATTTAACATGTTATTTTTTTTATCAAACTAGACTATTATAATGATAGTCTTAATTTCTCACTCTGGCTTATCTGTTGGGAAGTATTTATATAATCAGTGTAAAATCAATGAGTTCTTAACAAAGGCACGTCATTCTTAACATCCACAGGTGGCACTTCAGAGTAAATGCTTTAGGTGCAGTGCTTAGGTTACTTTCAGGTAGGTAAGTCACCTCTGGCTTTTCTGGATACACATGTGTTCTACACATTACATTTCTCAGAGATGATATGAAAAGAACAACTGGCTAAAAGAATTAAAGCGACCATCTGCCCCTGAAAAAAATAGTCCACATAAAACTAAGAGTGACAGGTTTTTTAAAATAACAGTATAACTATTACTAATTTTAATATTATTAGATAGTGTGTAGCAGTGCATATGGGCTACAGTTATGTCATTGGATCATTATCACGATACTGTATTATTAAAATAGAAGTCTCCTAAAATGGAATATGTCTAGTAGTGTAATTTATCCAAATTGCTGCCAAATATGGTTTCTAATACTTTACTGACACGTAATACGCCAGGGACTGCCTGTTTTAATGTAATATATAGATTTTTATTTGTCATTAGTGCATCATTATTTTATAGGTATTTTACATCCAAACATTATGAATACCTCCAATAGTAAATGGTACTGTTACAAACATGAATTTGGCAAATGTATTATGCCACAAACCAAATAATAAATACTTTAGTATCTCTCCCTTCCATATCTACTAAACTCTGCCGTAAAGATAAATCAAGCATTGTTAAGGTGGGCATGGTTGTGCTTTCATAAGATGGTATACAGAGTCAGGCAGTGAGCTATTTTGACCTGCAGGCTGCAGCTTGTTGTTTCAGACTATGAACTAAATAACTACTGTCACTGGGTTCAAATATTCTCCCTAGTTCTGCACACTAGGTGCTTGGTGCTTAAGATGTTTTGTACATATCATTTCATCTGCCAAAATGATATTGAGACCTCTCTTAACTTCCTCATGTGTGACAATTGGTGGTCATGACTGTAAATACCCCAGAGTATGAGAAATAAATCTGTGATTCTTATGTGAGTCTGTCATAATTCAGAGCTTTCTATTACTAACTTTTTATGTTTCTTGTAGTTCCTATGTAATTGTGTTTAGGAATAATTTTATTAACTGAGAATTTCATACACTACATTTTGAACCTTTTCACCTCTCCTCCCTCACTTCCTCCTTTCATAACCAACCTCTCCATCCTTCAGTGAGGACTATTAATTCTCCAGTGTGTAGAAAACAGATTCTAGAAGGTTTCTGCATTCATAATTCTTTTTTAATTTTTATCTAACTAATGTATTCAGATTACATCTTAATTGTTATCCCTCACTTGTATCTTCCTGTCCCTTCTCCCCTCTCTTTCATGCATTCATAATTATTATAAATCATGTTATTACAAATACGCATACACATATTTCCATATGTCTGCATATATGCATATATTTTATCTCAGTTTTCAGAGAAAATAAAATTAATACAGCAACTTTACTCAGTTTCTCACCTTTTTATGATTTAAGATTCATTCAGGCCTTATTCTAATGGAGCTCTCCATTTATCCTCCACTGCCATGGTGCGGGTGGCATACATCACTTCCTACTCACCATAGCTCCAGCCAGACTTTTCAAGAAGTATTTCATTAGCAACCTGATGACACTCTCTCTGAACCATGTTTCCAGAATTAGACAAGGCAGCTCTAGATGTTTTCTTTGTTTCTCTGTAATATTTCAATATAACAACATTTTATTAAAAATATACTGCTATGCATCTATTTTCTTTTAGGTTAAATGACAGGTGGAATTTATAGAAGCATAAACTTTGGCCATTGCTTCTGTAGTAATACATTAGGAAGTCAAAAAGATTTAAGGGCTGCTGATAAAAGCCCAGGTAGAAAAAGCAATGGCCATTCACCTCTTCATGGGTTATATAAGCCATCAGGCAACATTTTGACAAGTTTCAAGCTTCTGAGAATTGTTTGTGGATTTTATGACATGCAATTTCTAATGCATTATTATAGCAGCTTTAGGACACTGTTATAGACATTAAAACATGAGGGCAGAGCAGCATTCCTTATTTAGAAGAACATAAATATAGATTAAAATCACTTCTCCTCCATAGCATTCTCTCAGTCAACTCTATAACTAGACTTTGAGGGTATGGTCAACACATAGCCAATGCTAAATACATGTTGTAAATATCTTCACTATATATTTATTTTGTTATCATGAGAGGACCTAGGTAAGCATCCAAAACTGTTATTGGTGTTTAACAGAATTTCAGCTCTCTTGGATGATGTTCATCATTCACATAGGGGCATGTTTACAACATGTACACACACATACATGGAAGCATCACACAGACATATCAACACATATCCATATGTACACATATCCATCACATACCACACACACACACACACACACACACATCACACACATATCACATACTCATAAATCCATGAGACACATCACAATACACACACTCAGAGTGGTCAAAATTAAAACTGCTAATTGGGATAGATTTACGCTTTCTCAATTTTCTGTCACAAAAAGGTATGAAATTTCCTCCCTAGAAACATCAGCCCTTTGTGATTTTTGAGTTAGAGGTTATTTCTATAATGTCTTTATTCATTTTCACAGTCAAAACAAGTATCTATTTTTGTAAAGTATGACTGAAACTATGGACGTAATGTGGATGATTATCTAAAACTTAGGACAAAGAACAGAAACTCTCCCTAGAGTCTATCACTGTTAGTTATTCCAGAAGGCACTGGCTGGGAAGGCTCTTGTATGCCTATTCCCAGAGGATAATGGAGGCTGCATTTCCATGGCCCAAGCTCAGAAACAGAAAATACCACAATCTCCACACACGATTTGATCAATGCATTCTAATTTTTCCTACTTTTCAAATATGTTATCATTAGGAAGAAAGGCATCATTGGAGAAAGCAGGTCTCTGAGGAGGGCCCTTTATAAACACAGCAAGTCCTCCACCATAGTGCTCTCATCACTGAGAACTCATCACACTGTAGCTCAGAAGCAATGGGGCCCAGAGACTAGGTACTAACTCTTTGGAAACCATGGCTAAAATCAAGAATTCCTTGGTTAGCAGTTCTCTTAGTTTATTTATTTATTTTGTCATAGCACAGAAGAGTCAGCCCGAGCACACTATATAAAACCCCAAGTTTCATCACAAACCTCAAAGAAAACCCACACAACTTTATAATGCCATCAGATTCGAGTGAAAATAAATGAAGGGAAGTTATTCTGCTTTCTGAGTGTCAAAAGGAGCAGAAAAGGAAAGGTTATTTTCAAGGGATTTGAAGAAGGCCTATGGAATGCATATATATACACATAAATATGTCTGCCATTAAGTCAGGGACATGAATAAATGCTTTATTGTCAAAATGCTATAATTAAAAGTATTTCTGCTTATAATTGTGTAATGAAATATTTGGAAAAGAGAATAGAAGGAGTGAATTAATAAGCTGAGATTTTAGGCTTAATACATTATTATTCAGGTTGCACATAATTGACACCACTTGGGAGTAGGGAGAAAGGAATAAGACTGAGAAAGGTGAGATGCACCACCAGGACACTTTAGCAAATGAAACATTTACCGCCAATTACCGTGCTATTTTGTCTTTACTCCCGGGTTCTATTAAATGTATTGATATCCTTTGGGAAAGCATGCCATACACATAATAAAATGAGGTTAATTATAATACATTCAAAATGTCTTTTGTCAAATTTCACTCGGGAGTGTTTATTTTAAGTAAATCTATCAGTTTTGGGTTTATGATTACACAAACTTTGGCAAAGCAGTGCACATTTGAACAAGTACGCTGTTTTGCTCTTCAAATGTTGTCATTTTAAATGTTAATTTTTATTTATAAATTAATTTATTTGTTTTACATTTTTAGCGCAGCCCACTCTCCTCCCAGTCCCCCTTTGAAACCCTCCTCTATCGTCCTCCACTTTTTTCTCAGATAAGGAAGAGTTCCCCGATAGGTGCCAACTCACCCTGGCCCATTAAGGAGGTGCAGAGCTAGGGGCATCCTCTCCTACTGAGGCCAGACCAGGCCACCCGGTTAGAGGAACGGGATCCAAAAGGAGGCATCAGAGTCAGATACAGCCCATTCTCTAGTTGTTTGGGGATCCACATGTAGAACAAGATGTTCATCTACTACATATGTGAAGGGATCCTAGGAAACTTGCTCTACTATGTTCATAATAGGCTGAAACTGGAAACAAACCAGATGTCCTTCAAATGAAGAATGGATGAAGAAAATGTGATGCATTTAGACAAGGAATACTACTCAGTTGTTAAAAACATGGACATCTTGAAATTCGTAGGAAAATAGATAGAACTAGGGAAAAAAATCATCCTTAGCCAGGTAAACCAAATCCAAAAAGACGTGCATGGTATGTTCTCACTTATAAGTGCACACTAGTTATAAAGTACAGGATAACCATGCTACAATCCACAGACTCAAAGGAGCTAAGTAAGAAGGAGGGCCCAAAGGAGGATGCTTCAATCTCGCTCAATAGGGAAAATCTAATAGGCACTGGAGATGGATTGATAAGAGAAGTGGTAGGACAGCTGATGTGGAGCGGAGAAAAGGTGGGGATTAGAGGTAAGGGGACAGAAATCAGAGGTGGAAGTCAGGGGCATCTCTGGGATTTGCCAGAAACCTGGGACAGGGTAGGGCCCAGAAAGTCTATTGGGGGAGTCACCCAATACTGACTTTCCTCTACTATCTCTCTACATAGTCCTTCTATCCAAAAACAATATTGCTGCAATCTTAGCTAGTGGCTAAGTATACGTTTTAAGGTATTGTGGAAATCATGAATCTGTAATTATTGACTTCTCTAAATGACAAGAACCATCCATTCACCTTTCCAACCTAGTAGAAGAGGCCAAATATTCCTGACAGAGTCATATCTATATGCACAGGCTTCAAGCACTAGACATGAGCTCACAGCCCATTTCTCCCACCTCTTTCAAGTAAGATCTGAGTTTTCATATTACAGTTCTTTGGTGTGATGCTGAAAATTCTGCAAAGTAAGTTTTGTTCCTATACATAGAACTGCAGACTGCAGTACTTGAATGCTGAGAATTGAAGAAGTTTCAAGAAATGAATTGGCATGCACCTCACTTCAGAGGTTAACACAGATCATGATAAAGTCTAACCTCAATGTAAAATTTAAAAGGGGGGTGGGGATATATTTTGAAGTTAATGAAGCTATTGTTTGAGATAAATTAGTCTTGGAACTCTGTAGATAAAGATAGTCCTGGGTAGTCCTTGGTTCTGTTTATGCAGATCACCCATTACATCAACACCATCCTTGTCATTTAGTCATTTGACTTGCAGTTAGAAAGTGAACGGGGCTCTATTGTTTTGTTCAGTCTCCTCAGAGCAGAGTATGATGTTACATTGATTTTCACTTTTCTGGGTAGCAGAGCTCCTCCTGGTCTCTCAGTGAGTCCACTCCCAGAAAGGGCAACTCAATGGTAGTGATCTCCTCAATTGTGTTAGGAGTGGGAACTTTCTAAGAACAAATGTATTGTGAGGAATTCACTATGATCTAGGGTTTATAATAATATACCATGGGTAGCAATAGCTGAACTAAACTAAAAAGCTGATAGTTACGAAACTAAATTTTATGTCTTTTGATTTGCCATGCCAATACAGATGATGAAAGCAACAAATGATTTAGTGATGGCTCAAATTATAGCAATTTTTAGACTGCATATGTAATGACTTTTCAATCTATATGCATAAGAATTACAATTAGAATAACTAGTAAAGCTGGGAGAAGTTAGAAAAATATACACACTAGATCCTCCTTCTCTTACTAATGGAAGAGTCAATTGACTAAATGACAAGAAGGAATTTCATTTATTTGTTGTTGTTGTAGTTTTGTGTGCTGTGGTGAAGTAGAAAACATCAACAAAAGTAGAAAGTCTCAGTATCATTGACAAGTATCTTATTTTTCTGCCTTTCAGGATTTCTATATTTTTGTGATATTATAAAAAGTCACCATAATAACAGAAAACTATTTATTTTGCCACTATAAATCTTATTTCTCTAGCCACAATTACATTAAGAAAACACAAGTGATTTAAGAGTTCCAAGGACAAATTGAAAAGTACTAAAAAGTACAAAGATGCCAATTAAGATGTTGCCTGTTTGTAGGCAAGAGCAATGCCCCTTTAAAAAAGATGCCTCTCAATGAAGTTTATCAAAACTAGTTGCTGCACTTTGACATGAAGGTTTGGGTATAGCACATGTCAGTCTGGCCACTCCATCACAGAAATAACTTCCAAATGTGCAGCAGATGGTAATCAAATTTGACTTGAGGCTTTTGAAGATATATGTTAGGATTAGCCAGACATGGACTGCACAATTCAGAAATTAAAGAATGTCAAGACTACAATACGAATGTGATGATAATTTGGGGTGTTAAGATCAGGTGGTGACATGAGCCATTCCCAGAACAGCATGGGATATGACAAGACACAGGGTGGGGTGATAGAAAGTGTTAGCAATGTCATGTATAAATGACACTTCCTAACTTTCCTAGTAACCCTGTGGTATATTAACATAAATCTAAAATAGCATAACATCTGAACACGTACTTTTGACAACTTCCAAGCATCCACGTATAAGAAGGACATTTGTAGCTTATGAGCGAGTGTGTTCTGTGAAGGATGGTTGTAGAACCCCACCCACACTCCTTATGGCTGCCAAAATGTCCTCACTGTGATCTGGATGTGACTTAAAGACAGATATCAATCATTGCATTCTTACAGAGCTCTGACAATGACGGCTCACTGATAGTTTATCAAGACAATTATTCTACAGATAACAAATATCTTGCAACACTCAAAAGAAACAGAGAAATTAGATATTGCAAATAAAAGATAAGTGAAGAAGCTTCATAACCACAATCCTTGTCTCCCACTCATGACATTTCACCTAAGAAAACATGAAACCAAAGTGTCACTGCTTTTAATTAAAGTTGGTCTACAGAAAACCAACCAGAAAATGTTTATTTGACCACTAGCTTTGTTTTCATTATTTAAAAAAAAAAATCATACTTTTGGAAAATTTAGTTCTTTGTTCTGTCACCCACTTCCTACCTTCTTTTCAGTTGGCTTATTATGAAAAAAAAAATATTTGGAAAATAATTCCAGATTTCTATTTGAGACTTATTAAGATTTTTGTAGCCATAAGCTCACTTCATCTTTATCTTAATGGTATGAATTAAGAATCAATACCTCTATCTTTATTTTATATTTAAGGACACTTAGGTATAGGGAGGCCCAAGACTACACAACTAATAACTGCATGGCTTAAGTCATCAGTTCAAACTGACTGCCTGAACCAAATCTTTCAACTACCATGTCTTCCAGCATCATTCTTCTACATATTTTATCATTCTCCATCTGCAATAAGAAAACTTCATGCAATGTTCTTGAGTAACACTTTTCACTGTTGTGTAGGACTTACTGAACTTACAGGTATGTACCACAAGGCTGCATACTGAGCTTTCTCATGTCCTGTCAACAACATGGGGAGATTTAAGGACATCACTTCACTTTTTTGGACTCCAATTATTTGAGTTTTATAACATAAAGGCAATAACAAGAACATTTCTGTTGATGGTATAATTGTAATATCAATATGAACATAGCCATTTAATTATAATGTTATGATGCATTTGCATTGAAGTCAATAGGCATCATCCTTTTCATTTCATTTCTATGACAGAACCTTGCTTTTTATCATACAATTGTTCATGGTGTATAATGTATCATTTCATTATCTTGCAATAAAGTTCTTCCTCTACATTGAGTATTGAAGAAGGTTTTGAGCTTAATACCAAACCTGGAAAATAGTATATTTTAGACATGTGTAAATTCTTTACCCCAGTTAAGTGTTTGTGACACGTTACTGAATTATAGATAATGAATCCAGCTTATTTTACTTAATACTAATTTATAAACACCTTCTTAAGGACCACAGCAATTACTAAACTATTCTTTGGAGTCAAAGTTACATTACTGTACATTTTTCCTAATATATGTAAGTAACTTTGTAAATAGAAAAATTTTTACTTATTGTTGTATGATATAATCCTTATTGTTAGACATAGTCCATAGTTCATTCATGATTTTTAAAAAATCCATTCTCTCAACCCATGTCTTTTATTTAAATGTAATCCATTGACATTTAACACAATTACTTCTTTTTAGGTTTTTAATTAATTAATTAAATAATTTTACATCCTAATCATAGTTTCTTCTCTCCTCCCAGTCCCTCTCTCTCCCCTCACCCCCCAGCATCCTCCCTTCCTTCTTTACTCCTCAGAAGAAGCTCAGAAAAAAGGAGGGCTCCCACAGCTATCAATCAGCCTTGGCATATCAAATTGTTATAGGACTGGACACGTCTCCTATTGTGGCTAGGCAAGGCAGTCCTGTTAGGGGAAAAGGATCCCAAGGCAGGCAACATAGTCAGGTACAGCTCCTGCTCAAGCTGTTAGGAGTCCCACATGAAGAGCAAGCTTCACAACTGTTACATGTGTGCCAAAGGCCCAGGTCCATCCAGAGTACACTCTCTGGCAGTTCAGACTCTGTGGGCCCATATGAGCTCAGGTTACGTTGTTCTATATGTTTTTTTGTGGAGTCCTCGACCTCTGTGGCTCCTTCAATCCTTTGTCCCCACCTCCCATAGGTTCCCCAAGCTCTACCTAATGTTTGGCTGTGGTTCTCTACATCTGTTTTCATCAGTTTCTGGGTGAAGCCTCTCAGATGACAGTTATGCTAGGCACCTGTCTCGAAGTCTAGCAGAATATCATCAATAGTGTCAGGGCTGGGCTCTGTCCCATGACAGAGGTCTCAAGCTTGGCCAGTGTTTTGTTGGCTATTCTTTCAATTTCTACCCCATCTTTACCCCTATGTGTCTTGTTGTCAGGATAAATTGTAAGCAAATTCTTTTGTAGATTGGTTGGTGTCCCCACCCCTAACTCTAAGTCTTTTCTGGTTACATGAGATGGTCCATATTCCCACAGCTAGGAATATTAGCTAGAGTAACCTTCATAGATTCCTGGGAGTTTCAATTGTCCTAGACTTCTAGCTCCTTCCAAAGAAACTCCTGTAGAATTCTAGTTCTCCATCCCTGTACTCTCCCCCTCGCCATTCCCCACTTGATCTCTCCTGTTCCACAACCCATTCCCTCCCCTATCCTGTTCCTTCCCTCCATGCATCCCCTATCTCTTTTCTATTTCCTCTTCTCAATGAGATTCTAGTGTTCCCCCCTTTGGCCTTCCTTGTTACTTATCTTCTTTGGATAAATGGATTGTATTATGGCTATCCTGTACTTTATAGCTACTATCCATAGTTAGTGTTACCTCACTCAGGATGGTCTTCTGTTTGCCTGAAAATGTCATGGTGTCATTGTTTTTAAAAGCTGAGAAGTATTTTATTGTGTTAATTTACCATATTTTTTTTAATCCATTCTTCAGTTGAGGGACATCTAGGTTGTTGCTAGTTTCTGGCTATTATGAATAAGGTTGCTATGAACATAGTGGAGCAAGTGTTCTTTGTGATATGGTGGATCATTTTTTAGGGATATGCCCAGGAGTAGATGGGTCTTGAGTTTAAATATGTCTAATTTTCTGAGAAACCACCTGATTGATTTCTAAAGTGATTGTACAAGTTTTCACTCCCACCAACAATGGAGGAGTGTTCTTCTTGCTCTACATCTTTGCCAGCATTTGCTGTCACTTGAGTTTTTGAACTTTGCTATTCTGACAGGTGTAAGATGGAATCTCAGAGTCATGGATTGTTTTCTTTCTTCAGTTTATTTATAGGGTGGACTACATTGGTGGATTTTCATATAATGAACCATATCTGCATCCCTGAAATGAAGCCTATTTGATCATGGTAGATGATGTTTTTCATGTGTTATTGGATTTGGTTAACGAGTATTTTATTGAGTAGTTTTTGTTTTGTTGTATTATTTTATTTTTGAAGCCATATGCTTACCTGGCAAATTTACTTAACATTTATCATTATTTTATCTTACATCATTAAGGAAATCAATTAAGGAGATAAGACTGAGTAAATGTCACCTGATAAGAAGACTTCGATCCTAAATGTTTCCTTTTAAAAACATTTTTATTATAATTTATTCACATTACATCCCGATTGTGATATCCTCACTCTTATCTTCTAATTCCCACCCTTCCTCCCTCTTGTGCCTTATTTCTCTCTCTAGACCTTTGATGGGACAGGGGACTCTCAGACTATCTGGCCACAGCCTATCAGCTCCAATCAGGACAGCCTGCATCCCCTTCCTCTGTGTGCTGCCCTGCAAAGGGGCAGTGATCAAATCTCAGGTACCAGAATTCATGTCAGAGGCAGTCCCAGCTCCACCCCAAACAATCCACATGGAGAATTAGCTCTCCATTAGCTACAGGGATGTAGGTTCTCTGCATGCATTGTCCTTGGTTGGTGCATCAGTTTGTGTAGGCCCCCGGTGTCCAGATCTAGTGGCCTTGATGGTCTCCCTGTGGAGCTCCTGCCCCTCCAGGTCCTTCCACTCCTCTATCCTTTCATTCAACTCTCAGTGCTTCACGCAGAGTCCAGCTTCATGTCCCATTATATGTCTTATGGCCCACTGGATGGAGTCTCACAAAGGACATTTATGTTGGGCTAATATCCACCAACAACTAGTAAATACCATGCGTGTATTTCTGGGTCTGGGTTACCTCACTCAAGATGATCTTTTCTAGTTCCATCCATTTGCCTGCAAATTTCAAGATTTCCTTGTTTCAATAGCTGAATAGTATTCCATTGTGTAAATGTACCACAGTTTCTTTATCCATTCTTCAATTGAGGGACATCTAGGTTGTTTCCAGATTCTGGCTATTCTGAATAAAGCTGCTATGAACATAGTCGAGCAAATGTTGTTGTTGTATGGTGGAGCATCTTTCCAGTATGTTCATAAAGAGAATAGGTCCTAAATTTTCTTCTTTGTTGAGTCTTTGTGTGGTTAAGGTATCAGAGTGATTGTTGCTTCATATAATGAGTTTGGCAATGTTCCTTCTGTTTCTATTTTGTGGTATATTTTGAGGTAGATTGGTATAAGCTATTCTTTGAAAATCTGGTAGAATTCCGCAGTAAAATCATCTGGCCCTAGCCCTTTTTGCTTGGGAGACTTTTAATAACTGCTTCTATTTTCTTAGTGGTTATGAGACTATTTAAATAGTTTACCAGATCTTGCTTTAATTTTGGCTGGTGGTATCTATCAAGAGAGTTGTCTTTTGAAGTAACACTTAGTGATTCTTTTTATTTCCTCGGTGTCTGTTGTTATATCCCTCTTTTAATTTAAATCTGTTAATTTGGATACTGTCTCTCTCCCATTTAGTTAGTTTGGCTTAGGGTTTGCCTATCTCAATGATTTTCTCAAAAACAACAAACAAACAAAACAAAACAAAAACAGCTTTTGGGTTTCTTGATTCTTCATAGCTTTCTCTTTGTTTGATTTTTTCCTTTGATGAGTATGAAGTGTCCTTCCCTATCTCTTTTGGTTAATTTAAGTTGAAAGTCTACTTATTAGATATTAGAATGGCTACTCTAGCTCCCTTCTGGGGTCCCTTTGCTTGGAATATCTTTTTGTAGTCCTTTACTCTGATGTTATATCTATCTTTGTTGCTGAGATGTGTTCCTTGTATGCATCATGCATTTTCTTAGCTTGTGTCTTTTTATTGAGGAATTGAGTTCATTGAAGTTGAGAGATATTAATGACCTATAATTGGTAATTCCTGCTATTTTGATGTTGGTGGTAGTGGTGTGTGTGTGTGTGTGTGTGTGTGTGTGTGGTGCATGTGTCTGTGTGTTTGTATGTGCTCATGTGTGTTTGTGTGTGCATATGTGTACTTTCCTTCTTTTGGTTTTATTGGTATAGTATTATTTATTTTTTGTATTTTCTTGGGTGCCGTTAACCTCTCTGGATTGGAGTTTGCTTTCTAGTATCTTCTGTAGAGCTTGATTTGTAGATAGATAGTGTTTAAATTTGGTTTTGTCATGGAATATCTTGTTTTGTCCATGTATAGTGATTGAAAGTTTTGCAGAATATAGAAGTCTGGACTGGCATCTTGGCCTCTTGGAGACTGCGAAACATCTGCCCAGGCCTGTCTGAGCTGTTAGAGTCCCTGCTGAGAACTTGGGTATAGGTCTGTATTTATATGTTATTTGGCCTTTTCCTCTTGCAACTTTTTAGGGGGAGTCTGTGCATTTAGTATTTTGTTTATTATGTGACTGGAGGATTTTCTTTGCTGGTCTAATACATTTGCTGTTCTGTAAACTTTTTGTATGTTTATAGGTATCTCTCTCTTTAGGTCAAGGGGAATTTTCTTCTATGATTTTGTTAAAATGTTTTCTGGATGTTTGAGCTAGAAATATTCTACTTCTAGTTCTAATATTCTTAGGTTTGATCTTTTCATAATGTCCCAGAATTCCTGGATGTTCTATGTCTGGAACATTTTAGATTTTACAATTTCTTTGACCGATGTATTGATTTCTTCAACTGTATCTTCCACACCTTAGAGCCTCTCTTTGATCTCTTGCCTTTTGTTGGTGACTCTTGCTTCTGTAGTTCCTGTTTTCTTCCTTAGGTTTTCTGTCTTTAGGATTTGCTCAGTTTGTGTTTTTATTATTGCTTATGTTTCCATTTACAGGTATTGAACAGATTTTATTCATTTCCATTACCTGTTTGGTTATATTTTCCTGTATTTCTTAAATGCATTAATTCATTTCCCCTTTAAAGGCCTTTATCATCTCATAAGATTAGATTTATGGGACTGGAGAGGTCTCAGAGGTTAGGAGCACTGACTGGTTTTCCAGAGGACCTCGGTTTAATTCCTAGCACCCACATGGCAACTCACAACTGTCTGTCACTCCAAAATCTGACAACCACAGACATACATGCAGGTAAAACACAAATGCACACAAAATAAAAATAAATAAAGCACTTTTTAAAAGGATTAGATTTATGGTCATTTTCTTCTGCTTCAGATGTGCTGGGATAGCCAGGGCTTGCTGAAGTAGGATAGCTGGTCTCTGATGGTGCCGTATTTCCTTGGATGTTATTGATTGTGTTGTTATGCTGCCTTTAGCCAGATTGGTTTTAGGATTAATATAGGTTTAGACATGAATTTCTGAATTTATCTTTTATGGATGGTTGTTTTTACATGTTTTTTCTTTGGATTTTGTTTCCTCTTTCTGTACTGGCCTGAGGGACCTGGAATCCTGGTGACTACCTAGTCTTCAAATTCAGTAGTTTGTCTCCCCTAGGATTTTTATGGCCTGCATGGTCCTTGGGAGTTTGGGTGATATCCTTGCCTCTGGAGTCCCAAGTATGAGCTTGACCTTGGGGTTCCTACTTCTGGTGGGCCTGGTTGTAGGCCTGGAAAATGGAGTCTGGGTGATGGGGTGAAGTTTAAGGCTGATAGGTAAATTTTAGGAGAATACAGCAGGCTAGGGCTTTGGGCAGGGTCTTACCTGTTTGTCCCTAGTGACTGCAGGCCTCCAGGAATGCAGGCAGAGTTGTGGGGAGTGAAATGGAGCACAGGGTATGGGAGGGAAGTTTACTGGTATTAGGGGTGCTTGCAGGGGAGTTATCAAGTAGGGGCTTGGAAGGGAAAAGGGCTTACCTGATGATCCTGTTGCTGGCAGGCATCCAGGAAAGCAGCCAGAGTTGTGGGGAGAAAAAAGATGCACAGGATATGAGGTGCAGTTTACTGCTGTTGGGGTGCTTTCATGGGAGTTGGAGTCAGGATCTTGAGGGGGACAGTGGTTTACTTGCTGTCCCTGGGTCTAGCAGTCCTCCAAGAGAGCAGGCAGGCAGAGATGTCGGGCAGAAAATGGAGTGTAGTGTATAGGGTGCAGTCTACAGATTTTGGAGGGGAATTGGAGGGCAGGGCCTGGGAGTTATATTATAATCTTGAGCATCTAATATCTTATTATTCACTAAAGTACATATTGAAAAGCAACAACATTTTACTGTTCTACTCAAAGGAGGGAAAAGCAGATCTCTGGCCATCTGAATCTTTGGGGCGTTTGAGAATGGTCATGGTCAATCCCAACTGGTGACAATGAGCTTGCGCCAGATCCAAGCATAGACAGGAACGAGCCTCTCAGCGTTCCTTGGCATGTCATTTACAAAAGGAATATTTATTGTTGAAATAACAAGCTAACCCAACAGAAGACATGTACCATTATTACGCTTTTTTTTAACCTGATGATTAGCAACCAGCTCCCACACAGGTAAGAGAGACTTTTGTGATCCTTGAACTTTAAAAAGCATACCAGCTGCCTACAGAATCATGAAGCTCCCAGGTCAAGATTGAAGCTTGACCAGAAGGGGAGACCTCTCCATGAAGATGAACTCAATGAGCTGTGGTTGTTTTAAGCCAGTGTTTGGGTTGGTTTGTTATGCCACAAAAACTAACTGATAAACTCTAACACAAAGCTTTTCTGAAGTGTGTGGTGCTATTTTGTCTTTTATATTAATCCAAAAGCATGAGGTCTCTATATTGCCTTCAACACGTAGACTTAAATACTAACTTTTATATATTTTACCTGAATAAATGTGAGTCAGTAATTTTTCTCCAAAAGCCACACTTTCCCCAATCTTCTTCAGCATGGTGTTCTTTGGTAACAAAACTTAGCCTTGCTGTAGTTATATATTTTTATAAAAGGAGACTTTGAAGATTTTCTTGTAACTAAGTCTGGCTTCTAAAGAGAGACCCTAGTGCCAGCCCTTCTGTATGAGTGGGACTGTTTATTAATAAGTTTGTTGCATATTGCTTTCTTCCAGATTGTAGCCTTTATTCGGTATAATTGAGGTTACATGAAAAATAGTATCCAGGTATGTGTGCTGTTACCTAATTGGTGTCAGATTTTCTGCACCCAGATGGTATCAGTCAATTTCCTTTTATCCCATATGTCACAGCCTCCCAGAGCTAAGAGTAGGGGATGAACTTAATTTTGTTTACCCTTTGGACAGAGCCTTAATAAATTATTTTCCTCTCACTTGAAAGGAATAGCTTATGATGCATTAACTCTAAGACTGTAGCAGAGAAAAGAGCAATGAACAGGCCTAGAGAAATCATATCTAAAATAATTAAATTAAAATTAAATTGATGAATGAATGATGTTCTCCAGAGACAGACAGCACTAACTCTGATGCTTTCTGTTCCCTCTTCCGGTTTCTCCAAAGTGAACACTTGGTCTACATTAAAGGCTGATGCATTTTCTCAGATGCACTGAGATTCTGTCTGCATCATATAAACTTTCAATGGAGGTCTCTGCCAGCTCTCAGCTTTTCAAATTCTGTGATGAATATTTAGGTTGACACTAGACAGTATCATAAACTGTAGGAAGTTACAGGAAGTCTATAAATACATAGATTCACAATGAATAAGAGAGCCCAGTAGGTCAGAAAGACTTTCCTAGAGTGAGAATTTTTTCCCAAGAATAGTTGTGATGAGATTTATGTTGATCAATACTGAAGGAAGAGAAAGGGGTTGAATAGAAACAGTATCCCAGCCATGTTTTGAGACGTTGAATGGCTTAGAAATAAATGAAATTACTAGCATTATTATTCACTAGGCTTAACAGAGAAGCATCACTAAGGCATGAGAGAGTGAGGGATGAGGAAGTGAATGCAGCCAAGGGACATGGGATGGGAAACAACATACAGGGAAGGGATATAATTCTTGGTTGGACGTGATTTTGACCCAAGATGTCTTTAAATCCTAAACATTTTTCACTTTTAATTAACAATATGACAGCACTTGTTTATTTTTTCTTTTAATTTGGGTGAGCCAGTTTGTTTGCAGCCATGATTGTAGATAATTCCTTTATATCATAAGGCTGAGGTGGCATAAGGTGATAAATATAACTGAATATGTAAAAAGTAAACTGTTGAAAACATTTCATTTAAAAACCAGCTAATTTTATTTATGTAGCTGTTTACCTTCCAAAAGTAAAGACCTAAGGCAGAAGGCTTTTGGAGGAAGAGGAGGAGGAGGAGGATGGAGGAGGAGGAAGAGGGGGAAAATGAGTAAGTACAGCAGAGAGACCATGGACCAGGACCTGTAAATCCTGGTTATCACTGCTGCAGCTCTGAGCAGTGTTCTGAGCAGCTAAGGAAGCAGTCTGTGCCTACCCCTTACCCTCTGCATTCAGTTACTCAGTAACAGTTTTGTTGATGTTGCTGGATCTCAGAAAATCTTCCCTCAAAGAATTAAACTCTCTTTTTAGCTCTAGGCATCTTTTATTTTGTTAGTCTGTTTTCCTCATTTTGATGCTTCACATTTGGCGGCTGTAAAATCAAGTCTGTGACTGAAAATAATGATGAACTCGCAGGTTGGAAAACAATCCTGATGTGATTCTGGTTTGTGTTTTTGATGCAGTATTTAATAACCTTTTTTTTAGGTTACAAATTCCTATGAAGGAAACAATATATAATGAGGCTTGTTGATTGCTAATGTATCAATTAGTGTTGTTGACATTGTTTTTCAGTTGGCTAAGTTTTTTCCATTTAATGTAAAGCGTGTCATTCATGGATGACTGACTTAATGACAGGCACACAATAGGAAATTTGACATGAGGTGCTTAGTGGATGACACCAACAGATATGCTAATGTGGAGAGGCAAAATCTCATGAGATCTCAACTCTATTCAATGAGCTACAGGCAACTTAGTAATGCTAATAGCAGGATGAATAGTCTTCCTCAGGGAAGAGTATACCAGTTGGTCCAATTCCAAATGGTCAGCCCTGTAGTCATACATTAAAAATAGCATTGTAGAGACTAAACGAGTCATATGTACTATATACTGTCATTGATATACACATATATCAACAAGGAAAAAAATGTATGGATTTGAGAGAGAGCAATGAGGCTGTGGGAGAGGCCTTTTTCAAAGAAGAAAAAAGAGAGGTCTGATGCAAGTATACAATAATTTCAAAAAAATAAAAAAAATAGAAACAAATGCAAAGCAAGAAGAATAGTTCACCCATGTATTCACAGCACTCCTGAGGTAGCCAGGCAGATCCCAAGGGGCCCTAATAAGCAAGCCTAGGCTTATATGCAGTGACAGGGCTAACAAAACCCTTGTGTTAAAACAACATATATATATAAAAAAAATAGATGAGAAAAAACAACTTAAGTTGTCTTATGATCTCCACATGTACACACACACACACACAGAGAAGAGAGAGAGAGAGAGAGAGAGAGAGAGAGAGAGAGAGAGAGGGAGAGACAGACAGACAGACAGAAAGACAGACAGACAGACACACAAAGAGAGACAGAGGTAGAGGAATGCCTCCACACGCAGGTGCATCCACACACATGAACATCTATACAAACAAGCAAATAAACATACAAAAAACAAAAGAGAAAAAATAAAATGATATCTGATTCAGGACACATAAAGCTAAATAGAGATTAATTCCAAAATTTTGGAGGGCAAAGAAATGGAGAATCTAATAGTGAATGCTGTTTTAGTTTCTTACTATTTAACATTGAAGAGAGGAGGTTATAGATGGATGATTTTATATTAAGTAAGGTTTTTTCATTTTTTTAATTTTCAAGAAATAATTTTGAAATTTGTTTGGAGCATATCTGAAAAGGGCTTGTGATTTTAACACAACTGTATATATTAACTGAAAGGCAACTATACAAAAAGTACACACTGAAGAGCCTTGACTCACAAGCCTTTGCCAAGTAGAGCTCCAGATAAGAGCAATGCTTTCAGGAAGTTTTGAGAACTCAACAAAATCCACATATGTTGTTCAAAAGCCACATTCAAACTATTCATAGCTCACTATTTATAATAGGCATACATTTTCAAATGTGAACTTTTCTTCCACATTAAAATGGAGAAATAAGTGTTAATATATTCCTGTCTATGAGACTCTGAATGAGTAATTTATTGCTCTGTATAACATGGTGCTCAAGTCTCAATCACAAACATGATGCTGTATGAAAGAAAACAGCCTCCAAATTCTATTTAATATATGACATTTCAGGATAAAATTGGGTAGTCACAAGGCTAGTCTGTAACATTAGAAGCCCGATAACGGTTAACTTTTTTTTAGAAGAATAGGCAGAGCCTGAGATTCTAGTAATGTTATAATTTGAGCCTAGATGCTAATCGCATCAAAATCTATGCAAAATTTTGTGTTTTGTAAACATTTTTCCTTCCAGTTTTTTCTTCTCACTTATTATTTGTGCTTCCCTTCACGAACATATTATTATATAGCATTATAATAATAGTAGATAGTTGTGGTTAAATTTAAAGGCAGTAAAAAACACTGACGCCTGTTATATTTTAAAAGAGCCTTGGCTCACCTGGGGCAGGGCAAATAATAATCGCCTAAACTACCTCCCATACTGGGGCAGATATCCCACACCCTGCCCCAATCTCATGCCATCTGCTTCTAATAATCCCAAATACATCTGGGCTAAATCATCCATCCTCCTGGGCCATGTGTGTCTTCCTCCACCTCACCTATGGTGGCTACCACCATCCTTTTCCTTCCCTTCTCTCTTGTCTCCTTCCCAAAAATCCTCTTCCAGTCTCTAACTGCTTCCTTTCCCAAGATCCTCTCTGTCCTACAAGCGATTTGCTCTGCCTGGGTGTGTTAGATTTTTATTGGTCAAAGAGGAATAAGACTTTAGGCAACGTTACAAACATTTTGGGGTACATGGGACTGCTCATTTGGGCAGCAACCCCCAACAGCAACAATTATTTTTGATGCCACTGTGAACTATAAACCACTGCATACACATGAAAATAATAGCACACAATACTTGATAGACAATTTGTGAAAAATGAATTCCTAACTATACCCAGAATCACTATCTGGCTATAGTTCATGATTATTATAATGCCGGTCTAAAATACCCCTATGAAACTCTCAGTTAAAACAAGAGTATGCAAACTTGAATATTGTGCTCTATATATGCGGCAGGAAAGGTAGCAGGAAACATGTAGTAGAAAGGTTTAATCGACAGACTACTCAGCCTTCCAAATTATTCTAATGTCATTCAGTTTTTATTCAGGGTGAAGATTCGGGTCAGTTGCTCACTAATCCAATCTGGCTTTCAAATCTCAGCTACTATTATTAACTCTCTTGTCCAAATGTTATTCAAATGAGTCACTCTATTAAAATATGTGAACTGATGCAAACAAAACATATTGTTGGTACCCCCTCCCAGTTTGGCGACACGCTAGTGATGGAGCTAGCACTCTTGGTGTCAAGAGCTCCATCGGCATCTGTTACAACAGAACCAAGATAAAAGGAGTGAAATGAAAACAAGTGGAGAAGGGACAAGAAATGGATACAGAATATTTCCAATGTTCTACAGATTCTTTGTCCCTGAAGACACTCCTACATTTCCACAAGTAGTCTAGACTTTGGGAGTACACTCATTCTTTTAAGTACTTTCCTGTAGCGATGCAGATGGATAAACATTTCAGGGGCATGCTCAGGGAAGACAGGCTCATCTCTTCAAATGGATAAAAACTGCCTGATGTACTGCTGTTTCGTGTTTATCGTGCTTTCACGTATCTCCTTTCCTAAGTGAATGAGTGAGCTGTGTGCATGTGTACATGCCTATGTGGGTGCTTGTGTGTCTTCACCCACATATCTTAAACCTTAAATAAATTTATTTATGCATTTTACATCCCAATCATAGCTCCCTCCCTCTTCTCCTGCCAGTCTCACCCTTCCTCCCTCTTCCCCTCACCCTCTCTCTTCTACCCCTCAGAAAAGGGATACTCTCCCCCACCCCCAGCTACCCATCCCAGGACATCAAGTTGCATCAGGACTGAATACTTCTTCAACCATGGTGATCGGGCAAGGCAGCCCTACCAGGGGAAAGTGATCAAAAAGCATATAAAAAAGTTCTTCTCAGAGACAGCTCCATGCTCCCCTTACTAGGGAAGCCTATCAGGTACATAAGTGTAGGGGGGGGTCTATGTCCAGTCCAAACATGGTCTTTGGTTAGTGTTTTAGTCTCAGTAAGTACCCCTCTGATCTGGTTGACTCTGTGGATCTTCTAGTGGAGATCCTGTTCCCGCTGGGACCTTCTACTGTTCCTCCCACTCTTTCACAGGCTCTTTGCACTCTCTCCAATGTTTGGGTGTGAGTCTCAGCATCTGTTTCGATCCTTTGTGGGTTTTTTTTTTTTTTTTTTTTGGTCCTCTCAGAGGACAGCTATCCTAGGCTCCAATCTGCAAGCATAGCAGAGTGTAGTTAATAGTGTCAGTGGTTTGCTCTGTTGCATGGTGCGGCCAGGCATTAGTTGGGCATTCCCTCAAATCTCTATTCGTTCTTTATCCCTGCACATCTTGTAGGCAGGGTAAATTTTGGGTTGAAGTTTTTGTGGGTGAGTTGCTGTTCCCCTTCCGCTACTAAAAGTCCATGCATGACTGAGCAATAAACAGGACTCATCAATCTAATGTTCACCAGTCCTGAGTCCCATTCTAGAAAAAAAAATTCTAAATGTTTAGAACCTTTCCCAGCTTCACATATCAAATGAGTTACGAGTGCAAGATTAACACCCAACTAACTACTCTAAATCTTACCTATGGTGTGCCTCACTGTAAACTGTCTCTAAGGCACACTCTATTCATACCAGGTAAGTTCTGTGCTCCCTCAAGGCCCCATCTTCTAAATTACATGCTCATATACGATAAGTGAAGCGAATTTTTAAAACTGTTTAGAAAATAAATCTTGATGAATGTTATGTAATTACAAGTACAAGAAATAGATTCTTTCCCTTAAGAAATTGGGCTTATTTAACTTTTTAAACTTTATTTTATGATAGCGGTTTTTGTTTTTGTTTGTTTGTTTTTGTTATTGTTTGTTTTTGTTTTTGTTTTTGTTTTTGCCTGCATGAGTACCACATGTGTGCAATGCATGCAGTGGCCACAAGAGGGCATCTAATCCCCTGGAACTGGAGCTGGAGTATGTTGTCAGCGGGCCATATAGGTTCTGGGGATTGAATCCAGGTACTCTCCAAGAGGAGCCAGTGCTTTTAATTGCTGAGCCCTTTATTTGACCATTTTAAAATAAAGTGTTAAAAGAAAATCACTTTGGTCTCAAATTAAGTATATTTGTAATCCTATCCATTAGGGACAGGGGAAGGGACAGAAGTAGACACCTGAGTTTTAAACCAGTCTGAGAAATGTAGTGAATCCAAAGTCAGAATGTTTAGCTATATATGAGGGCTCATCTCAGAAAAAAAGAAAGAAAACAAATATACAAATTAAACAACAACAAAAAAGGGGATGCAAACCTCAGTGGCAGAGGCCTTGTCACAGAATAATTTAACAGCATAAGTAAAAACTTTTAAGAAGTTATTCATTTATGATTGCAGACATCTTAATGAATTTTTTTTTATTTTAGATGTATATTTTAATTTGTGTGTCTGAGTATTTTGATGGCATGTATGGTTGTGCACCATGTGCTTCCCTGCTCCTTGAGGAGCTATGGATGACTGTGAGCTACCATATGAGGTGTAGGAATTGAACCCATTTGTAAAAACAAGTAAGCTTAACTCGAGACTCAACAAGGACGATTTTTTAAAGTGTGATCTTTAATGACTTCATTAAAAAAAAAGATTGTCCTTAGAATTGGACATCAGGAAGAACACTACAGTGGCAGTGTATCATTCCTCATACTTAGTATAAACAAGAATATATGTTATTTGTTCTATATAATCATTACAATAATCCTCTGATTAATGTGTGTGTGTATATATATATATATATATATATATATATATATATATATATATATATATATATATATATATATATATATATATTCCTCTGAATATATTTTGGGATTGAACCAATGGCATTTCATGTTCTCAGAAAGAGCTCTGCTACCAAAGTATATTTCCAGAATGCAAAGTCTATTATTATTCCAAATTCCATTCCTGAGAAATTGAGTTTGGTGCCTTGTTTGTTTAACAAGTTTGAATGAAAAAGAGTTAAGATAGAACCTTAGCAAGTCTGTCAGCAGAGTCTGTGCTCTGCATCATTTACCACAATTAATCAGGGAGTGTCTTTCTTCTCTTACACTGGACAATTGAGGTCCCCCCCCCCAAACTATTGGTTATTTTGTATACTCTTTAAGTCAGACAAAGTACTCGTGCAGATTTGTCTAATGAAGGCCGATTCTCAACCCTTATTTATATGCACAGCCTCCATCTACCACAAGAGGGCGGTAGTCATATTTTCAGGGTAGCTTAATTCCAATCAGAACTGCTTGCGCCAAACATAATAAAGGCCTGTGACTACTGTCGATTCTGCATGGAACATATAGAACCTACTAAAGTGACACAAACAGCAAATATTTTTACATGCTACATAAAAGACAGGCTACTCCAGCAGTTTCTTGTATAGAGATATATAGCAAATCTAAGTTGTGTGGACAGTGAACTGGTAACTGGGAGGGAGAAAGCACTATGGTTTGACATAACGTATTCCTAGAATGTCATCACAGTTCAAGCTTTTCATTTCTGTGTACCGAATCCTCACGTTTTACGCTGGTGTGTCACCGTGATATACATCGCAGATGAAAGAACTGACAATTGAAGGTCAGTGTCTTTGTGCAGGGAGGCATATTAACACGGGAGAGTTTTCCCTTTCACTACCTTCCAACTCTTTGTCACAAGCATTTTCCTTTTGTGCTCTGTTTTTCTCAGAGAACATTTCTTACCATGGCCCAACCTGGCCTGGAACTCACTATGGAACTCAGGCTGGTCTTGAGCAGCAGTCATTCTGCCGCCTTGCCTTAGCCTCCCGAGCATTGGGATTTCAAGTGTGTCAGTATGCTCCACTTTAAAAAAAAAAAAAAATTCATCACTCATTTCTCACAGAAAGTTAACATGAAAATGATAAAACTTGACAATTTCCATCAACCTAGGGTTTTGAGCAATTGTTCCTCTCTCTACTATTTTCCATCACTCTTAATGTGGTTTGGTGATTTTTTTTTTTTTATTGCTGTTTCCAGAGTTAACTGGCTGAATAGATCAAACATGTATGTGTGTGTTTTTAATTTCACTAAAAAATAATAACTTGGTTCTGAGCCTCAGATCTTGTTTGCCAAGTTTCGACAAGGAGAGAATTTTTATGGTCAAATTATAAAACCCTGAAAATAGGACTTTATAATAGAAATGCTGATGCATCCGTAACTATAGCATTGCAATTGTATCAGTATAAGAAAATTGGTTTAGATAATATACCCTTCCCGGAATGAGCGCCATTCGCAATGATTGCACAGCTCCATAAATCTCAGCTAACTCAGTAATTCAAAATTACTAAGATTTAAGTTTAGTACCAATAAGCAATAAACTTATGGCTATTGCTATAATAACCGTTGGTCGCTCCACCCTTGTTTCACAGCAGGTGGTCTGCTCCATGCTGGCAGCAGACTGAAAGAAAGGAGGCAACTCTTGCAAAGTAATTCTCAAAGTTGATGGAAGACTCCGGAGCCATTTCAACTGTTGAAATAGTGTGGCTTTTTGAAAGGCTTGTGTTTTGTTTTGTTCTGTTTTTTTCTTTTTAAATTGCATGCTTGGAGACACTTGACCTTTCTAACAAAGGAAGGGCAAACAGAGCTTTTCTCTGATTTTACGTATCAAGTATGGGTTCCTTGATTCTTAGAATTTTTCTGAGTGGACTGTGGTCAGTTTATAAGTCATTACTCTCAAACTACCTTTATTAAGGCAAAATAATTAATTTGTTGTTCAAGGGGTTTCTTTGAGTCCAAGAAACTACATGCTTTTTCAGTCCATTTCTTGCTTGACACTGGTTGATCAGTTATGAAATCACACTCGTTGCTTCCTCAAGTCTTACAAGCCACACTATTCATGCACTCAGTGCACCACATTGACATACCTGGTTTTCAGAAGTAAGAAACATTAGTAACCAGTGTTTTCCTTGGCTTATGAGGGATTGTCCATGCAGCAGGGTGCTTAGAGTCAGAATTTTTCTTGCATGTTAGAAAATGTTGATCAGCACTTTCTGAAAATTCATTTGCAATTTTTAACATCAGCAGCTCAGGTGAATTTGTTTGCCCTGCTGTCATTATATGACTTGAATGTCAAAATTCCTTTTGTCTTCCTTTTTTTCTAAACTTACTTTGAATAAAACTTTACATACAATACTCACTGAACACTTTTCTTTCGGTCCCCTACTTTGAAGGCAATGAGGTACTCTGAAAGAAGACAGTAGCACAAAAGATAATAGGTAGAAAATTATTAATTAGCTGAAATACGACATCAAACGTTCTGTTAATTGTCCCTTGACACAACCTAAAGTCAGCTGAGAAGAGGGAAACTCAGTCAAAGAACTTTCTGGCTCACACTCGCCTCTGACCATGACTGTGAAAGCTTGTCTTGGTGGACGACTGAGGTTGAAGGTCCCAGTCTACTTGAAAGGTGCTGTCTCTAGGCAGGTGGGCCTCATCTACAAAAGGAGCCAGTGAGCAAGCCACCATGTTTTACTCATGGCTTCTGCTCCAGCTTCTGTTGGTGTTCCTGCCATGACTTCTCCAGTGATGCATTGTGACCCAGAAGGGCAAGTCAAATGAACACTTTCATGGTGTTTCTCATTTGTGGTAGTTTTTAAAGCAATGGCAAGCAAAGTAAAGGAACATTACTACAGTGAAAAATATAATTTAAGACTAAGGAAGTCAAAAATCCTGGCTGTGAAAATGAAAACACATTTTTAAACCATGATGGATTTCTATGAAGTCACAAGCACAATAGGAAAATGTTACAAAAAAACGACTGTTCAATATGACATTCCCTATAATGATTTCCACTTCAACTAGAAACTGTTAAATACTTTCATCAGCTTGAACAGAAATTCTAAAATTATTTAGAGCCTATTTTTGTAGGCACAATTGTATTTTTTTTTTTTTTTTTTTTTTTTTTTTTTTTTTTTTTACCATACTCTGAGTGCAGCTGTCGTTATAGTAGGTTTTTAAGTACATGGGAATTCACTGACTACATGGATATAAGATATTTTAACAAAAATGTTAAAATTTCTGAACTTTTGCTCTTTGTTCCAGCTAGTGTTTTCTGAAGTTTTTAACCCGGGGTTGGTAGATGCCGAGAACACACTTCTTGTATGTTTAACGATGAAAATGGTGAGCACCATTTATCAGGGATGGTGGACAGCTCCATTCCTTGTTTAGATTTGTACTTTATTTTTAACTGGGTCAAATTTTTCTTCATATCCAGGTTCCTGAGTTCTTTGTATTAGCTTTCTATCAGGTGTGCAGTTCATTAAAATCATTTCCCACTCTTTATGCTGTTGCTTTATCTGAATGGTGGTGTCCTTTGCTGTGCAGAAAATTTTCAGTTTCATGGGTTCCTATTTATTGATTGTTGTTGTTGTTCTTTGTTTTAATTTTTTAAAAACAATTTATTTATTTATTATGTATACAAAGTCCTGCCTGCATGTGTGCCTGCCTGCCAGAGGAGGGCCCCAGATCTCATTATAGAGGGTTGTGAGCCACCATGTGGTTGCTGGGAATTGAACTCAGGACTTCTGAAAGAGCAATCAGTGCTCTTAACCTCTGAGCCATCTCTCCAGCCCTTGATGGTTGTTCTTAAATCGTGTGCTAATGATGTTGAGTTCAGAAAATCTTTTCCTGTGTTAATGACTTCAAGGCTACTTCCCACTTTCTCTCTTATCAGGTTCAGTGTATCTAGTTAAATTTTGTGGTTTCCGTCCATTTGGAGTTGAGATTTTCCAGATTGGTAAGTATGGATCTATTTGAAGACTTCTATATACAGCAATCCAGTATGACCAACACAACTAATTGAAGATGCTGCCTTTTTTCCGGTATGTATTGTTATCAAATATCAGGCATATGTAGGTGTCAAGATTTATGTTTGTCTTCAATTTGATTCTATTAATCAGCATGTCTATTTTTATGCCAATTCCATGCTGTTTTTATTACTATAGCTCTGTAGGTTGGAGATAGTGGTACTTTAGGCAGTTCTTTTATTATTCAGGATTATTTTACTTACTGAGTTTTTTATGTTTCTGTAAGAAACTTAAAGTTGTGATTTCAAGATCTGTGAAAACTTTTATTGGAATTTTTATGGGAATTAAACTAAATCTGTAGATTGCTTTTAGTATGATGGCCATTTTTACTATATTAATCATTCTGATCCATGAGTATATAATACCTTTCCATCTTCTAAAAGCTTCTTCAATTTCCTTCTTCAAAGCCTTGAAGATTATATCATACAAGTTTTTTCACTTGTTTGATTAGAGATATCCCTAGATATTTTATAATACTTGAGGCTATTGTGAAGTTATTTCCCTGATATCTTCCCTAGCCCACATATTATTCATATATTGGTGGGCTACTGGTTTTCTGAATTAATTTTGCATCTAGCTACTTTGCTGAATGTGCTTATTTGTTGTATGAGTTTCCTGGTGGAACTTTTAGGTTCACCTCTGTATACTATTATTTCTTCAGCAAATAATGAATCCTTATTTTCTTCTTTTCTGACACGCATTTCTTTGATATCCTTCAATTTTTTTGTTACTCTAGTAAAGACTTCAAGTTCTATATTAAATAGGTATGAATAGAATAGAAAACCTTGTGTGGTTTCTGATTTTTAGTGGAATAGATTTGAGGTTATCTCCGTCGAAGTTGATATTGGCTATGGGCTTTTGTAAACTGCTTTTATAATGTTGAGGTATCTGCTTGTATTCCTAATATCTCCAGGGTTTTTACCATGAAAGGGTGTTGGAATTTTGTCAAAGGCATTTTATGTATCTAATGAAATGATCATGTGTTCTTTTCTTTTACTCTGTTATTATGGTGGGATTTTTTAATTGATTTGCATATTTTGGACCATCTTTGCATCTCTGTGATGAAGCATCTTTAGTTGATCATGGTGGACAATCTTTTCAATATGTTCTTGGATTGCATTTGTAAGTTTTAATTGAGAACTTTTGCCTCTATGTTCATAAGGGACACTTGTCTGTAATTTTCTTTCTTTGTTGCATATTTATGTAGTTTAAGTATCAGGGTAACTTTGATCTAATAAAATGAATTGGGCTATGGTCCTTATATTTCTATTTTGTGGAATAACTTGAGGAGTACTGGCATTAACAATTCTTTGAAAATTGTTTAGAATTCTTTGCTAAAACCTGGTTCTTCTCAATATTATTATTATTGTGGTTGGTAGACTTTTAACTACTGCTTATATTTCATTATGGATTATAGGTCTGTTTAAATTGCTTGTCTGTTCTTATTTTATCTTTAATAGGTGGCATATAGTTAGAAATTGATTCATTCTTTTAGATTTTCCAATATCGTGGTGTACTAGTTTTTAAATATGTCCTTATGAGTCTCTGAATGTTCTTGGTATCTGTTGTTTCGGCCCCCTTTTCTTCTCTAATTTTGTTAGTTGGGATCTTCTCTTTACTCCTTTTACTTAGTTTTCATGGATTTGTCTATCTTAATTGATTTTCTCAAAGAGCAAACTTTATTTTATTAATTATGTGTATCGTTTTTGTTCCTTTCCATTTGATTGAGTTCAACTTAAATTTGATTATTTCTTTTCATCTACTATTTTGATATTTGATTTCTTATTTTGTTTTAGAGATTTTAAGTGTGCTGTTAAGTACTTGCGTGAGATATCTTCAGTTATTTGTTGTTGTTGTTGTTGTTGTTTTGTTTGTTTTTATGTAGGTACCTAGTGTTGTGATGAAGTCCTAGAACCGCCTTCATTGTGCCCTATAACTTTGGATCTTTTACATTCAATCCGAGAAAACTTTTCACTGTTCTCTTAATTTCTGTCTTGACTCCTTTTTTATTGTGTAGACAGTTGTTTACTTTCTATGTGTTTGTAAGCTTCCTGTTGTTTCTGTTGTTGAAATGCTGCTTTAATCTGTGGTTGTCATATAAGACACGGGGGTTATTTTAATTTTCTTGTACCTTTTGAGACTTTCTGTGTGCCTGAGTATGTGGTCAGTTTTAAAGAAAGTCCCATGAGGTGCAGAGAACAAGGTATACTCTTTTGTGTTTGGCTGAAATGTCATGTAAATATTTGTTTGGTCTATTTGGTATGTGGCATTAGTTAGTTCCAGCATTTCTTTGTTTAGTTTTTGTCTGAATGACTTTTCCACTTCTGGTATTGACGTCACTTACTGTCAGTGTGTGATGGTCAATATGTGATTTCAGCTGTAGTAGTATTTCTTTTATAAACTTGGGTGTCCTTGTGTTTGATTCGTAGATGCTAAGAATTGCAATGTCCTTGCTGGATTTTTTCTTTGATGTGTATGTAGTCCTTCCCTATAACTTTGTTTAATTTCATTTGAAGCTTATGTTGTTAGATATTATAATGACCACACCTGCTTTCTAAATGGTTACCAACCCTTTACACTGAGGCGATGTCTATCCTTTATGCTGAGTTATGTCTTTTGGATTTGGTTGAGTGATGGGTCTTGTCTTTACATCCATTCTGTGAGTTTATGTCTTTTTAGTTGAATAACTAAGAAAACTGATATTGAAATTAATCAATAAGTGTTTTGATTCATATTAATATGTTGCGGCTGCCCTCTCCCCTTTTCTGATTTGCTCACCTGATACTATTTATTCCTTGTATTGTCTTGGGTTTAGTTAACTTCTAGTTGACATTTGCCTTCTATAGCTTATGTAGAACTCAATTTGTCAAAACACAGTGCTTAAACTTTTTTTTTATCATGGAATGTCTTTACTTCAGCATATAATATGATTGAAAATTTTCCTGGGTATTGAAATCTGGGCTGGCATCTGTAGTCTCCTTAAGATGTATCCTGGCCCTTCTGGTTTTTAAAGTCTGCGTTGAAAAGCAAGGAGTTATTTTAATATGTCTATCTTTATATGTTACTTGCTGTTTTGTATGCTTCTTGTAGCTTGATAGGCATCCTCTTCTTTAGGTTAGGAAATTTTTCTTCTTTGATTTGGTTAAAAATATTTTCCGGGCCTTTGACTTGTATATCTTCTCTTTCCTCTAATAGTATTATTCTAGGACTTTTCTAATAATATCTCATATTTCCCAGATGTTTTGTGCCTGGAATAGTTTAGAATTAACATTTTCTGTAACTGAAGTATGCTTTTTAAAAAAATCTTTTATTCAACGTCTGAGGTTCTCTCTCTTACCTCCTATATTCTGTTGATGAGGTTTGCTTCTGAGATTCCTGTTTGTGTTCCTCAATTTTTCACTTGAAGTTCCTCTGAGTTTGGATTTTCTTTATTGATGCTATTACCACTTTTAGGCATTAAAATGTGTTATTCATTTCCTTTCACTGCTTTTTGTTTGTTTTCATAGATTGCTTTCTTTTTTAATTAATTAATTAGCTTACTTTACATCCAGGTCAATAACCCCACCTTCCTCTACTCTCAGTCATCCCTCCATTTCCTGTCCCCCATTTCTCAGAAAAGAGGAGCCCACGCATAGCACAGCTCATCAATAAACATCAACATTGAGTTTATCCTTTTTCTCTATGGCCTGGCAAGCCAGTCCCATCAGGCGAAGTGATCAAAAAGCAGGCATAGATTTCTTTAAGTGATGTATTATTTTCCTCTTTAAGAACACCTCACATTCACAGAGGCTTTTTAAAGGTTATTGTTTTGTGCTTTAGCTATATTATATTTCTCAGGGCCTACTGTAATAGGTTTACTCAACTCTAGTGGAGAAATATTATCTTAGCTCTTATTGATTGTGTTTCTATGCTGACATCTAGCTATCTAGGTATGGGATAATTGTAATTCTATACATTGATAATTGTTTTTTCTATGTTCAATGGGTACTTTATTTTTATTTGTTTCTGTGGCCTGCTCTGGTTCTTAGGCGCATGTGGTGGTAGATGTGTCTTATGTAATAGGGAACTCATTTGAGATCATGCCAGGTGTGCTCATGGGGGGTTCTGGGTAGAATGTGTCTAGGTTTGGGGAGCTTACACTTAGGAAGAGGAATGTGCTTGATGGTCTGGAGAGGTCCACAGCAGGGGGAAAGCAGAGTGTTCCACAAGTATATGCTAAGTCCCCTCAGGATGGAGGAATAGGGTGAGGAAAGGCCGTACTGATGGTGTTCTACAGAGCTGGTGATGAGACTGGGGGATTGTGTTTCAGGGAATTGTCAGAGAATGAAGTTTTAAAGCTTGGGTACCTGTTTCCCTGGCTTCCTTTCTTCTCTGGCAGGATTTGCTGGCTGGGTCTCAGAGAATGCCTCTTGGATTCAGGAGCTGGGACAACAGGATGAGTAGGGGAAATAGTTGGAAGAGAAGGTCTAAAGTGACCCTTTGGTTATGGTTGTAGAGTGGAAAGTGAGGACAAATCAAGTTGTTTGTAACAGGGCTTGGGGATTGACCTTGGAGGGGAAGGGAGATGTAAATGACCTGTAATTAACCTCCATGCTTTCTTGGCTGCTGAGGCCGACAGATGTTCAGGAAACCCAGTCTTTACCTTTTAAGTGGTAGGATTATAGGCATGAACCACCAGGCTTAGCTAAAAAGATATCGAGTTTTAAAATATACTTCTAGACACATCTACATGTAAAGAACTGCATAGTAACAAACAGTCCTGGATCCTTTGCTGTATAAGTTCTTTTCTAAGTTCTTTCCTTAGAGGAGAAAAGTAGGTTGTCCTCCAAGTACTGAATAAACACTTGGCCAATGGCAAAGTCAAATGTGCTGACTAGCTTTTGAAGTCCCACTAGATGGTGTTCTAGCTTGGAAGCGTGGCATGCGCTATTCTTATACACATTACTGTGAAAGAAGGTTTCCCTTCCCCTCTGCTTTACAAAGGCACCTTGCATGCTATACATTGAAAGGAACAGAATTTAAGATGGAAGGAGATCCTGGCTGCTCGGATCCATGCCAAAAAAGAAAAGCTTCTGTAGATAGTGTCCATTTTGCCATTTCATGGAGAGCAAACAAACATTTACTTTGCTTCGGTTTCAATGATTTGTTTTAAATGGTATTATGACCTAATAATAGGCTTCCTAGGAACTGAAATAGAAACAGCCATACATGAAGGTTATTCTGAGAACAAAATGAGCAAGGGTAATTTGCCACTTTAGGTAGTTTTTAAAGTAAATTCTCATCTTTTTTAACTTAGAATGGTTTGGACATGAGATATTCCACTGGATGCCACAACATGGCTCATTTTGTGTCCCTGGTTATAAATGGGAAGGGGATGATGAAGAAAGTGCAGAGAATGGACACACATTCAATGGTGTTGGAAATTGGTAGAATTCACTAACCCCTGCTACTGCAAGCTGGAACTTCAGTGTGTCTATTAGGTGCAACACAGGGGTGGTTAAGCAACCTCAGGCTATACATATGCAAGAGGAGAAAGTGCTGTTGCTAGTCTTTGCTAGCACAATGGTCTATCATTTATAAACACTAATACTACAACTCCCAAAAAAGCTTTGCCAAACCCTCTTGAGTCTGACGCATGTGGTTAATGGCTCCGCCTTTTCCCATGGTCTAATTGGTTTCAAAGTCCTCCAGAGGCTTTGCTCATGTCAAAATAGACATGAAACCATGACTTATCTCACTCAGGGCTTCCTCCTCTTCTTACAGAGGAAAACAGGAACTCTTTCTGTTCAAAACACCATTGTCAAATGAGAGGATGTGACTGTTACTATTAGCATTTTACACGTATGCTTTCCTTAGGATTATTCATGATATGAAAAAGTAATTTACATAAATGGAAATGCTATTTTAGTTTAAGTGTTCGGGGAAAGAAAGAAAAAAAAGAACCCTGTCTCGAAAAACCAAAAAAAAAAAAAAAGAAAGAAAGAAAGAAAGAAAAGAAAGCGTTCTTTGTGTGTGTATGTGTGTGTTGTGTTGTGTTTGGTTGGTTGGTTGGTTGGTTGGTAGGTTGGTTGATTGGTTGGTTGGTTGATTGGTTGGTTAGTTGGTCTTTTGGCTCTAGCTCCTCTCCTTCTATAGTGGATATGCCTGGACCTCACATGTGTGGGAAATGCTATTATTACATCCTTTCATTATCAAAACCTGAGTTCTGAGTAGAGTCACTGCAATAACTGAGAAAACAGATCTCAGCTAAGTATTCGCTGTGCTTGATGCCTACCAGCACTCTCTTCTACCTTCTGGTAGAGCTACATTCTTTTTGTCTTTGAACCAGTAGGATCTATACATTTAAATCTCAAATAAAGGAACATTTCCAGTCAATTTTTATACTTTCTAACATGTCCTGTGCTTTTGTAGACTGATTTCTTTGACAAATTTTTGTTTGTTTCATATAATGACATAGTTTTTATTATCCCCACAATGTAGTGAAATTTTATCACTAATTTAATGACTATCAGTATTCAAAATATCAGTGAACCATTAACTTGGATCAACGAGATCTTGGCATTTTAAAGAACTTCCTAGTCTGAAGTGGCTGTGTGGTTGGATTGAAATGTTCCGTGCTGTTCTGGATGAACTCTCTGTCTTTAACTAAATGGATGTTTATGCTTGATAGATCAGAATCTACTTGGGTTTTCAACCTTAGAATTTTCACATTATACTCTATGAGAAGAATTTCTAGTTTGGAGGCCACAGATAATTAACAAAGCTTCGAGACTGCCTGACTTTCACTCTCTTGTGCTGCAACACTGATTGGCAATTTTCATCACCTTGAATTGATTTCTGATCAATTTCTCTTAGTTATTTGGATGTAGCAAAATCCCTTTCTTTCCCCCAAAGTGTACCACACCTGTTGAAGCTTGCACCCCAAAGTTGTTCTTTGCTTCCTCTTTTATATGTTACGTAAGGTTAGATGAATATTACATGTATCTTATCATTTAATATTTGTACTTGCCTCCATGCACTGTACATGGCTTTCTTTTTCCTGTTATTTTATTTTAAAACACACCCATATTGAACAGAATCTGAAAATGTTAGTCACACTTATTTTTACACTTAACATACTATTATCATAAAATGCTACTCAAACAGAGCCACATATTGAATTTGAGAGTGATAGTTTTAACTTTGAAAACTGGCATGATACAGATTTATACCTTAAAGGATAAAGAAGTTTATAAAATAAATTCTCAAAGAAAAAGGAGGTCAGAGACCTGAGATAAAAATGACATGAGTTTTCTTCAAGGTTGAAAGAAAGGGGAGCTCATCTTGACAACAGTCTTTATACAAAAAAGTATGGATTTTTTGTCTTCTAGGTTAAAGGCAAAAATAATATAATATGACCATGAGGATAGTAATAGTCCTTTGCTTTCACAGTCAACGTTGGTCTCATTTGATCCACAAAGTCTTCCTTCAGAGAAATCACATGGCTTGCCTATTACATTGATATTCATAGTCAATACAAGTGGCTTTAAAGTCGTAACCGTGGAGAAATAGAAAGCATCAACTTCTGGAATAATAAAAGAAGTTCATAACACTATTAGCTTTCCAACGTACACTCACATTTATGTAATTGCCCAATTTCTTAAAGAAAGAAATCTCAATTTATTAGATGGCATGTTTGTCTAAGCATCACCAGCTTTCTCTAAGCTCTGAGAATGTAGCAATTACTCAACTAAGCACATCAGTTATTTCTTCTCATAAAATATGAGTTCCCTTTATTTTATTTCAACAGACTAGAACTTAAAACAGAAGACCCGTACCTGCCTTGTTATAAGACCTTCACTCACAAGAGAGATTCATCATGCCTTCTCTTTTGTGGTTCATCTTTAGTGTCTTTGGACCAGGAGGTAATATTAATATTGTTTTTATATGAATCAACCTTAAACATTAGGAAGTCATAATTTCTTAAGTTAATGCCACTGTCATAGAACCGTTATATTTCTATGATGACCCTTTGTATTTATTTAATTTGTCTAAAGAGAGTAAATATTGGAATAATTTTTCAAGCATGGTACACTAGGGATAGCTGTAATCTAATTTAACTAATCAAATACAAGTAGGTCGCTAGACAAAGCAATGATTTAATTGATGCATAAGCATGTTTAGAATTTGATTGAATTTTTCATATTAAAAACTGGGCTGGGATAATAGTAGGTGTAGAAATCATTTATCTCCAGTGTTGTAGTATTTATAATAGAGACTAAGTCAGGCAGAAAGCCTTGGCGTGTTTGAAATGTTCTTGAATTACAATGGCTTAAATTCGCATCTAGTCATCTTCAGTTCCATTTACCTTTGTGCTTTCTCTATTTCCTCAAGACATCTTTTGGTGTTGAGATAAGTGCTCACCATAAAGTAAATCAGTAGCATTCCCTACCTTCGTTGTCTCCCCTAATACTTAAACATGATCATCCTTTTAGACAGTTCTTCATGTGAAGAAACAAGTAGTTAAGTTTTGAAAAGCAATGCCATTCAAGTAGTTACAGTTAAAGAAGAGAATATGTTTCTTTCATTTTCATGAATGTTCCTCAAAATATGAACTTCCATCGAGATTATGTTTATTCTGAAACATTGTTGTTTGTTATGTAGACAAATATTCACCATTGCTTTTTATTAGAATAATGATTTTTGAAAGCAGCAATTGTTGTATTTCCTCCTGAATTAGCTCATGACCAAAAACAATACTTTAGTAAAATTAAAAGAATCTAAGACATTCTTTTAACAACTGAACCAAATTTTAAGAGGTAGCTAAAGCTCAAGAACCACAGTCTTTTTTAAAAATATATTTTATTAATTTATTCATATTACATCTCAATGGTTATCCCATCCCTTGTCTCCTCCCATTCCTCCCTCCCTCCCATTTTCCCTTTACTCCCCTACCCTGTGACTGTGACTGAGGGGGACAGGGGGAAGAACCACAGTCTTAGTACTTCTTTTCAACGGACTCTGTGGTAGGAGAATGAGTAGCTTCCTTTTTTTAACAGTGTCAACTTCTGTAATCTGGGTCGACAACAGCCAGCAACCTCTTTGTCGTGTGTAAAATAAAGATGTTATGAGCACGCAGGTTGAATCTGACCCCACATTCAGGTCCATAAGAAGAATGATGAAAAGTTTTAGATTTTGAAGTTTGAAATTGAGTGAGTAATTGCTAAAAAAGTAATAAGCTATCATTAAAATGTGTGAGAGCCTTCCCTACAGTCATCAGTGAATATAGGATTCCAGGCCATGTTACATAAAATGATTGCATCTTAGATTAGAAACAAAGCACTCACTCTCCAGGTCTCTAGTTTTTTGAACTTGGACAACATGAAAATTCAAAATCACTAGCTTAATATCCTGAGAGACAACACTGAATGATTTAATAACAGGTAAAGTTGAATAGTTATTTCTATATACACCACATCTGAGCATCATGTAGCTGTAATTTTCAACATTCCCCTTCAGCACCCATTTAAAATTGCTATTCTTTATTAAAATACCCCAGAAAAGGTGGATTACTGTGATGTTCCAATAGAATTATCTAGATAGGTTTTTGCTTTCCTTTAATCTCAGCACTCCGGAGGCAGAGGCAGGCGGATCACTGTGAGTTCGAGGCCAGCCTGGTCTACAAAGTGAGTCCAGGATGGCCAAGGCTACACAGAGAAACTCGGTCTCGAAAAACCAAAATAAATAAATAAATAAATAAAATAAAATTGCTATTCTTTATTAAAATACCCCAGAAAAGGTGGATTACTGTGTTGTTCCAATAGAATTATCTAAATAGGTTTTTGCTTTCTTGAAGAAATTTGCTAGGCATCATTTTATGACCATGTTCTCTGAAAATGGCTCAATTCACCCACACATACAAACAGGTTAGGTTTATTTTACAAGCTTCAGTAGTTAAAAGTGCTTTCCAGGAAGATCTATAAATAAAAGTGGTCATTGTTTTCTGACTGCAAAACAAACGGACTTTCAAAAGAAGATCCTATTACCACTTCCTGCCTAAGATACTGTACCATGAAGCTTCATCTCTTTTTTTTAATTCTGCTCTTTTGGGTCACAATTTTAACAGGTAACATGCGAACATTTGTCGGGGTACTTGTAGTAATGGATTTGGGAAGGCATCAGTTGCTATTTTTTAAAAATACAAAAACCTGTAAGAATGAAAATACCATTATATTGGATTTACTATGGTATTCTTGAATTGCCCCATAACAGAAAACAGTTACTAATAGGAAACCTAGTGAGACAAGAATAAGATGTAGTTTAGTCCATAATATTGTATTAACATTAATTTCTTAATGCTACATGGAAATTATCATGCATATGAAGGGTATGACACATGGTGGGATTGGCTTTGGCTCTATTTATACTCCAATATGCTAAAATGTAGTCTTTTGACTCCAAACTTTAAAAGTAAAATAACCATAATCACTCCATTATGTTTATTCAAAAATATGTATTCATTATTCATTCCTGATCTACTTATACCTTGTTGGAAAACTATTATTTACCATGATCAACTGCAATGAGTAGATAATTTAACATTAGAATATTTACTATATGATTCTAAGAATGGCACATATGACATTTATGTATTTGATTTTATTCATTTTATTTATGTTTGTGTTTGTCCCTGCAATAGTTTATGTGCATCCTATACATGAAGGTTCATATAAAGGCCAGAGAGATCATTAGATCCCCTATTAGTGAAATCCTTTTTAGCGTTCTTTTCTCATAATTACAAGCCAATTGTGTCCCTCATTAGGTTTTTGTTGGTTGGTTGGTTTTTGTTTTAATGTAGTTTGTTTGTTTTTGATGGTAAGTTGCATTGTCTTTTATTCTTCCCAATGCAATCTCTATAGCCTTGAAGAAAAGGTCTGCGTAACCACACAATTCCCGCTGCCAATCATATGAAGCAACATAATTTTCTGAATAGAGCAATGACTATTTCCTGTCACTATGATGTACTGCATATGGATGGAAAATTTACCCCAAGAACTATCCTTTTCCATCAGATATAAAGTAAAATACTGATCTTCCTATTAAGTGTTACACATGCATTAACTGCACAAAAACAAAATAAGAATACTGACTTTCAATTATCTATTTTTATATTAAATGATTAATCCAGTGATTCACTTACTGTAGACCATCTCAGCTAGTAGGTATTATATACCTTGGGCTTCATATGGCCTCCAATACATAATTGGTTGGCTTCCTATATTTTCTGCAGTAATGAACACCAGAGAACTATTATACAAGTGCATTGTAAGATTTTTATCTCCTTTACAGCATACCTCTTCATGTACACTCACTAATAACAGGTTACTTATCTATTCCTTCAACAAAAGGAAAATTTTACCTACAATACAGGCTTGGAAAATATAAATCACTTAATAGAGTGGCATAAATTGAATTGTGTGTCAATCACTTTATATATTTTTCTTTTACTTCCAAAAGTGAGGTATGCTTGTTTTAACAACATATGTGAACTAAACCTTTAGGGAATTCTTATTATTACAAACAAAAATACTGTGAAAAAAAACTGTCACTATGTCATGATGCTATTTTCTTTTCAAAATCAGGAGATAATACAATTTTGAAGGGAATTAATACATTTATTTTCACTTTATAGCACACTAACTTAAAATAATAGAACTAAACTTAATCACTGGAGCCAGGGTGCTTTAGAGTGTTTGCTGTGCTGACAGAAGTGTTGTGTTCCTTTCCTCAGTTCCCAGCACCCACAGTAGGCAGCTGAAGACCACTGTAAACTCACCTCTAGGGGATCTAATGATCTCTCTGGCCTTTATATGAGCCTTCATGTATATAATGCGCATAAACTATTGCAGGGACAAACACAAATACAAATAAAATGAATAAAGTCAAATACATAAATGTCATATGTGCCATTCTTAGAATCACATAGATAATTTTCCTTCATTCTTTTATTTTAATGTAATGTTACATACAACATATTTTGATTTCACCCTTTAAGATCTGCACACCACCTCCACAACCCTTCCAACATCTTTTTATTTTCTTTTATAACTCCATCATCATATTATCACTGACTAATGCCTTTAAAATTTCTATGCAAGGAAGTTCCACTTGTGTAACTTAGCTTTCTTCCACATTTTCTAGACACTATCAGTGTCCATAAAGTCTACAAATTGAATAAACCTTTATCAAGCCCCTTTTTTCATTTCTTTTCTGATAACTGGAAGATGTTTTATCATTGGACGTTTTTCTTTAAAATCTTACATATGCTATGAATACAAGGCAGCATTTTTTTTTTGTATTGAAGAGAACACTTTGTCTTTTTTTCCCTGATCCCCAAAAATATTCATGGTAGCCTAAAGAATAATAAATAAATAAATAAATAAATATGAAAAGAAGTTGTAGATGAAAGAATTGTTTTGAGAATCATTCTGTACAGATTCATCCTGTATATTAATAGCGATTCATATAGTATTTAAAGAACTTCCATGTCATCTTAGGCTGTTATAATGTAGTAAAACTGTTTCTCTCATAAAAAAATATTGTGCAGCTGATTCAGAGAAAGCATAATATGTGATTCATGCATTTAAAGACAAAATGTTATTTATCTGTTTATCTTTCCACAGTATTATTAGAACACTTATTCTCAATTAAGGGTGACACTGCACTTGATTAGCCATTCAGACATTTTTGGAGACTTCTGTCATAACCTGTACTACTGGCAACTGTTGGGTAAAGTTCAGAAAGACTGCAAATAACCTGAAGGGCCCACAATAACCCCCCTGAGATGAAGATTTGCTTAGCCACAAACTGAACTTTGCATAGAGCCTGCCATTACTCCTACCAAGAGTTATTCCTATTTCATAGAAACTAACAGCCTAGAATAGTGGCAAAACCCTGAAATCCCAACACTGGGGAGACTGAGACATGAGTTCCAGTCCACTCTTGTCTACATACAAGTTTTGATGCCAGCCTGAGCTTTATGAAAACCTGTCTAAGAAAAAGACTCCAATTCCTGTTTGGCAATTCTAAACAAGGACATGAAAATGTTCACTATGGCAGAATATCAATATTGGTAGAAACTTCTCATGACTACAACTACAAACTCTTCAGTTGCTCTTTTTTTTTTTTTTTTTTTTTTTTCTGACTGAAAAGAAACCAAAGTGAGGGGTTAGCAAATTTCCTTTTTACGCTAGAAATAAAATAAGTATTTGAAGTTTTACGCAGCCTATAAGTTCAACTTTCATTGAACTAAAAGCATTTATATACAATGTGTAAACAACTATGCCAATGGAATCATAGTGGTAGGGCAGATTTAGCCCTTATGCAAATTAATTCCTTATGAAGACTAACACAAACAAAATTCTGCAATATGTCTTTTAAAACAACTGCTATTTCAGAAGTTTTGTAGTTTTACAATCATGTAAGAACCAAAAATTAGTGCATATTTAATCCCCCTTCTCCCTCCTCCCTCTCTCTCTGTGTCCTTCTCTTCCTTCTCCTCCACTTTTCTCATTGATGAATGCTTTTGGTACATACAGACAGAATTTAATTAATATATGTGGTAAAAAGAAAAGTCACAAATATTCAGGAAAATTTTGAACATTTGAACAAATTGTTTAACATCACCCAATTCTAAATATTTTGAAAGATAATGTTAATTTGCAATGAAAATTTTAGTAATAATTAATTCAGGTTGATTACATAAAAGAACATAAAAGAATATTCCTAATTCTAAGGACAGATGAAGAACAAAGGCCAAATAGAATGAAAATCATGACTGAGTTTTTCACTGTCTTCAGGAACCAGCCTTGACCCACCGTCCAGTCACTTGTGAACAACTATTTAGTTTCAGTACACTTTCTGGGATATCCTTTATACCAGGGATCAGTGCATTCATTTACACCCTCCACAGCGTTTGAGAATGGTCATCTTATAATCTTTTGTCTCTAGAATGTTCTCCTTATGTAAATGTCAAAAATAGATTCCTAATTCCAGTCATTCTTTCCTTCTTACAGCCAGAAAGCATTATCCTGAGTATGGTAGCTTGGATTTGAGGAAAGAGTGCAAAATGCGTAGAGGTACCTGTAGAAATCAGTGCTTTGAAAGTGAAATTAGGATTGCTTTCTGCATAAGACCTGGACCTCACTGCTGCATCTAGAATTAAAGATGGCGGAAGAAAAGAGACACATTGCTCAAGAAGAAGAACAAGTCTAATTATGTCTTCCCAGCAAAACTTTCAAGATATGTGTGTCTCCATAAAACAAAAAGAATTAAATACAATTTAATCCTGAATTATTCAGAAATGGTTGTAGTTCATATATTAATTGGTACTTTCAGAAATAAGTTGAGTCCATATTGTGGAAGTTCTTCAAACAGTACTCAGAATTGTGTGTCTTGTGATATTTTACATATTAATATTATGGAAATGCCTAAGTCAAAGAATAGAAGTGTATTTCTAGGAAACAGACTTCCTGTAGATATGCACTGTTAATTTATTACCCCCGTGAATACATATAAGCTATTAGGCTTAGCGATTTCATATTGGGAACACAGATCATTCTCATGAGAGACAAAGGGCTTACAAGAGAGAGAAACCAAGGCATGAGAACAAAATAGCAGAGAAAATTCACATTGCTGTAGTGTTTACTTATGTTTGGCACTTAGTGGAGAGAAATGTGAATCCAAAAGTATGGGGAGCTTTACAGAAAGGTGAAGGTCAATATAATTATTTTTTTGTCAAAATATAAACTATGCCCAATAATTTAATTCTGCTCTTTACTCCTGATAGTACACGAGGAGACACACACAAGGAAGGGACACTTACCTTCACTTTTCAGCTCTGTCCAGCCTCGGATTCTTTTCTGCCTCTCAATACAACAGTATTCTTCCATATAACTCTACATAAATCATACAATATCCATCTGAAATTCCTATTTTATATTACTAGAGTAGCAGTACAATTAAACAATTTCAATCAAATCAAATTCTTGTGAAACATTCATTCACTCAATAAAATAGACTAGGTTTAGAGAAAGTCATGAATGAAAGGGTAAATTATCAAAGATATATATGTGGAGTAGGCTTGAAATCACAAAGAGACAGAAAACATATGACTTATTTTATTGTTGCATCTCTTTAAGTTCATCCCTGGATTCAATGAAGATAAGAGATGTAAGCAAGTTTATACTAACTTTTATTTACAACAATTTGAGGTAATAAGTTTCTACTGCAGAGGTTATATTACTTATTATATATTCATTTTATGAATATGATCAGTTTTTAGTATTTTAATTCAATGAATACATGGGTTCCATCATGAAACAGTTTTTTTCTAAGCACACATTGGAACTTTTATTGTACTTTCCTGTTTCAGGCTTTAATAACTTTAAGTAGCCTGATTATCTCATGTGTTCTCTTGTAAAATATACACTGAAAAGTGTTTTATGGTACTCATTTACAGCAGACTTTTTCTGCCTTGGCACTTTTGGTCTTGTAGTTTGATCTTTTTTATAGAAGAACTACACAAAATGAAACACATGTAGATATAAAGCACCCATTCTCACAAAAATTAAATTTTAAATATTCACTAACATTGTCACATGGTTGCTAATAATATCCTCTGAGTCTTGTGAGAATAATTATTCAACTCTTTATTATATTGGTATATATTCACTGGAGATAGCTAGAAATTTTCAGAAAAACAGAATAAATTTTCTGCAGTCAATATATTAATCACATCAAGAAAAGGTAGAAAACTCTGATGTTAAAATGAATGTTTATTATTTTAATTAATCCATTATTGAGTCATTACTGCCACATGCCTATAAATCTCTTCTATACTAAGAAAATTGAAAAAAATTACTCTGTGAACTATAGACTCAAATATATGTAGCTATAAAATGCCCCAAAGTAGGAAATTATTAAAAGCCACACTTTACAGTTCAGAAAACTGATATGAGACACACTTTGTTTAGTTGGCACAGGAAATAAAAAGTAGAGCTACTGATGAACCATGGGTAATTTTCATTAATATAAAAATTATTCTCCGATTTCTATTGTAATTACACCTAGTTACTTTTACAGATAACACTTATATTGCATATACTTGCTTAAGCAACTTACTGCATGATAGAAATATATTCAGAACTGAGGGATTCAGCATAGATAATGTCTCCTAAGGCTTCATAATTAGAAGTTTGTGTTTATACCATGGTGCACACAATGCTTTTTAAAGCTATGTCTTCAACTGGGTTGCAAGGCTTAAGCAGTGACTGAGAATGCTTCATTTATGGTCAAATTTCGCTGAGAAATGAAAAGTGAAGTGAAGGAAAACACATTTGAAATACTATAGTTTTGAAATCTTGGTAAGTTTTACACTACAAGATTTGTTTATATACATTAATACATACCTTTTCAATTTAGAAATTGTCCATTCAATGAGAGTTGAAATCTCACAGATTAAACCATTTGTCTAACTTATAGCAATAAATAGACGATCTAGAGATTTGGCCCACCACTATTTTATTTTGAAAGACCTTTTTGTGTCCAAGGTATAATTCATCAATGAACTTTCTCTTGTCATAGTGTCAACACATACCAGGCATGAGCATGTGGCTTCTTAAACCTACCTCTACACATTTTCAGTTCTGCACTGTTCCCCAGTGTATCATGAAACTAAAGGAAGAATCATTTATAGAAAGTGATATGCTATAAGTAGAAATACATACATACATACATACATACATACATACATACATTTATACATAGGCATATACATACATAGGTATATACAGACACAGACATGCTATATATGATAAACAAATGTAAATAGAGACAGGTAAACAGATAGATGATAGATATGTAGATAGATAGATACACAGATAGATTATATTTCTCCTGAAACAATTCAAAAGCCAATCACTAAAGAACATGGGGAAACTAGGATTGAGTGGGATATACTGAGGTTTTAACTATTGATGACCTGTAGGCCTTCTTTTCCTAAGAAGGTTCAGTCGGGGCTCTAATTGAAAAATGATGGCTACAGTATCTTTCTTCCACATTCATAATCAAGACTTACAAAAAGCTTCCTGAAATATATCTTCCTGATACGGATATCAAATCAGATTGGATATTTTCTCTTTTCATTGAAATTAGTTATCATCGTATCTCTTCTCTAGTAGTTTAAGTGAGCAAAGGAATACTGTGTGTCCTTCTACCAGTTGCCTGTTTTGATTTTAATGTGATATGTGTGTACATCACAGGAACATTAGTCTACTCATGAGTTAGTTATATATAGCATCGCACAATTTCTGAATGCATATTGACTAATGAATAGGCACAAGAATATTTAGGAATATAATTCACATCCAAAATATATGGGTGGTATAATATGCAACTAAGACCTCTTTAAGTGGGTCTGGAGAAAAGACTCTGTGATTGCAATTAAAGTGCTGTTCAAGAGTGAGGACCATAGTTTGGATCCTTAGCACCACATAAAAACCAAGGATGTGTGGCGACCTATCTATAGTCCCAGAATTTAGGATACAGCAGCAGTGGGCCTATTCTGGCTAGCTGACATATCCAAAGAGTATGCTCTTGGTTCAGTAAGATTCTGCCTCAATAAGGAGGGAGAAAGGTACCTCACTTTAGTTTCGGGCCTCCATACACTTGTAGTGGATGTGCACCTGCATACACATTAACACAGACATATATACAGGAAAATATCAAACTCATTTGCAACACATACATTTTGTTTCCTGATCATGGGATTTTATAAAATTTGGACATTATTTTCTTCAAATAATTATAAAGCAAAAATATGACTAGCTTTATGTGACTAATGATTAACATAAGCCATTCTTCTTTTTGTGGATTTATGCAATCTGAAAAGGCATTGAAAATTGACGGTTGACAAGCTATATTTTCTCAGTAATGTTGATGAATTTATTAAAGCATCAAGAAAAGTTTTAAAAAGAGACAGTAATAAGGTCATCAAACATTCTCTTGGCTGTATTAAATCATATTACGTATAGTTCTAAAAAGTTTAAATTTCACTGAAAGATGCCTATGGCCAGAAGCTCTCTTAGTTCATTACCTTCCAGTGCATAGGAACTGCATCTATCCATGGGTCACACGCCCCAGCCTCTTCTATTTTCATTTAGTTCCCTTTTGTCCACCAAAAGCATGCAGTTCACTAAGGCTAGCATATCAAGATTCTTTATTTGTGCCTCTCCTCACCCAATGGCCAGAGAACACAGGGAAGTCAAGAAATGCACGTTCTAGAGTGAGGGCAATATACCTCTCAGAATTTCATTTGGGTCTAAACAGGCAGGAGGTTCTCTGAGATGGCATAATTTACACCTAAAGTGAATGTGGTTGCATTTATACTCAAACACTTAGTAAAATTGTTTTACTTTTTCTTTATTATTATGGATAGATTTAAATAAGTACATTGGTAAAATTAAAAAATTCAAATCTGAATCTAAAGTATGTTTTGTACTTAAGGAAAAATTGCATTGTAGGTTACTTTCTTAACAATAAAATCTTCAAGTAACAGAACTTACATATGTTTTATCATGGTTTTCTGTATAACAATATTAAACATTTATATAGTTTAACATACAAAACAATGATTTCAGAATCTCAGAGCATTGTTGCTTTATTGCTTTAGATGGTTCATTAAAGCCATACAATATGAGTCTTTGTCTGTGTACAAATATACAGCTACACTTAAATCTATTTGCACATGGAAAGCACTTTAGTCTCTCCAGAAACTTACTTTGTAAGTAAATCTTGCATGATCACTGTACTGCTATTACTAGACTACATGGTAAGGTGTCAAAAATCAGAATAAATTAAATTATCATATAGAGATTTTGGTTAAAGCTAGATGAATATAAGTAACATATACAATTAAATATTAGCTTTTTATCATCAGTGAAAATAGAACAATTTTCTTTTTTTATTAATTTATTCAGATTACATCTCAATTGTTATTCCATCACTGTATCCTCTTGTTCCTTCCTCCCTCCCTCTTTCACTCTATTCCCCTCCCCTAGGTCTGTGACTGAGATGGACCTCCTCCCCCAATATATGGTCATAGGCTATCAAGTTTCATCTTGGTAGCCTGCTTATTCTTCCTCTGAGTGCACCAGGCCTCCCCACCAAGGGGAAGTGGTCAAATATGAGGCACCAGAGTTCATGTCAGAATCAGTCCCTGCTCTCCACATAACTGTGGAGAATGTCCTGTCCATTGGCTAGATTATAGTAGGAATTTGATGCTTACTGCTTGTATTGTCCTTGGTTGGTGCATTAGTTTGAACAGACGCCCCTGGGCCCAAATCCACCCATCATGATGTTCTTCTTGTAGGTTTCTAGGACCCTCTGGATCATTTTATTTCCCCATATCCTATATTTCTCTTACCAAGAGTCCCAATAGGATGTCTTCACATCTGTCCCAATCTCTTGGTAGGTGAAGACTTTCATGAGACATGCATTTTAGGTGTTAAATGTAATCTCTGTCCATTGGGTAAATCGGAGTAGGGGGTTGATGTGTACTCTTGTATTGTCCTTGGTTAGTGAAATAGTTTGAGCATATCCCCCTGGACCCTGATCCACCCATCACAATGTTCTTCTTGTAGGTTTCTAGGACCCTCTGGGTACTTCTATGTCCCCATGTCCTATATTTCTCTTACCTAGAGTCTTAGTAGGATGTTCTCCCATCTATCTCAATCTCCTGGTAAGTGAAGACTTTTGTGGGACGTGCCTTTTGGGCTAGTGCCCAATGATAAGTGAGTATATACCATGTGAGTCTTTCTGCTTCTGAGTTAACTCAATCATTATGATCATTTCTAGTCCCATCCATTTGTTCACAAATTTTGGGATCTCCTTGTTTTTAATAGCTGAGTAGTATTCCATAGTGTAAATGTACCACAGTTTCTTTATCATTCTTCAACTGAGGGATATTTAGGCTGTTTCCAGGTTCTAGCTATTATAAATAAGGCAGTGATGTGGAGAGCAGGAACTGACACTGACATGAAATCTGCTGCCCAACATTTGACCACCTACCCTTGGTGGGGAGGCCTGATGGCACTCGAAGAAAGAATAAGCAGGTTACCAAGATGAGACTTGATAACCTATGGCCATATAGTGGGAGAGGAGGTCCCCCTTGGTCTTAGACATAGGGGAGGGGAATAGGGTGAAAGTGGGAGAGAGGGGAGAATGGGAGGATACAAGTGATGGGATAACAATTGAGTTGTAATCTGAATAAATTAATAAAATTAAAATGAAATTAAAACAAAACAAAAATATGTAATCTCTGATGTATGTACATGTGTGCAGGCAGCAAGTATTTATGAAATCAAAAAAAGGCAATAAATTTGAAAGAGATAAAGGGGATGTATATTTGAAGGGTTTAGAGGGAAGAAAGGGGATAGGGAAATGATGTAATTATATTATAATCTCAAAAACTAAAAGTATTTTAGAAAAATTATTAAAACAAAAAAAAATTATCTGGAGTGAACAGCATAACCTTTTGGCAAAGGTATGAAAGGGAATGTCATTTGCCTTAAAAGTGGTAAAATGTAATCTTTATAAACTTTTAAAAGTATAAAGAGTGTTTTAATAAGTGAGTAGGCAAGTAAGTTGGTTTACTAAATGGAAAATAAAAAAGGTACGTCAAGGGTGTTAGGATTGCTGACCTTCAAGTTCAGCATTGGTGAGGGGCAAGAGAGATGCTTACAGCTTCGTTCTTTATCCAAACATCTGCTAAACTGTGAAAAAAAATATTTCCTTTTCTTCCTCTTCTTAAACACCATTATTTTATTGTCAAAACAGGTATTTTCTCTCAGATATCAATAACTTCATATATGTGTATATATTTTTTAGACATAGATATCAAAGAAATTTATTTTCTTAGATTTTTATTAGCATATTAATTATTCACAGTCATTGGTTTCATTTGGACATTTCTGTGCATGCATTTGCTCTTTTGTCCCCTCCCATTGATTTGCTTTCTCTTTCCAGAGAGTTTTCTTCTACTCTTCATGTCTCTATTCTTCTTGATTGCAGTCAGGAGTGAACTGAAACCAAAGTACAGACTCCAGAGATGTGAGAAGGCAAGAGGAGTGTGTAAGACCTACTGTGATGAAGACGAGTTTGATTATGGATATTGCATCAAATGGAGGAACCAGTGCTGCATATAAACTCCCACACAGAAGTGTTATATAGTGTCCAGTCCAGAAAAGAGGTGCACTAAAGCCTAACTCAGATGTTCATCCATGCTGCCTCTGGTACCCATACATCATTAAATTTGAGAACTGAGACATAAACCATTGTATGGCAACACTGGACTGTGTACTCTCATGCATCTCTTGAAATATAGCTATATTGTTTCTGAGTGTTTGCTGTTGACGTGAAAGTGCTGTGAATATTTCTAGCAGGGCTTTTTGTGAACATGTGTTTGCTTTTTATTGTTCTTAAGTTACTATTTAAACCCCTACCCAGATCTAGTCAATGGTCAGAATATTCTCCACAGTTGAGTGGAGAGTGAGGTCTGACTTTCACACGTACTCTGGTGCCTCATATTTGACCACGTTTCCTGGATGGGGAGGCCTGGTGGCACTCAGAAGAAGGATAGCAGGCCACCAAGAAGAGACTTGATACCCTATGAGCATATACAGGGGGAGGAAATCCCCCTCAGTCACAGTCACAGGGGAGGGGAGTAAGGGGAAAATGGGAGGGAGGGAGGAATGGGAGGATACAAGGGAGGGGATAACCATTGAGATGTAACAAGAATAAATTAATAAAATTTTAAAAAGGAAGACAGAAGAGGTGTGTGATGAATATACATGGAATTTTAAAAAAATAAACTACCAAACTGTTCTCCACATTTGTTTTGTCTCTGTCTCTGTCTTTCTCTATCTCTTCCTCTGTCTCTGTCTCTGCCTCTCTCTCATCCTGTTTGTGTCTGTGTGTGTATGTGCATACCTCTGTGTGTGTGTGTGTGTGTGTGTGTGTGTGTTGTGTTGTGTCCATGTCCATATACCATGGCACACAAGTGAACGGCTCAAGGATCACAGTAAAATCGGGTCATGATGCTTGGTGGCTCAGCTTTCTTGCCAGTTCTATTTCCAAAGTTTTAAAATTTTAAACTCCCTCAAGTACCAACATTAGGTGGAACTTAGGGAATCACTTGAAAGACGGGGAGTAAGAATTGGAGAAACCAGAAGAGTCAAAGACACCACGAGAACGCATCTCCTAGAATCAACAAGGACATCACAAGAACATGGCTCACAGACTCAACTAACCAGGATTCTGAAGGGTTCACAGAAATTGATCTGACAATGAAGGGTCTTACATGGGTCTGAGCTTGGTACTCTACATATATGATATGGTCCTGAAGCTTGGTGTGCCACCATCCCACACACTGAATTCGGGCTTTATAGGCCAGCTGCAGTCCGCAGATGGGTTCCCAGATGGGTTCCGTTCCAGCATCTGGAGAGTAGGCTCAGGACCTCCGTTGGCTGTTGCTTGACCCAGGCCAAGGTCTGCACTGTGCGGGGCCCCATTCACCTAGTGTTCTCTAGTTCTAGCAGTCGGTGGCTCCCAGTCAGGTCCCTGGTCTCCGTGCAGTAGATCAGATACAGTGCGTGATAGGCACCGCCATCTTGGAACTCCCTGTTTAATAATTTTTAAGAATTTTCCCACACTAGGTAAGGAGTTTCAAAGAGAATTCCAGCGAGGGACTCACTGAAATATGCTTTGGTCTTGGGGTTTCCTGTGATAACTGTGTTAAACTTTCCTGCACGCCCATGATTTAAGCCACCCAACCAATAACACGGTAAATGTTTTAAAGTTTTGAAGGCAAACGAATGAATAAAGGGATTCTGATTTAAATGATTTAAATGTCTCCACAACTTTCAATTTTGATTACCACCACTGGATCAAAATTAGTTTGAGTGCATCATTTCTAGACCTTATTTGTGATGTGTATCTGTGGCGCCCGCGCCACCACGGTACTGAGTCAAGGGCAAGAGACTGCGGATTTAACTCATGCACACACACATACGCACGCACACACACAATAACACAGCGGGTCCTTCGTGCTAAGAGAGCAGAACCGCAGCAGCAGCCACGGCAGCGGTTTATTATTCCTCTCCAGAACTCCAAAGAGCCTTCTTATAGACAGCAAAACAGGAAACCTCCTCCCAGGTGAAATCCCTCAAGAGGTAATCACACACAGGAGGAAAAGTCTCGAGGAAGGGAGGGGAGCGTTTTCAGAGCAGTAAACACGACTAGCTAACCAAGATAAACACAGACATAGAAGCTGCTAGAAACAGGACATGAAACAGCAAGACAGGCAGGTAGCCCAGTCGGCCCTGGTTCCTACACGTATCCATTTAATTAAAATAATAGAAAAACAAAAATTAACAGATAAAGAAGAGAGCTAGTACTCCCTTTACTTCAGATGTCTGTAACAGTTGGGATCTTTCTTGTTTTAAACTGTATCCTTTCTCTCTGCCTTCAAGTCAATAAAATGGAAATAAAGAGATTATTAGGAAATTATGCAAAATAATGGAAAGATGTGCACTTCTGGGAGGTGGGATGTTATGTTTCCACAACATGAAAACATGTGTGAACATTACATTTTCTAGCTTTGGAGGTGGTGGTGATGGTGGTGGTGGTGGTTTTTTAAGACAGGGTTTCTCTGTGTAACGTCCCTGGATGTCCTGGAATTCACTTTGTAGACTAGTCTGGCCTCGTGCTCACAGAGATCAGCCTCTTTCTGTCTTCCCACTACCTCTTTTCTTCTATGTAAGACAAAAACAGGAAGAGGATTCCGCCTACTTGAAATGCCTGCCCTGTTTCCTGGTCTTTTGAACTTTCCCTGGAGAAATTTCTTCCTCTATTTTGACATCAGTATTTTAACAGACTCTGACATCGTGTTATGATCCTTGAGCCTGACAATAATAGTGACAAAAGGTAGATCTTTGGCTCCGTATCTCAATCAGTTTTCTCTGTGGTTGTCAGCTTCTCCTTTGTTTTCATGGCTGTATAAGTTGGTTTGGTGTTTGCATTAACTAAACCCCATTCCTCACACTTTTATAGCCTCAAGCAGAAACGAAAGAAATGCTCAGAGAAACCTGTGTTGAAATTATGTGGACAATATTGTTCTTCATCAGTCTGATACAGCTATTCCTAATATAAGCTTTGTGTTTATTTTTTTCTTTGTTTTAACATGATATGGATTTTTTACACTTCATATATATAAACTGATTTGTGTCAATATTGGTTAGTTTGAAATAAAACATGGAATTCAGAGATTTTTTTTTCATAAAGGACAAAGGGAAGGTCACATGAAGACATTAAAAAGGTTGTGTGAGATCATTATGGAGAGGGAAGAATGAGATTAGGATCATGAACTTTAAATGAAAGGAAGAATCTGAGATTACAGAAAAAGACACATTTCTGCTTTCATAAGAAGAAAAAAAAGTAAAGAAAAAAAGACAAAAAAACTGAAAAATTTAAATATATTGTTGTAAGTTTAATGACAATACATTCAAAAAGTATTGCTTAGCTTCACTGGTCTTTAATTTTTCAATTTTTAAAATAAAAAAAAAACCAGAAATATACATGTTTATTTGAACTTTTGCATTCCTAACTAATATTTCTTGTTTAATCTTTTGCAAAATAAATTTTATTTTCTTTCACCTGTAATCCCAGCTCTCTGGGAACAGAGGCAGCAGTATCATTGTAGCTTAAAATGATTTACTAATCTGCATAACACTCTAGTGGACTAAGTTATTAACTTATAGTGATATAAGTTATTATGGTATTGTGGCAAAGAATATAAATGAACCATAAAACTATACTGAATATAGTATAAATGGTCATGAATATATGATTGCATGGGTTTATTACTGTAGTACCATACTGACTGGTTTTACTACCATGAAAGTCCTCAGTGTTTATTCCACTCAGCCCTCATGTCCTCAACTCCTACCCATCACTATTGCTTTACTCTTGCTGTTACCCTATTTTAAAAACAATTTTTAAGGAGGAAATCTGTAATTGTATTTCTAAATGATGTAAATCAGATCTTTGGGGCTTCACCTCCTAAAAAAAACCACACATTGAACAGATAGCAAACTAAATAAATTGCTTTATTTGGGGATGGTATAGTGAGGAGCTTGCCTTATTTGGGGATGATCTGATTTCTTGACTTCTTGTGATTGACACAAATGTAACTTCTAACTGCTAAAACTTGACTGCTTTCTTATTGTTCTTCAAAGGTTAGTTTCAATATTTTTAAAGATTTATTTTTAATTTATGTGTATGCATATGTGTCTCTCTGTGAGTTTGTATATGTTCTCATTGAGACCAGAAAAGGTATCTAATTCCCAGATGCTGCATTTACAGGTGATTGTAAGCAGCCTGATGTGGGCCCTGAGGACCAGGGTCAATCAGTACTGCCCTTAGCAGTCTCTAGTCTGTGCTTTGAACTTTTCAAAATACTATGTGTTTTTCAGTACACTGTGTAGGTGGTCATGGTTCCAGGCCAAATGTGACATAAAATGTCCACCTGGAGGAAAGCGCCCACACAAGTGGCTTCACGGATGCAGCAAAGTGACCCTCAAACTACTACAGATAGGAAAGTCCCATAGTATCTCTGTTTCCATACAGATTGAGGGTGACAGGGTGAAGACCCTTCTGTCCAACACACACACACACACACACACACACACACACACACACACACACACACACCACACTATATATATCACGCACACAACACAAATACCACAGCACTCATACACCACACACACCCACACACACCCACACACACCCACACACCCACACCTAATTACATCGAAGTCATATTATAGCAAGTCAAATTTTTGATATTGTATTTAAAGGGAAAAAGCTACTCTTTCTTTTTAGTGGCATCTCTGTGTCTGGGATTTTACAGTATCCCTCCATTCATATCTCCACTTTTGAATTTCCTTCACTCGCTGTTTTATCCTAATTGTCCACTTTTGGCTTTCCTTTGCTCTCTACTTTATCCTAATTGTCCTCTGAGCAGTTGTTTATTCAGTAACCTACATAGCAATAAAGATCAGTCAAAATATGTACCATATAGTCAACAGGTGAAAGGAGATATCCAAAGGTCAAATCATACAATCTTTGGTTTCAAGTTGTGGAGATGACAAAAGCCAGTTATGAAATATATTACAACTCAAGAATTAAAATAGATTTCATTACCTTGATTTTTTTTGTTTCATGTCTTGGGTAATATGAATATTTAAATATTCCTTTTTTCTGAAAAGACTGTGTCTATCTTTGTTAATAAATACAATTTTTCTATAACTTAGCTTCATACTTCATGACCTTTTGAGCAGTGAGACACAGAAGAAAATCACAGAAATTTCTACTTATGCTAACCTGATATGGAACTAAGAGAAGGCCTTTCACACTATGAACATTAATAAATTTAAAATACAATGTAATTTTAAAAGACTTATCTATAGGGTTGTGTTCACTTGAATGAGGCAACAGTACTTACTAAACAGAAGATGAAACCAAAAGCAACAGTGAAGTGGGTGAGAACTAAATTGTTTCAGTATAGGGTGGAGGTGGGGAAACTAAAATCAATCTATAAATGGACTCTAGGTTTTATACTTATACAGTATGAAACATTGTCACAGTTCTTCACAGGAAAGACCCATAGGGAACTCCTTCTTTTTACAGTCTGTATGTAAGTCAGTGGCAGAGTGCTCACCTTGCACGTATCATGCCTAGCATAGCCAGAAAGCAAGCAAACAAACAAAACAAAAATAAAGAACATTGCTTGATATTCTGACAAGTAAATGCCATCATATGTATATTCAAGAAAATAAGAGTGTATGGATACACAGTTTGCAAGTTTGAGAAATGAGACATTAAAACAATCAAGCAAGAAACATTAGCTGAGTTACTGGTCAAGGATGGCAACAGTGACGCAGGTAACATGAGCAGCTGGGAAATGCCAACTCAGTAACACAGTAATCAAATTCAAAGTTCAAAGCCATGAGTCAACAGCAGAGTTCTGAGCGAAAACTGATGTCTTCCCACTTCAAAGGAGAACATAGAAAACATAACAAGACTCAAATGGGGACAAGGAGATCTGTGGGCTGGGTGCTCCAAGGGGAATGTCTGTGACTAGGACACAAATTGTTCAAAACATTTCACCCACAACCTTTTTTATATCCTCACTGACTACCTTGAAGCAAGAGCAATGCTTTAAAAACAAGATTAATGAAGTGTTTTAAGGAAGCACTGGAGATTTGGAATAGACTTGTAGAAAATGTAAAATTTTAACTTAAAAAACAGTTTACCATACATTCTTTAAACAACAGAGACTTAAGTAATAACCTGTAAACTTGCTTTAATTTTTGTAAGACATGTTAATGAAGTTTTCCACTAACATTCTCTTGAGTTATAGACTCAAAGACCAGCTAAGATTCATTGATGTTCCAAAGTAGCTCAGAGTGGCAATTGCCCCTGACATGAACTCTGGTGCCCCAGTTTAACGAATTCACTTGGTGAGGAGGCCTGGTGGACGCACAGAAGAAAGGGAAGCAGGCTTTCCACATGAGATCTGAAAGGCTGTGGTCATATGATGTGTGTGGGGGGGGGAGGGGAGGTTTTAGGTCCCCTTCTGTCAGAGGTCTAAAGGAAAGGAATAGGGCAGAAGAGGGAACAGGAAGATACAAGTGAGGTGATAACAATTGTGATGTAATATGAATAAATTACAATTTTTAAAAAAATAGCTCAGACAAAAGTCACTTGCATGACCTGCATGAGACTCTGGGCTCATTCCTCAGCATGGGAAACAAAAATGCAAGGGGCTAAGCAATGGCCTCTTCCTTACAGATGAAACATAAATGTGAGTGTTTCCACCTCCAATGTCATGCAAGCTTCCTTTACACACTTTTTCTCCAGAAATCTTCATCAAAAGTAGAAAGGGGTCTTTTCTGAATGGTCCTTTAAATAACTATGCAATATTTATTGGAATCTTGAAATTCTTCAATCAATAGTCTGCAAAAGCACCTTTGCAATAGTGGCCTACTTACACCAATGGGGACACACACACCTCTTGGGTCTATTTAGCCATGAACTTAGGAATGAATAGTCCACCAGAGAAATTTTTACACTAATGATTGTCTCACTTCACTAGTGTACCAGTTGCAGATAGTGAGCCTTTATATCTAAACCACAAGTTCTCAAATACAGACCCATGCTAAGCATTGTTTTGTATTATACATGGAAAAAAAGACAGAGCTGTGTCTTCCTGCATTGATTTTTGCCCTCTGAAATGTTTATATTACTGGTTAGAAAAAGAGATTAACTACAGAATTTCAGTCTCCTGGCAGTTATCTAAAACAGAAATGCATATTTTCATGTCCAATATTTATTTTGAATTTGAACACAATGAAAATATTTATTGAAAACTAAAATTTGAGAAAAGAATCACTTTTTTAAAAATAATCATTCACTCATGTATTTCTCATCGTATTTTGGGTATCTCATCTCTATAATGGGATATTAGTGAGGATCAGACATGTGGGCGTGAAAGAATATGGCCTGCTTAGGTAATGTGCCCAAAGACCTGGATACTCAAAATGTGCTTCACAAACCACAAATACTTTGTACAAAATAGAAAGCTTCAATTTTGACATCAAACTGCTGAACTGGAATATGCATTTTAAAAACCTAGGCTATTTATACACACACCAACATAAAAAAAATACTGTTTCAGTAGCTCAAGGATGTATCCCTCCACCTAAAATTCTTCATCTTCTCTTTCTATCTTACATTCTATTTTCTTCTTCTTTTTCTTTTCTCCCCATGTATCTTTTCTTCTCACTCTGTCTTTCTCTAGCATTTTTTTTTTTTTACCAGTTTTCATTTTGAGTTTGCTTATCTCTTAATTACCCTGAAATATCCACCCTGGGCCTTTTAATTTTTTCTCAAAATGGCCAAATATTTGAGAGATGTGAATGTTTGTTTCCCAAATTAAATGGGCACTCAAAGACATAAGAAAAGGACACCACTTTGAACGCCTGTGTGGCATTGTTCCTTTAGAAGCCAGACAGAATCTAAGCTAAGCCTAGCTGGGAATTGGAAGATAGCAGAAGTTTGTCACTCTGTCATCTAATAAAAGAGTACAGCATCAAGGACAGGCTCTCATCTGCTGTGATCAGATGTGCACAGTATGGGAGGCTTCAAAACGTGGATAAAAATTGAATCCAAGGAGAAAGGAAGAGCAAGGAAAAATGTGTCTAATTACTGTAGAGTCACTCCACCATCTTTTCAGTTACAGAATTCTGAAAAAGCCTATGGAGTCATCACACTTTCTATTTGTACGCCACGCCAATGAATCCTCCTTCTACGTGCTAAAGAGGTCTTCAAGTCCTCTGTTGTCATACACCACAAATGCCTTAGTTTCATTTGGTTGCTATGACCAATATCACGACTCAAGAGGTCTTCAAGTCCTCTGTTGCCATATACCACAAATGCCTTAGTTTCATTTGGTTGCTATGACCAACATCATGACCCAAAATAACTTAGGGGAGAAAGGGTTTATGTGACTTGTCAAGTCCCTCATTGAGGGAATTCAGTAACTTGAATTCAGTAACTTGAAGGAGAATCAGTAGAGAACACTGTTGTTTGGCTTCCTTGCAGTCTCATCCTTAACTAATTATTCATTTTTCTTCTTTTCTTTCAAGAATCTTTTTAAAGAATGGGTTTTACTATGTAGCTTTAGCTGGCATGAGCTCTTTATGTAAACCAGATCTCAAATTTAAGAGATTTCTTGTGTCTGTCTCTCAAGTGCTGGGATTAAAGGAGTGTGTCACCACACCTAACCATTAGCTACTTTTTTCTAAATATATTTTATTAATTTATTCATATTACATCTCAATTGTTAGCCCATACCTTGTATCTTCCCATTCCTCCTGCCCTCTCATTTTCCCCTTACTCACCTCCCCTATGACTGTGATGGAGTGGAAGCTCCTCCCCCTGTATATGCTTATATGGTATCAAGTGTCTTCTTGGTAGTCTGCTATCCTGCCTCTGAGTGATGCCAGGCCTCCCCATCCAGGGGATGTGGTCAAATATAGGGTACCAGAGTTCACACAGAGGGGAGGATATACTATTGGGACTCTAGGTGAGAGAAGTATAGGAGAATGAGGAAATAGAAGGATCCAGAGGGTCCTAGAAACCTACAAGAAGAACGTTATGATGGGCGGATCTGGGCCCAGGGGTCCTGTTTAAACTAGGGCACCAGCCAAGGACAATACATGCAGTAAACTTCGAACCCCTACCCAGATCTAGCCATTGGACAGGACATTCTCCACAGTTGAGTGGAGAGTGGGGACTGACTTTCACAGCTACCTTTTTTATACAGGCCACGAACAACTGCCAAGGGAGTGGGATAGCCAAAAGTGAGCTGAAACTTCCTATATCGGTTGAGTATAAAGACATGACCACAGGCCAATCCTATCTAGCCATTCCTTAGTAAGGCTTTCCTTTCAGATAAGTTGACAATTAAAACTAACTAGGACCATATCGATTAAAATGTCCATTGCTTCCTCCGAAGTAGCTATCCTATTTCTCAATACATATCATCTCACTGACTTACTACAAGGATACAGTGTTCTGAAGAATGTTACATCCTTCTCCATGGGATATGGTTCATTGTCTCACATTAGCGATGATAGTGCTCATCCTTTGCCACCGATAAGATCACTCTCCTCTTTCGTAACTGTTTGCCTTTTGTGCAGAACATGTAATTTCTAAAATAGTTCATTTGAATGACTATATAAACTATGCTTAACTTATTCATCTACTATTGAGCATATCATAGAGTTCTTTGAAATAAATTGTTAATGAACACTTTGAGTTTTATATGTAATTTCATCAAGTATGCAAACAAACTAATAAACAATATTATAATAATTAGAGTTTAGAGAAGAAAACTAAGTATCACAAAGATCACCTAGCTGTGGAAGAATCGGTAGAAGCAAGCACAGAGCATTTTTTAGTTAAAAAAAAAAAAACAAGTATCCATTCTTCACAGTCTAGCAAATGGGTTAATGTAATAATGGTATCAAGGTAATTGTGTGCATATGTAGGTAATTGTATTAAGTAGACTTTAGAGACACTTCTATTTCTATGCTTCCATAGAAGACTACCAAAACTCAGTGACCAAGCATTGCATATCCTATACTTTAACTCTTACAACTGTGACTCTGCACTAATCACTACTCACTGTGTACATAAATTTAAAAATCACATTAGACTTTACAAATATGCATAGATATATGTCAATTAAAATTTTTAAATAACTTGTCAAATTTATCTCATCAGATGTTCTCTAAGTAGAGATTTTGGTTTTGTTCTGTTTTGTTTTGAGTCCCTTTTTGTTTATTTGTTTCCTTTTGCTTGTTTGTTTGTTTAGCAAATTATGGTCTTTGGCATTGTAATGTATGCTTATTGATTGTTGGGAGAATGAGGAAAGTATAGGCTTAGTGATGTTATTTAAGGACATTTCCATAGGTGATAGCAAAACTGTTGACAGGTGTTTGAATGTTTGTTTGGTTTTTCAGTCATTTTAGTATTTCTTTTGGTTTTGGTTTGTAAGTACATTATGTATAATATACATGAATACACATATAAGTATAGCTTTTCTTTGTCTCCAGCTCCTGATGCATGAAACAAGGAAATATCAAAGAGTACGGTTTCTGAAAAAACATTGACTTAAGATTTCTAGTGTTGCTGCAACAGTCAAAGTATAGATGGGGTATTTCTAGAGAAACAGTTTAAGAGAATTAACTATTTTCTTACATAGTTTAGACTACATAAAGAGAGATGGTAGTTTCATTATTAATAATTCAAGTGAACCAATACTCAGACAGGAAATGTACATTGCAAGAGTCCTGCAGAATCAGAAATCCATAACTCAGAATCTCTACACATGCCAAGTTGTTTATATTTATACTGCCGTAACCATGGGGTTGTTTCCATCCATGCAGGGTTGAGATGGTAATTTGGGTCTGGTGGTGAGAAGGGAAAATAATCTTTCTGAATTCTAGGCATCATTTAACACTAGTGAAAGGAAGTGAGGAGACATGAGTGGAAGATATTATTCAACTGCGTTCATACCCGAAAGAAGCAGAAAGTTTGGCTAGGCATGTGATACTTGAATAACTATGATAAGGATTAGATGTGTGGGATTTGTTTTATGATGGAAGTCTGGACCAACCTCGTTAGGAAATCAGACTAAGCAGGGTAGTGTATAGGCTGTACATTTTCTTTAAAAGGTCATCCTAATTGATTCTAAATGGTAGCAAACTCAGTGTACAATAATTCGAGTAATCTCTCAGTCATTTTTGTGATTAATTTACTTTTAAAGGAATTTCACTAATTGAAACAAGGAAAAATTGTTGAAAGCATGAATGTTTCTTTATAGTAAAAGACAAACAAGAAAATGGAAAGAACATTGTGGCTTTGAAATTCCAAGAGACCTGATATTTGTCTTTGCTTGCTGTTCCCGCATGAGAAACTAAGACTGCAAGCCTGTTCATCAAGCCAAGAGTCTGCTAGAAGAAGCATGGGTGTATCCCAGTTAAGTAGTTGAGAGAATGGCATTTCACTTGGCACAGGTTCTGTCCATCTCTCTTCTCAGCATGTTGTTCCTTACTTGTGATTACAACACCTATGCTTTAGTCTAGAGAATTTCCTGTGTGGGGTGTTTCTCAGCAGCTGTCTCCTGAACCTCAATCACTCTATTCTCCTAAAAACCTTCTTCACCCGCAGGCTTTTTCCCCTAAATAAGAGGGAAGTTGAAATATTCAACTTTTGACCTCACACTCCACAGTTCTAGCTATGTAACCCAGGCTGGTCTGGAACTCATGACTCTTCTTAAGCCTCCCCACTGCTGGAATTATAGCCACGTGCTATGAGGCCCATCTCAGCTGCCGTAATTCTGATAGGATTGTGTACAAGCATGGTACTTCACCCATCTTACCTTAGAGTTCATGCACTTCAGGCTAATATTCTATCTTTTTAAAAAAAATCTCTATATCATAAGTTTCTCTTTTTAAACCAATGCCCATCCCCATTCTCAACCCACTTCTTCCATTTTTCTTTAAAAATAGTCCTCAAATTGAAGTGTTTGTCAATAGAAAACAGCAACCTGGATTTCTCCCACCCGTCTACATAGGATTCTGATCAGAGTCAGTAAGAGATTAGCTTTTGATTATTTGGGTCTTATGTGTAGCCTCTGTATAGTCAAAGCTCTTATCACTATTTGTGTGTTGCCAGCTAGCCAACATTAATCAAATATGGGAAGAGTGGCAGAAGTTTACGGGGTCCAGCTGATACATGGCAATTAATCATTGTGGCTCGGTGCAGGCAATAAAAAGGGTATTGGATTCACTGCAGCAAAACGGAGACTTTTATGCTCAGTCATATTTTATTTATTTAAGCATTAAATTAATGCTGGCTTTTACCTTTTAAATTTTATTTTATTTATGCTTTTTAAAAAACTCGACAATACATGGAGCTAGCACATAAACTGGTAATTTGAGGGATGAATCATTTTGGAGTTAAATATCAAGCTAAGCATGACCAAAACTATTAATATTCATGTGCAACTAACTGTCAGTTTTCACAAGCCATATTTTTTCTGGTACTTACCACTACAATTCTAAGTATAAAAGACAGGCCTTATCAATTCATCTATCAGTGGATCCTAATAGCCGGAGTGAACATTTCCTTTAACTTTACAACTCATGGGTTCATATACAAAAGTGTCAGAATACAAGACTTTTCTATTTATATAAAATTAAATCCAAGGAAAAAGGCCTGGATCAGGCCATGTGTATAAATACAGAAATGTTCTCCTGAGATGAAGCCAGCAGTGGGGAGGTTAAGAATATGTCCCCTGTTAACACAGGAGCTGAGAATTCATCTTAACTGTGCCAGTGACAAGTAATTAGGAGACAATGACATGCTACAGCTTCTGCAACTAGAAAGAAATTTCTATTGTTAGGATTACCATGAGGATTTTTCTGGTTAATATATATAAAATGCATAGAACAAGGCCTGGAATGTCACTCACCTACAAAACTAGGTAAAGCACTAATTAGCATGTGTGAGCCCTTGGTCCAATCCCTAGCACTATGAAAAAGTTTTTTAAAAAATAGGACAAATGTGCTTAGGCCAATGTCCAGCACATTAAAGCGTGCTTAAGAAAGCATGTGGATAAAAAAGGTAATGATACTTCTGTCCTTTACTTTCTTTGTTTTGCTATTCTTTTAATACACAAAATAACTAATTTCACTGTGTCAAATATGTGTCTCATTATACTCTGTTCATATTCATTAATACAGGCTTATCCAACCCTACCACATCCACTCTTTCTTGTCCTCATCTGTTCATGCTTCCATTCTCATGCCATATGCATGCATTCAACTAATTGGCAATGGCACTTTAAATCCTTTTTCTTTTCCTCTTACCTTGCAGAAAATGAATTCATGTCTGGCCTCCTTGAGGTCATGAGGGCAGTAAGTCTTCTATTATTGGTATTTGCTATTTCACAATACTTTCATGAATATTTGCTCAGGCCAGAAAGGCATAATTAATCAGAATTGTAATTGTGGAGAAGGTTATAAAAACAAAGTTCTCCGGTTTCCAAACCCAAAATTCTTTGAGCTCTCTCCTGCTTCCGTTTGAAGAATGCAATCAGCAATGAAGATGCTTTGCATTTTCCTGATTGTTGTCTTCACTGTGTCCTGTGGTCCCGCGGGTAATATTTCTAATACAGAAAGAATGTGAAAGGAATTGTTTTTTATAAATGCCTTATATGAAAAATATTGCTCTTAAGATACTTCTTTTGAAGTACTGATAAGGAAGTTAATTTTATTGTTTAGTTAAAGAAGAAATTAGTAGAACAAATAGCTAAGAAATAATGGGAATTTTGTCCGAAGATGCAGCATTAGCCCTGGTAATTTTGTTAAATTGTGTGATGGGACTGTTCCTTATCAGGAAAAACCTGTCTTTCTTTCAAATATAATTTTATTTACCTAAGAAACTAAGTATTTGCAACTAGTTCAGTTATAAAGGGGGGAAAGGAGTGGTGGTAATTTCAACTAAAGAGAGGTAAGCTATTTTTTCTCCTGATCTTTTCTTTTTTTTTTTTCTTTTTTTTTTTTTTTAATTTATTCTTGTTACATCTCAATGTTTATCTCATCCCTTGTATCCTCCCATTCCTCCCCCCGCCCCGTTCTCCCATTATTCCCCTCCCCTATGACTGTTCCTGAGGGGGATTACCTCCCCCTATATATTCTCATAGGGTATCAAGTCTCTTCTTGGCTACCTGCTGTCCTTCCTCTGAGTGCCACCAGGTCTCCCCCTCCAGGGGACATGGTCAAATGTGAGGCACCATAGTACGTGAGAAAGTCATATCACACTCTCCACTCAACTGTGGAGAATATTCTGATCATAATAGCCAGAACATGGAAACAGCCTAAGTGTCCCTCAGTAGAAGAGTGGATAAAGAAACTGTGGTACATATACACTATGGAATACTACTCAACTATTAAAAACAAGGAATTCCCGAAATTTGTGGATAAATGGATTGAGCTAGAAATGATCATAATGAGTGAGTTAACCCAGAAGCAGAAAGAATGATCTTTTATTTTTTGAGAGACTATATTCAAATTGAATATTTGAAACATATCTTTAAAAAAAGGGAACACAAAGAGCAAAGGAAAATATTGTTGGTCATATAAACTTGAAGGAGAAAAGGTTTTATTAATGTCATTTAGGTATGATTTTACACCCAAAATGAAATTTTATGCATCCATCCATACACCTGTCTGCTTATCTGAAATAAACTTGCATTAATAATTATGGATGTTTTCTTTCAGCTCCTCAGATGAAAACAAGAGAAGTTGCAGAAAGAACACATAAGTGTTACCTGGTCCGTGGTGCATGCAAATCTGAATGTACCTCATGGGAGTATGTCTACAATTACTGTGACACTGAGCCCTGCTGTGTGATACGCGAATATCAAAAGCCAATAATGGGATTATCAAGTGTTCCGACATATCCGGTTACAGTATGAATTATAAATCGAATATGTGATAAAACTGCATGAATTACTAATAAAGATGGATTCTTACTTTATTTCAAGCGAGACCCTTCTGCCCTTTTAGATTACACTTTGACGACTGGTAGTTTCAATGTTGGGTAAAGAAAATATGAAGGAAACTTAAGAATGGGGGTGACTCATCCAGAAGTTGGAAGATTTTTCCATTATCCCTGGAGGTGTGAATAACCACTGCTAAGGGCTTATACTTCTATTTAATAATTTTATGGGTCTTAGGCTTCAGATTGCACACAATAAGGCACTATATACTTGTTTTTACTGTCCTTTCAATTCAAGGTACATTTAAATATGCAATTCATTAACACTTAGTTTTCAACATGCTCAATCAATTCATTCTATAAATCATGTGTTTTTTAAAAACCATACATCCGAATGTGTATTTAAATGATTTTATACTAACAGCACACATAGTAAACAGGATTTCACTGAATAGGCACCATAACCCTATAACTATGTTCCTTATTACAGTTTACAAAGAGGTAGTAGAGGTCCTGGCATTAGACTCTTCATGGCTGCTTACGAGGTAGATCAGATGGAGCAAATTACTTGTTATCTTAAAAACTGGGTTTCAATATCTATAAACAAGTAGTGATTAGAGCACCCGGTCACGGGATGCCATAAGGAGTAAGAAAATTAAAAGAATCACGTATTCATAGTAATGTTGAATTAATAAAAAATGTATATGTTAATTTTTTAAATAAACTCTCTTCTTCAGTAATAATGATCGAGATAATTAATTAATTAATTAATTAGGTCAGTACCGGGTCAAACAGAATTCATGCACTTTTCCAAAACACTTGGGATTAGTTCTGAGAAAGTAGTCTAGAAGAATGTAGCCAGAACAAAAGGGGTTTTTATTCTATTTTCCGTATATATTTCTATATTCCCCCTTCTTTGTTTTCAACCCCATCTCTAAACCTAAGAATGTGAGATAAAAGAAAGGAGAGAGATCCTTGAGTCCAATCTTGTTTTCTCTCTAAAAAAGACCAATAATAAGTTATAACCAACTCCCATTGAAAATAACCCTTACAGGCCAAGAAAGCAGCCAAAAACCTACCTGAGCCCCTCTTAAAGAAAATGGGGCATCATTCTCTTAAGGTTTCTTCTGGGTGATTTGGGATGAATAATACTTTTTAGAGGCCCAAATAAAATTGTGGAAATGGATAAACAAGCTAGGAATCGCATTTGTGGTCCAGTTTCTAAATGGTGAGAAATTCCAGACTGAATTGGAGTCCTCGGTGAGGCAGTCTGATATGCTGGACTAATTGGGATTGGAAGCTCTCTTTGAAGCTGTCTTGGGAACTGTCTTGTTCTGGTAAGGAGCAGCAACTGAAGCACTTGGACATAAAGTATGCAGGATGTCAGGTCCAGCATGCTGAGAGGAATGAAACTTGTCAGGTCTGATCCAATGTCCGTGTCCAGTTCTTTTGTTCTGAAAACATATAATTTCTCACAAGCATTATACAGTCCTAAAGTTATGAATGTATAAGGTGTGCGTGATGCACAGAACAACTGAGGCTGGTTTTCTGCTCTTTGTATGAGCAAAAACAAAGACGCCTGTAAATCTTCGTTCATGCCATACTACGAATGGCATCTAATAATAATTCATAGGGGCTCTGTAGCCAACAAGAAGCATTGTCTATGCCTAGACTTTCATGTCTCAGCCAGTCTCAGAGCTATTTCCATATGGTGGGATTAGCAATATAAATTACCTGATTGTTGTGCAGTTTAAATTCTTCACATCACGATTGTACCCCTCTCCCTCATCCCTTCCTGCTTCTCCCCACCCGCTCTTTCATTCCCTCTCCTTCCATCAACTTAATGCTTCAATTGTAACTCACAAGGTTATTTTTAATTCACTTGTAAAGAGTTTTGTATATAGACGCAAAATAAGTTTAATTTTAGATACAGGGATATAGAATTCAAATGTAAGATTATTCTTTATACACATTAGATATATTTCTACTCTATTATGTATGAGGGATTGTACCCAAAGAACACAACTATAATACAAAGTTTACTTCCAATACTTTTAAAGTATTAATGTCGGCTATCTAGGATTAATATGTTATACAACTTAATTGTTATTTGATCAAATCATGGTGATGTCAATTACAGAATATACATCCTAGGCACAACATATAGATATGACTCTATATACGGATAAGGTAAAATAAATAAGGTCTTCAAAAACCTCCGAGACATACAGAGTATGGCATTTTAAAATGTTTTTATTCTAAAGATTCACTGACAATGAAACAGGTTAACTCCTGGCAACACTCAGCTTACCTCAAAGAGGATGATGAGTATCATAGAACCTCCTTATGCAGCTGGATTCAAATGTAGCAAACAAGCCACAAGGCAAAGTGTCCTCATTTCTACCTCAGACAGAATTCTGCCTTAAAAAGGGCAAAAGCAGATGCAGCCAGAGTCAACGGCCAAACTCTGTCAAGACAAAGTAAGCAAGTCCTCAATAGTTCCTGCCTCACAAATATGTCTGTCAGCTATATTGGGTCAGAAGGCTGAAGATGATGCTCCAACATTATAGAGAGTTTGGGGTGACTATTCAGGTGGCAAACTGTCTCTGTCATCTTCTCATTTGGAAAGTTACTAACCTGCACTCCCAGTATACTTAGGTAATCAATTTTATTCCTTCTCAAGTCTCCGATGGGGTTGAAGATCAGATAGTTTAGTTTTACAACTAAGCTTAGTTGTTTAGGGGTTAAGATGTTCTTAGGTCTAGATAGATCTTTAATTTGTTAATGATGAGATACAATAGCTATTGATTTACATTCAGAATTTTAGATGCACCAAGATAAAAAGATGTTTTCTTCAAGGCTATCAAATACAGATAGCCAAAACACTAAGAAAGTAGCATTTATATAATTCCTGATTGCACCATGGTTCTTCATGCTATAGGTAGTTTATTATGTGTATGTGTAATAATATTAATTTATATGGAAAAATTAAAATGTTTAATAAAAATAAATAAATAAAATTACCTAATTAAAATATCTTTTAAAACTGCCTACCTCAGAAAACTAATATGCACTGACTACGGATTATGGGATCTAAGCATGGAGATGCTAGCATAGGCTTTATTTATAATCAATCAGAGCAATCATGCCATCCTTGTAAAAGAACTGTGTTTAAAATCATCTTTAACAAGTGAACAAACCCTCTGAGACCGCATCTCTGTTGTTCTGAAGGTATCTGTAAGTTGTCAGTATTCTCAGCTGACTTAATATGGAGTCATGAGAGGAGTGAGTGCAGTACTTTCAGAGCAGATCTCTGAACTTTTGTTCAGGATGTTACCCTGGTCTGTCTAGTCCCCAACCACTGAAATATGAGTACAAACAAAATGACTAACAAGGAAACTAGCTTCCTAGACAATGTAAATGTCATTCATGTTTTCCTTGAGGTCCAACCAGTACACATTCTTTGGATCTTTGTATACCTTATTCATCAGCACATAACTTGTTATTTTGATCAGTATGATTTCCAGTTGTGGAGAAAATAATATAACCCATTTTGATAAATTTCTGAGCTAATAAAAATTACAGATATAACTAAGCACTTTGTTCATGGTCTACAAAACAATGTAAACCAATCTCTCTGTCTTTTTATTAAAAATGGGTAATTTAATTTTCTCTATATGCATATCAAACATTTGTCAGTGGAAAATAGATGGAAAAGGTGCAATAATTTAACCTAAGTTGGTTTTCTATATAACTTTGTTTGTTGAAGGACATTTCTGTGATTGAAAAAAATCATTGCTTTACAAAATAAAAGTAGTTCATAGCAAAGCCCACAATTTGAGGAGATTCCTGAAAGCAAATAAGTTTTATTTACTTCAAGTACAATAACACTGTATATCTAAAGTTTTATTTTATAACTTCTATAATTACTTATGCCACTAAAATTATGCTCTATATACACACATCTTCCTTGAAATTGAGCACTAATACACATACACATTATTTTCTTTTCTTCTTTGTAGATACAAATATCTCCTTGATAAGGACCGATTCATTTACAGAACTTAATCATATATACAGGGGGAGGAGGTCCCCCTCATTCACAGACATAGGGGAGGGGGAGTAAGGGGAAAATGGGAGGGAGGGGCTAACAATTGAGATGTAATAAATTAATAAAATATTTTTAAAAGAAGAGCTAATCCCTGCTCTTCATACAATAAATGGATTTGGGTATTATGTGACAGTGCCTCAAGACAGCCTATTATATTTCAATAATTTCCATGTGATTTTCTAACAGATTGAACCTCATTTTGTCACTATGAAGCCTTGCTCACTAAAACCACTTCCATCCTAATCATTGCCCTGCCATCATGCCTGCCATCAAATAGGTAAACTATTTGTGCATTAATGAATAATAACAAGTAATTCTTGGAAGAAGGACAGCGAACCCCATTTGTAGTTCATCAATGTTTAGTCATGTGACTGGAAGAATGACATTCAGAATTCCTTGGACTTGATCTTGAGAAAAGCTTTTCGGTGTCTTGTAACTATAGACGTACCTTAGCTAATCATGTTCCCTTTCCATGAAGATTTGTATGCTGTAGAAATGCTTTGAAAAGAAGTGTGATATAAACTCCACATTTTGGATATAAATTTACTTTTTTATTTAAAAACAAACAAACAAAAAGGGGAGCTTTTACCAATATCTCCATGATGATTTCTTCTTGTATTTGTTCCTGGAATGCCTGAAGAAGTAGGAGTGGCCTTGGTAAGAACTGATGTGGTGAGAATTAGAATATGCCTTCAAAGTACTGGGACTGAATAAGCATTAAACTTTAATACCACTCTTGGGGCTTGTGGCTGCTTTTAATAGAGTCTATTCTCCATTGCTTTCAGTAAGTACCAAGGTTTTGAACCGACTTTAAGGTATGTCACAGAAGAATGGTAGTTCAGAATACCTCACGCCACCCCAACCCCTCATTTTTTCAAACCCACTCAGGAAGTTGGCTCTAAGAATTTGTTGCCAATAAAACAACCATTGAATGATCTTCCAACATCTGAAATTGCAGGGCTGAGCCATTCAACATGACTAGATTTTGAACATCTTAAACTTTTAGTAGAATTTTCACTATTCTCACAGAGTGCAGTGTTATTGCTTATGAATTGGGCATTAAGTTAATTTTAGCTTCTTTTTAAAAGGCTACGGGATTCATTTCTAACATTCCTATTATCTTCTGTTATTCAAAAACGATGTAGCTGAAACTAAACAAAGAAAACAGAACTTAGATCTGTTGCTGGAACCCCATTAATACACAATAACTGGTAGCAGCATTTTACTAAAGCATTTGTATAATTAGTTTTCTCATTGACATGATATTCAACTTATTGTGAAGATTAATACTTGATACCTTATAAATATATCACATTCATTTTAATTAGTTTTGTGAAGAGAGAGAAGTTGTTCCATGGTTCCCTTAAACCTCACTGTCTCTGGAATTCTGCATTGTGCATGGCACAAACCTAGCAGCAAAGAATGATTTACTTCAGCCACCATAATGAAGATTTTCAGTAATAGTCATATGTTACAAGGACGGGATAAAGTCTCATGACTGGAAAATTAGGATACAACAACTCACAGATTCTTTGGCTTTGTAAACTTTGCAGTTGCTTTATAAGCATACCCCGGTGTTTCAGAAGTAGAGGAAAAAAAGCAAAGCTTAAGTTATGTCCACGTCCCCCAGACATCCCGTAGGGTGTCTGCAATGACATTGGCCTTTCTTGGGAAAATAGTTACTTAAAAACAAAATCATCAGTTGACAATAACAATACTTTTATGTTCTCAAGATGAAAGAGAAGGAATGTCTGGCCCTTTTGCCCCAGGCACAGAAAAACAGAGCATTAACTTGATAAACATGAGTGACTGAATCCCTGTCACTGCAGGGACAACAGAAGAGACAAAAACTATCCACCTTGCTCTTATTTCAAGACACCTGAGCCTCTGCTCTGACCGACTCTGCATCATGAAGCTGCCTGTTCTCTTTATGCTGTTTTGCTTTTTGGACCTGTTGTGTGCAGGTAAACTGGAACAGCTCATTGGAAAGATGAATGTTCCAATAGAGCAAAATCTAAGGATGCCAGCTGGGAACAAGGAGGTGATTTGGTAGCCAACGTAGTAGTTCGCATTGCCAGAATATATCATCAATAAAGGACTTGATCCTAATGAGTCATATCACTGTGGGAAACTAAAATAGGTGGTTTCAATTAAATGATTGTGAGCACAGCAGTTAACATTAATAAAATGAGCATAATCTTTGAAGTTACTACGATCTAAATTCAGATTTGATTTCTGTCATATATTGGTTATATATATTTAAACTAGTTTGTTTATTTACTTCATTTATAAATTAAGTCTATTAATTGGATCTAGATATTATTTTCATGGGGATTACTTATATCTGGACATGTAAAGTGTATAGAGTTTGTGATGGTAAAGAGTAAGGGATTTTAAATTGGTATTATAATTACTTTTAAATTATATTGAACATCCTTGAAAGCAGATAACATATCATTTGTGAAAAAGTCTTCTTCTTTTATGTCTATTGCAGGAGAAACAAATGCAAAATTTACCAGCTTGAGCTTCATGTGCTTAGACTGTGTGCTTTCCTTTCTATCCCATCGGATTAATTATTCTGACTTTAGATTAGCAGCCCAAGGGAAGCATTCTGATAGAGAGCAGTGAACAGACTGTCTTGACACATTTGAGACTCCCTAAGACAGGACAACTTTTTTCTTGTTTATGCAAACATACTGAAATTGCTTCTCCTTGGCTTTAAAAAAAAAATAATAATAAGGAAGCCAGTTTAGGAAGCATAAATGGGGTTTCTGAAAAGTTTGATTTTTGACCGTCAAGTCCATCCCACAGCAGCACAAACCAAACCAAGCATTCTATGAATATGTCCAGTTTGAATAAATTAAAAAGGCCCACATGCTTATCTTTCATAAAAGTGTAGCGCGGTGAAGTCAGATGAAGTGATCTAGACCTGCAGTTCTAAGTACTTAAGCAGTCTGAGCTGGAAGGATTGTTTGTGCACAGGAGGGCATGATAGCAGAACCACATCTCAAAAACAAACAGATTCATGTAACTTAAAGAATGTATAATGCAAGTTAAACACATTAAATAACTGTTAAAATTATTACTGTATTACTTTACCTTAAATTCAAGGCAAAAACTATCAACATTTTTTAGATATATTTTAAATTTCATCGTTATCTCACTTCCTTTTCGTCCATCCTATCCTCCCTTGCCCCATTCCTTGTTTCTTTTGGAAATTGCAGCCAAGTGGTTTCAGAAAAGGCACTGGTATTTAGCACAGCCATGTTAGTGCAATAAAATCTCAACTCCGGTTATACCATCATGATTTACATGTGTCTCTCATGTCACTACTTAAGACACAAGTATATGTGAAGTTTTTCAGACATTTTCAGTACTTTTGAAACCCCAAGAGACATTGTGAATGTGTGTGGATAGTTTTATCTAAAAGTTGAGGAATTTGAAATTTTTTCTTGTGAATGAAAAGGAATTTTAATATGGAACAGTAGCTGTTACTTAGAGAGAAGCTATTTGTTATTTTTGTTACTAGTGGAAGAATGCTAATTTATAATTCCCACTTAAATGATGCTATTCGTCTCATACTGGTGTTTGACGGCTGTCATCTTCTGTTACTTATAGATTCCAGTTAAGTCAACATACATGCTTTACACCCTCATGATAGACACTGTAGTTTGAGAATGCATTTTTTAATCTAGTAAAATAATGTATTTCTCCCCTAGCATCAAAGGCAGTAAACAGCATCTCTCTAGGTAATATAAATAAGGGATCATCATTAATTTATACAGTTGATGAGTGGTATTGTGTGGCTTAAGATATATTGTAAAAAATTCGTATTGGGCTGGTAATGTAGAGCCATAATAAACTGCTTTATTCGCATGTATAAGGTCCTGGATTCCGTTCCAAGTACACATACACACACACAAAGAATATAATATGGATTTAATTTCCCCCCAAACCTCTCCCTTCCCAAAGTGTTGCTAACCTAAGTTCACTGAAAACAGAAAACATGAATACATTTGAGTTATCAGAATTATCTTTTCCACTTTGATGTTGAGTTATCCCAGAGGAAATGGGATGAGTACTGTACACATACCTTCTTGATTGATATCTGATAATTTCCCATTGTTTTTTCATGATTTTACTTTGAGAGTTTACAACTCTATGAGACTATCTTAAAGATAGAATCAGATCCTAAACAGGTGAAATGGTAGCCTTGTTCTCATGATTAGATGAGTTTGTCCTTTGGTATAACCTGGCATCCTGTAGGTGTGAGTCCTTTGAATGTTGAATGAATGTCGTCTGAATGTTGAGAATGAAGAAATACTGATTACTTAACTTCTTCTTTCATGAAGTCTCAAAACTCATCATTCTCAGCCAGTACTGAGACCTTGGTGCATGTTCAAAGATCCCCTAGTGCTTCAAAGTCTTCTGAGCATTTTCATTCTCCATGAAAGTACATCTAATGATATTCATATTGTACACTTATGTAAGCACTATTAACTAATTTTCCTATGCGGTATCTCCAAGATAAAGATAGTTAAATGTTAGTTTATTTGACATTAAAAGAAAAATATTATGAAAATAGGATATACATGATATACAGGATTTATTAGGTTGCTAGTGCCATAAATATTTGCATGAGCTTTAATTTTTCATCTAATTGCACATAGGATATGAACATGTCTTTGTGTGTTAAAATACTTCAATAAACTGATTTAACAAGACAAACCAAGTAAAATCAATGTCATAAAATTTTTTAGTACACATCTCAAAGTCACTCTACATCTTGGACTACATATTTGGATATTTTCATGTAACACAAGTATGGTCACCTAGTAAAAATAGGAGAGAACTCTGACAATGAAACAAAATAATCCCAAAATTATTATCCCAGGTAAAATAAGGAAAACGTTGAATTAGGAAACCCCTACCACAATAAACAGATGTTATATTTATTTTTACATCAAAAATTCATTTATTCCAAATTTGTGTCTGTAGATTATGGAAAATGATGCAGTGATTCTTGTGATGTTTTATGCTTTTCCACAGTTAAAGCTGATATGAAAGACACTTATTTTTGCTTTGTCAAGAGAGGCAAATGCAGACACGTGTGCAGTCATGTTGAAAAGAAGGTTGCTCTCTGCACAAAACTAAATGCTAATTGTTGCATGCTTATGCCTAAAATGAACACTCTCATGTCTGAAGATAAAAGCACAGTAAGTATAAAGATTAGTTATAAACAAAACTTGGTTAGCAACCGCTCCCACACAGTCCATGTTGTTCTTTTCATTAAATAGTGAGCAATTTCCAAGGAACAGGGCAAATCCATGAGAACATTTGATAATCTAAGATGTTAGGTTTTTCCTAATTGGTAGAAAGATGAGTGATGCCAGAAGATATTACGATTATCTAAATTCTTCAATTCAAAATTGTCAAAATGAATGAGAATATAGACACATTTCAGCTCTTCGTGGATTAAAGGACAGATTCATTGTGAGCAGCAAAGTTTGGACTCAGTGTAGCACTTCTTTTTCATATGGTCAATCCTTGCTCAGGGATATTTCAAAAGACAACATCTATGAAAGTAAGATTCAGGTATATAGCAATGGAAAAAGTAACAAGGGTATGATGTGCATCATTGATGTCGTTAATACCTAAAGGACACAGGACAAAAGATCTGATGTAATCAGTGTGACAACCCCCTACTCGCTAGAACACTAGATGTTTAATTAATAATCTTATTGTGTTCCTAGTCTGTATTAAGATGAGTATTTGTCCTTAGTAATACAGATATACTTTTGATTCATGCAAAACTGTATGAGTTAATGTAACAAAATAACCAACAGAGCCAAGTACATGGACACTAAATAAAAGCGAATAGATCTAATTTTGAAAGCAAGCAACATCTGGATGCATGCTAAACCAATCCAACTTGATAACTAATGTTTCTAGACACCATGGAGTCCTTAAACTAAGTAAACAAACTGGATTATGGTTATGCTCCCTGCTCCAATGAACAAAATAAGCCTAAGTTTGAATATTTCTTTACTTTGGAACTTTCCCACAGAGATGGAGAAAGAAGCAACCTAAATATTGAGTTGGATTTTTAAAAAGAATGTAAAAAAACTGAAAAGCAGACAAGGTGAGTTGGGAGAGTCACGGGGGGATGTTTATGATAGGCATAAGCTTTCCGTGTACTCACACTCACCAACCCACCTTTAATTGATTATACATTTCTTTATATTGGCATTGTTGACCACATAAATAGTGAATGGTCTCATTATCTCATTTGTACCATGGTAACTATGCAGTGATGAGAGTGAAATACCTTACCTGGGTTGCGTTATAAAATATGGGCTATCCAATAATATTCTACTAAAAGTCTTACGCTACTAGTTAACAAAAGTCATTATAATTCAACTTTGAATTTAGAAATAAAGTACAGTATGATACGTAGGGGTTGAAAACAAGTAAAACAAAAAACCCAACGTAAGAGGGGCTGTCAAATGGAGAAGGAATTACTCATCTTTCTAGAAAGATAGAAACGTTCTGACAAGGGGGTTATTATGAATGTCTGATGAAAGGTCACCTACGTAGTCTTTCAGCAACTGTAAAAGAACATCATATATGCTGTGACAAATGTGACATAGAATTTCAAACCACAGCCTGTAGTCATGTGATACTATCTTTAATTGAAAATTTTCTTATCTGGATTATGATTTTTTGCCTCTTGTATAAACTTGACTTGTAAATAAGAAGGTACAGACACTTTATCCGGGTTTCAGAAGTTCTCAGAGATCGTTTTGAATAAGCAGTCTACACTGATTGTGCTCCTAAAAATGGAAAACAAGATAAAAAAAATATTTCACTGAAAAACTCAACTGATCACAGATGAAAGTAATAAACATAAAATAAAGGAAATAGAACATGCATTGACCTTCCATTGTGTAATATACAAACTTATTAAGTTAATATATAACTTTACTACTAAGGCAGAAAACAAATTATTTTTCAGCTAATTTTTTCAGACATGCATATATTTTATGTTGATCATAATTCTACTCACCTTGTACCTTGTCTTTTCTGGCCCCTGTCACCTCCCATCAATCGCCCGTGTCCCTCTAGACAGTTTCACTCTACATATACAATTTTAAAGATCTGTATAAAAGTACTAAAACAACATAAACAAGAAAACAAATCACACAGGCCATAACTAGGCTAATGAAATGAACAAACATCTCAAAAGATGAAAGACAAATGGTCAACAAACATAGTGGAAAATATTCAAGAGCATCAGCTTCAGAGAAATACAAACTAATGCTGCATTGAGATCTCATCTCATCCTAGTGAAAATCACAGTCCTTAGAAAAAGGATAGGAAGAGTAGTCCACTCATTGGTGACTTCAGGAAGAACATTCTCAAAAGCACTAACAGTACGTCATCATGTGACTCCATTATACCATTTTCACATATATACTTAAAAGATTTTAAGTTGCATATTATAAAAATACTGTACATGAATATTTATTGCAATATTGTGCAAAGGAGTTTAATTATGGAAGCAATTTGATGTCCAAGCATAGAAATAGACAAAGGAAATTGTAGTATGTACATGTGGATTTGTTTTTCAAATTGCTTTGAGGGGGGATTACGGTGTTAAATATGTATGAATAGGTAAAGGCTTTGGCAAGGGGCATATCATAGCCAGAAAAGTGTTTGCATTAAAAGCAGAAGGGCCTGAGTGAAATTTCCAGACGCCACGTGAAATAAACAGACATACTAGCATGGGCTTGTAATTGCAATATTGAGGAGGCAGGACCAGACGCCCAGTGCTTGATTTCAAGTGACACAATCTTACTCGAACAATTCCAGGACATTGAGAAACTGGGAGAAAAAAATGTGATTAGTTCCTGAGGTGAAATACTTCAAGTTGCCCTCTGACCTTTACAAATATTTACTCATATGTGTATATACATAGGTACATTTACAAACACAAACAGATATGCATACACACATATACAAAATGAAAACACACACACAAGTGGATTAAAAGAACAAAGTTTGATAAGTATAACTGAATGGATTTTGTCAGGAAGGGTGGTTGAATGTATCTGAAGTTAAGCAGAGACAGTCATTTGATCATTAGATTTCAAGTGCAAGCACTGTAGACTGGTAAGTTGGGCAAGCTCTGTAGAAGGGGACAGAAGATGTAGGTAGCTGAGCTCATTGGTACTAATTTCACTTTCCTCCTATCTGAGGTCCTTTCAAGGGCTTACATATTGCTGTTTATTGTATGTTTTTGTGGTGTCTGGCATGTCTTTCTCTGTGAAAATTTAACCTTCTCTGGATCATTGCTCTGCTACCAGGAATCACAAGCAGAGACCCCTACTCCTCTGTTTCTCTAAGCTGTCTAGACCACATGACTCCCTGTTGAAAACAAGAATCTTGAAGATCAGAAACTATTTCAGAGAACCAATGTAATAAAAAGTTATGCTAACTGTCCAGAGAGGGAAGAGCTACTAGTGTTCAGTGTACCTCTTCTACATAAATGCTGATTAGACAATTCCTAATTCATAATTTTATTCTAGAGAGTAGAACGCCAAACTCTGATGTACCTCTTGCTTTTTTCTTGTAGTTTCCATTTAATCATATGCCACCTTTCCACTGTAGAATGTGGAACTGCACAGAGCATCAGAATAAGAGATTTTTTTTCTGCTCAAGACAAAAGGAAGCAATGAATATATAACATCTCGTGTTTCTCATGTTTCTGAATTATATTCAGTTTTATAAGAATGATAAGTTAGAATGTTAGGAAAATAAAAGTATTAAATAACATCCTTTAAAATGATTGGACTAAGAATTAGAGGCAATAATGAATGAAAAGATTCTTAAAGACATCACAACCTTGTAGAGAGCAAGGTTAGAGCTGAGTCCCATTCAAGTGTTTGTACATGAAGACATCATTAGCTGTGACAAATCTTCTTTAAGATGTCTTCCTATTGGACTCTTTATGGGATGCAAAACAAGGTATGGAAAAGTACTATGAAACATAAAAGAACATTCTCATACAAGAGGGCTCCAGCTCTCAGAATGGTGACTTGAAAAATATCCTGACACTAGGCCATCTTCTCTACCCAATATTAACTGTTGTTAAGTCGGCCATTACTATTAAGGAGCAAAGAAAGGAGTCTTTCATGTAATGAGAAGTAAAAAGAAGTTCTCAGTAGCCACCTCTTCTCTGCATGGTCTACAAAAGGATAATAAATAGCTAAATAAATCAGTCAGGAACCACAGTGAGTGAGTGTGTGTGGCGGGGGGCAGGTGATGTATAGTATTGCAGGAATCCTAGATACAGAGATACAGTCCTGATCTAAGGGTGTATTTGAGCAGTTGTGAGGGATGCAGGCAACTGTCTTATTCCATAGCCATTCTCCAAGTCCTGAACAACACACATTCTGATACGGTGCCAAGAGAAACTGATATGTTATGTGTTTACATTGTTTTCCTTTCTAGTGTTATCTGGGGCATGTATGAACCTGTACATATTCTCTTTACAGTGTGGGAGGTAAACAGCTTCTTGTTCTGCTTATCCATAATGCTTCTCAGTTTATGATGATCCACAGCCACCGATGATTAAAGTTTTATACGCACTTGGCTGACTGCAGCCTTACGTGAACACCACTGATGCTTGAAAGCACTGCTGGACACCATGTCTCTGTTCTCTGTTGCAGAGAGGATGGTGAGAGTTCTCCAATCAGGAAAAATATGGCTACACCTCACCCTAGATTCTACCCATGGGTGTTACTTTATTTCCTTCACAGATCCAGGTTCTGACTTGCTTCTGTTCCTTCATGAATGCAACGCCTCCTCTCGACAACATACTCCTGTCTTCGTCGGAGCAATCACCTTAGAAGCACCCATTGATGAAACCATCTTATAGACTCCTTCTGCACTGGTTCGTCAACTTGACCTTAATTTGGACAGAAAAAACTTAGAGGAGAAAATAACTCCATCATATTAACATGTAGAAAGCCTGTAGCTTAGGATATTTTCTTGATTGGTAATTGATGTAGAGGCCTCTGATTGCCATGGGACATGCTGTCCCTGGACAGGTGGTCCTGGGGTGTATAGGAATGCAAGTTGAAGAAGCCAGGAAGAGGAACTCAGAAAGCTGCATTCCTCTATGGCTCCTGTATCAGCTCCCATCAGAGGTTCTTGCCCTTCTTAATCTTGTCCTGACTTCTTTCATTAATAGACATTGGTAAGAACGGAAATAAGAAATAAACTCTTTACTCTCTAGGTTGCTTTTGGTCATGGTGTTTTTATCACAGCTATAGAAATCTTAACTATGACACCTTCCTGTAAGGTATGCATCTGTTGAGAAAGGTGTCTGTTTAGGGGTCAGTTTTCTGTGTTTCCTCATTCAATGTTTTATAAAGATAAAGATGATAAAGATATATTTTTCCCTATATACTAAGATGTTTTAGGACTCAAAACTGTCTCTTCTATTAGTATTTCTCAGTGAAAATTTTTCATGGGTCAAGTCAGTGAATTAAGAGGTGAATATTGTGAAAAGGGGAAATCTATGTCGATAGAAATACAAAGCTCATAAGCCAGATAAACGGCTATGGTAGTCACTAACAACTGACCAAGACTTCGGTTTTAAAGTTGTAGGGAGGAGTGAACATGAAGCTATAGAGTTCTCAGAGGAAAGAAGTTCTATAGGGAAAGGTGAATTGAAGAAGTGGAGAAGATCCATAATAATAAACTCAATTTAGTTCAGATACTTTGCTATTATGATTAAATCATATAATAAAAAAATAAAACAAAGCCCATATGCACCATTAGGTATGTAACACTAGTACTGAAATAATAATGGAATCATCATTATAATCACTATGATAGAGCAACAATGCAACAATTAGGAAATGTTTTAGCCCAGGCTCTTCAACGATCTATTCGTATACAGATGTCACAGTGCTCACTGTGGAAAGAGAAAAAAGGAAGATTCTCAAATATGGATGAAACTAAATGACCAAAAAAATAATTCCTGAGGCAAGGAAACGTTGGGATGATTAAACATCATTACCAGGACTCTGTTTCTGCCTGGACCTCCTGAGTAAGGAGGAAAGTTAGAATACACACAAATTAAAGAACAGACACAGAAGCTTTATGCAACTTGTCATGAAAATAAAACATGTACACATTTTGTGAGAAGACTACAGTACCTTAGTCAGAAAGTTCAAAGCCCTACAACATAAACTACTGGATCCTTCCTATGCCATAACCAGTCCATCTCTAGGGAAAACAGGTAAAAGGACAGATTATTGTAAATGTGTTTATATACATATCTCTTAATTAAAATGGCCCAGAAAGCTAAGTCCTTAGGAAACTACAGTAATATCTATGAAAATCATTTAAAATTTTAGAAGAAATTAATCATTATCCTTTATTAGTTTTATTTTTAAATATAGTTCATTTTCTAGGCTTGCTATTCAGGTTCCCTAGCATATGTTTACACCTCACATTTTAAATTATTTTTAAATTTTTTATAATTTATTCAGATTACTTCCCGAATGTAATTCCCTAGCTTGTATTTTCCCATTTATAGGCCCTCTTTCCCTCTTCTGCCCTATTGCCCTCACCTAGACCTCTGACAGAAGGGGACTTCCTCCCCCACCATAGGGCCACAGCCTATGAGGTCTCATCTGGGTAGCCTGCTTCCCCTTCCTCTGTGTGCTGCCAGAGGGTAAGTGATCAAATAGAGGACACCAGAGTTCATGCCAGAGGCAGTTCCTGCTTTAAAATAATTTTCTGAGCTATTTGGCCTACATAATATAATCAAGATAAGTAAATTCAAATTCATATATCTATTAGATGTCCCATATAATAAGGGACCTATAAAAGATAAGGAGAAAATAAAAAATTTCTATAAAACTTTGTGTACCATAAATACCTACAGTGTTATAATATATATTCAAATATCAATATATAATATATTGAAATATCAATATGAAAGAGTCAAACATTCTGCCAATTGAGCTATGGGCAAATAGTTGGCAGGCTGGTACTTCCTAACACACAATCAGAAGGAATATTCAAATGGTATGTAAATTTGTTTATAACTAATTACTGTAATGCTAGTTATTTGGTTTGTTTAAAGTCCCAGGCTTTCCAGAATACTTACTTCATAATGGTTGTATGTAATGTGTATTTTTTATATTCTCTGTGATCTAGAGTATAAACAGACTAATTGGGAGCAAATGGTCAAGTCTCAAGAACTTCTGAGTTTATTTCCCCAAAGCTTCTAAGATCAAATGATAATGTACTTTTCTTTTTATGTGATACCATCTATTGCTGGGGTTTTTTCTAACATATTTCCACATTATACTTCCCCTATCTGTTCTTAAATAACCTCAAAATAAGTTCAGCCAATTAAAAATTTCTCAGATGAAGAAATTGCAGTTTTAAAAGCCAGTTTCAAGATATCGGACCTCATGACCAGCTACAGTCATGTTCATGTTCATTGTAATTTTCATGTCATGGTTCTATCTTTTGAGATTGTATTTAGCTGGTGAACTTAATACTTTTAACACAGAAGGACATTGCCATAGTCTGCCATTGCATTTTATGTACATTTTTTCTGAAAATACTCATGTGCTTTCTGGCATGCTGTGCCTTGACTTTTCATTCACTCATTATTGGGCCTGTCCTGAAGATGACTATATGATATTAACAATGTTCTGTCTTCCTCATAGAACCAAAGGCAAGATTTTCAACTGAATAGGGAATGTCACTGTTGTTTGTGACCCTATTTGTTTACTCACACATTTTGACTTATTACATTCAAATGTATATTTCTCTCTTTTTTTTTTTTTTCATTTTGCATACCAATAACAATTCCCTCCCTCCTCTACTCCTGGTCCCACCCTCCCAACGTCATTCCCCTTTTCTCGATCTCATTCTCCTCAGAAAACAGAAGCCTCCCATACCAACCCACCCCAGCACATCAAGTCACACCAGGACTAAGCATGTCCTCTTCCATAGAGGCCCAATATGGCAGTCTAGCTAAGGGAACGCAATCCAAAAGCAGGCAACAGAATCCAACAGAATGCCCGCTCTAATTGCTAGGGGACCTACATGAAGATCGAGCTACTCACCAGTTACTTATATATAGGTGGCTTTGGTCCAGTCCATGCATGCTCTGTGGCTGGTGTTTCAGTCTCTGAGCCCCGTGGGCCTAGGTTAGTTGACTCTGTTGGCCTTCTGAAGTTCTTGTCCCCTCCAGGAGGCTTAAACTGTATCCTTTCTGCCTCCCACAACTATTATTGGTACTAAATAATCCCACTAATAGCTTTATTTTACCAAGATAACAAATCTAATAGTTTCTTCACTTCTTTGCTTTCAATTACAAGTTTTATTCACAAAGCAGAACACAGACAGTGTTTCTAAAATCCAATTTGTTTCTAGACACAGCTACAATGTTTCATGAATGGATTCTTTAAAACACATTTAAAATATATTTACATTGCTGTATTTATTTCAGAATTACAATGTTATATATTGAAATCTATGCATGTTTTCTAAAGGCCTCTGATTTCTCCACGTGCAGTTAAAGATGATTAAATCTTCAATACCCACCAACACTTCTCAACTGGAGTACTCTTTAGATTTTCAAAAGTGTTTCCACTAGACAGAGATGTAAATCCTGGGCAATTAGTGACTACTGTTACTAAGGACATATTACCGTACCTCTCTTTTACCCAAGTTGAGCTCCTTTCCTTTTCAGTTCACACTTTTTATTTTTCTTCCAAGCTTGTTAGAATTTTTGATAGCTATCAACATTGTTCCAGTCATAAGTGCAGCTGCAGTGGAGGGACTCTGTATTGGTAACTGGTTTACCTTAGGGAAAGCTGGAAGGCAACTTACCTCTCTAGGGTTTGACTTGGTAAAGAGGTAGAATGAGTGTATTTGGGGTAGTCATGCCCAATATGAATCAAAGTTTCAAAAGTACTTATGCATCACATTGTACATACACTAGGCACTGGGTGACAAATTTTTCAGTAACTTTAAAATAGTCTTGACACATTTTCAAAATTTGATACCTACACACTGTAGGGATCAACCTCTGGGGACGTTATATTTTCTTTTTCTCCTTGTATTCTCCATGCTTATAAGAATAATATTTACACAGCTTTCTGAATAAACCAGACAAATGTTTCAAGGTCAAATGTAAATTTAGCCTGATTGAAATATAGTTTCAGAAAGAAAAATCAAAACAAAACAAAAACCAGAAAGTGTATCTAGCACAAGGCATCATAGAAAAAAATTAAAAACAATATTAGAAAAGTTTAAAAGGAGAAAGATGTTGTAAATATATATATGCCCAAAACTGTAGAGTTCTGTTAAGTAGTTTCTGGGTTTGTCCATTCTCCATAGATAGAAAATGAAATTGCATAGAAAGGGATGGTAGGAACTCAGATGAGTCAGAAAATGGACATTATGATGGTATTCTTTTTCAAACCATGGGTAAGGGAAAACTATTGAACCAATTTGAGTTTATTCTTTTACTTATTTTCATTTTAATACAGTTTTAATTAAGAAAAAAATCACATCACTTCTCCTCTTTCTTTCCACCTTCCTGCCCTTACCAAGTATCTTCCTTCTAATGTCCTCAGGATGCCCAAACCCTCAAATTAACAGCTCTCTTTTCTTTATCATTGTTTCACACACACACACACACACACACACACATACACACACACACACACACACCACCACCACCACCACCACCACCACCACAACAACAACAACAACAACAACAAATATGTAAACACAACCTGCTGAGTCTCATTTTTGTTGTTTATATGTACATGAACTCAGGACAGGACATGTTGTATTGAGTAAAGAATATAGAGGCTCATTCATAGAGGCTGGGAAAAGCTAATTATCTCTCTCCCAGTAGTCCATAGATGTCTAGAGTTCTTTATCTATATCTTAGACATTCCGAAACAGGAAGGAACTCATACTGAGACTAGAAACATAGTTTATTTCCCCAAACTAACAAATCATGGACTTTAGAAAGAATCTACTACCACTGCCACCACTTTGTTAGAACAGCGTCATTTCTCAAGACACTCTATATCTTATTCTTGTGCCCACAGATAAGTGCAGCTAAAATCTGTCCTGAAAAATAAATGTTCTATTTGTTGCAAGTACCATCACAGGAAACACCCCATGGATCAAATTTGCTCATTTGTGAAACAAGATTTAAATCAAGTAACTTTCGATAGTTCTAACTTTAAAGGGAGTATAATGCAAGTATAATGGTGTTAAAGGGAGAAGAGGTGAAGCGAAGAAGTTTGTTTTTTGTTTTTTCCTTAGGAGATCAGAGATAATAGCACTAAGTCCCCTGAAGCTCTGGAAAGAGTGTAGGTATTGAGGTTGGGTGATATACTGGGTAGGGTCCTGCAGCTAGATGGCAGCAGGGTAATGGTGCCTAGCAAAGAGGAGTTTTGGGCATTCCAGACTTGGCGGTCCACCTGAGAGGCTGGCAAAGGATATGGTGTGTTAGAACTAGTAGGTTGGGTAGCTAGGAGAAGGAATAGAGAGGCTGCTGGCGAGCTTGGGGTTAGGCAAATGGAGGTGCAACGGAAGCAGAGGCTCCCATGTTGGCTAGAAGGTCCTTTCCCATTTAGGGAATGGGACAGGTTAGCACCACTAAAATGAGAATGGGGGAGAGGAACACCCTGAAAATGCAGTTGAGTGGTGGAATCTGGTGAGGTTTGTAAGTCTATACTCCGACCCCAATAATGGGGGAATGAGAGGAGAGGTAATGTCCCTGTGCCACAAGAGACATGGGGAAAATCAACAGCAAATGTCTCTCTTGGTGGTACATGGCTCTGGCGGCCTACAGAGGTTAGCACAAGCATGGAAACAGTGACCCTCCTGACTATATTTGAAACAGCAATCCAGTGGTCTTAAAATCTTAGGAGGAAAGGGAGCCCAGATAGTGGTCAAAGCTCTCCGGATGGCCTTGGACAACATTTGGTATTTTTGTTTGCTGGCTTTTTCATCTCTCCTATGGTACACCTTAAAGCTAGCATTAAGATTTATGCCTGTAGAGTTAGGGATCCACACTCCATCCCTTAAGCTTGGCCATAATGTCAGGGATACTTTAGGAAAATAAATAGGTCATCAAAAGTTGTCTGCCCTCTGGATTGTCAGGGTCTACATTGGTATACTGTGAGAGGGCCTTTGAAAGGTGCTCTAGAAATTGAGACGAGTTTTCAATTTTGTCTTGAATGACCTCCTGGAGTTTTTCATAATTTACTGGCTTGAGGGCAGCCTTATAGAGACCAGCCATGAGGCAGGTCGCAAACTGATCTCTAGAGGTCTTGGTCAGGTACCATCTCAGCCCCTCTGGGTGTGTACTTCATCTGCAAGCATTCAATCTTGTTCCCAAACTTTGCACTTGCCTGTGTTCCTCAGGTAGTAAGTTGTTGGTAAGAATCATATATATATATGTGTGTGTGTGTGTGTGTGTGTGTGTGTGTGTGTACATATATATACATATATGTGTGTACATATACACATATATGTGTGTACACACATATGTGTGTGTACATATATAAATATATGTGTGTATGTATGTATATATATACATACACACGGAGTGTGTGATATATTGAAGTTATTTAATGAAAGTAAACAAATTAGAGGTATAGCATCCCAGTCTCTTTTCTATTTGAGAGAGTTCAGTTAACGAGAAGGGAACGTGCACCCTAACAAGGCATCTGGAGCAGCCGGCTCCTGCAAAGGAAGAACTGAACCTGGTTTAGGCTGAAGAGGGGGAGGAGAGGGGGGCTTTGTTGTTGAGTGACAGCAGGTATGGGTGGGAGAGGAGGGCTAAAAGTGCTGCTGGTGTGGTGAAAGTAGGTGCCAGAGTAGGATGAGTGGGGTGGCCTATTGCTGGAGAGGCAGGTGATGAGGCTGAAGAAGTGGGAGAAGAGGTAGAAGAAGGTGAAGAGAGGGGAAGAGCTGTGGGTTGGGGCCAGAAAGGAGGAGAGGAGATTGTCAGCATGGTCAAAAGTAGTAGATGATTCTTGAAGTTGAGGCTTTAAAGATAGAAGGAGATGAGTAGGGGAACTGGAAAAACAGAGAGAAGGGTTGGCGCAAAGAAGAAAAAAAAAAAAGCTTGGACATAGAGAACCTCCTTCCATTTACCCAACCACTGGCAGTAATTTAAAGTGTTCCCTACAAAATTGGGATTTAATGTGCCCTTAGGCAGTCATTTGGATCTTTTTCTAAGAGATATTGAGGCCAAGTTTTGTTATAGAGGCATGTGAGCTTAGAAGCCAGTAAAGTGAGCACGAGGTGCAGAGATATGAAATTCTCCAGAAGGCATCCAAGAGGGGATCCTGGAGGAATGGCTATTCCCATGGTGGAGAGTAGGAGTCAGTGACCTGTCAAACCATCCCAAGAACAAGCTTTGTTTCTTTTTTTTTTTTTTTAATTATTAATTTATTCTTGTTACATCTCAATCGTTATCCCATTTCTTGTATCCTCCCATTCTTCCCTCCCTCCCATTTTCCCCTTATTCCCCTCCCCTATGACTGTTTCTGAGGGGGATTTCTTCCCCCTATATATGCTCATAGGGTATCAAGTCTCTTCTTGGTAACCTGCTATTCTTCCTCTGAGTGCCACCAGGTCTCCCCCTCCAGGGGACATGGTCAAATATGAGGCACCAGAGTTTGTATGAAAGTCATACCCCACTCTCCACAGAACTGTGGAGAATGTTCTGTCCATTGGATAGATCTGGGTAGGGGTTTAAAGTTTACCTCCTGTATTGTCCTTGGCTGGTGCCTTAGTTTGAGTGGGACCCCTGGGCCCAAATCTGCCTTTCATAATGTTCTCCTTGTAGGTTTCTAGGACCCTCTGGATCCCTCTACTTCGCTTTTCTCCCATGCTTCTCTCATCTAGAGTCCCAATAGGATGTCCTCCCCTCTATCCCCGTTTCCTGGTAAGTGAAGGCTTTCGTCGGACATACCCCTTGAGCTAGTATGCAGATATAAGTGAGTATATACCGTTTGAGTCTTTCTGCTTCTGGGTTAACTCACTCATTATGATCATTTCTAACTCAATTCATTTGTCCACAAATTTCGGGAATTCCTTGTTTTTAATAACTGAGTAGTATTCCATAGTGTATATGTACCACAGTTTCTTTATCCATTCTTCTACTGATGGACACTTAGGCTGTTTCCATGTTCTGGCTATTATGAATAAGGCTGCTATGAACATGGTTGAGCAAATTTTCTTGTTGTGTGCTGGAGCATCTTCTGGGTATATTCCAAGGAGTGGAATAGCTGGGTCTTGGGGAAGCCCTATTCCCAGTTTTCTGAGATAGCACCAGATAGATTTCCAAAGTGGCTGTACTAGTTTGCATTCCCACCAGCAATGAAGGAGTGTTCCTTTCTCCCCACATCCTCGCCAGCATGTGGTGTTGCTTGAATTTTTGATCTTACATTCTGATGGGTGTAAGATGGAATCTCAGAGTTGTTTTGATTTGCATTTCCCTGATGGTTAAGGAGGTTGAACATTTCTTTAAGTGTTTCTCAGCCATCTGATATTCCACTGTTGAGAATTCTCTGTTTAGTTCCAAGCCCCATTTGTCAATTGGGTTATTTGGTTTGGTGGTGTTTAATTTCTTGAGTTCTTTATATATTTTGGATATTAGACCTTTGTCAGATGTAGGGTTGGTAAAGATCTTTTCCCAGTCTGTAGGCTGTCGCTTTGTTCTCTTGACAGTGTCTCCTGCCTTACAGAAGCTTCTCAGCCTCATGAGGCCCCATTTATTAATTGTTGACATTAAGGCCTGGGCCGTTGGTGTTCTGTTCAGGAAGTTGTCTCCTGTGCCAATATGAAGAACAAGCTTTGACTTGAAGAAGTAGGTCAGCCACTGGCCAAGGACCAAGGGCAAGGCTGCCCCTGCAAAATTGTTTAGCTAGCACCTGGATTTCAGAAGCATGTGAGGAGGAAACTGAGAGATGAAATGTGATGGTAGAAGGAAAACCTCACCCACAGGAAAAAGTCCTAAATGGAGACCAAAAAGAAGAATCAACCAACACTGTGAAGAGCTTGGTTGGGAGTTTCTCTGCTTCAAAAGGTGCCAGATGATCAAAGGTCAGTCTCTTAGACCAAGATAAGCATATGCTGACCAGGAAAGGGAATTCACCAATCAAGCCAATGTTGTATGTAGGATGCAGTGATTGGGTAGCAGGAAAGTGGACCTGGGAGAAGGCGGTGTGACCTCAGCAACAGAAATAGGTCTCAGCGATGTGATTCCAGCAGCGTAACGGCCGTGAGCAGTGTGGCTGATAGAAGAGCTTATTGAGTTCTGCACCAAAATGTTGGGATTTAAAGGGCAGAGCTATGCAAAGGATCCACAACGTCACGCAGAGCGACAGCTCCCATGTGGGAGGCTTTACTAAAAGAGGTTACAGAGACTGTCTGTGTGTGGGGCAGAGAAGAGAGGGCATGATGGGAAGGGAACAAGTCCTCTTACAAGGTGATCTGGTGCATGCGTAGGGAAAGCACATGTGGCCTACAGGGACAGTTGGAGATGTGTCCTGTTTTGGCAGCTGGTGATGAAGCATCCTGCTGTCTCTAGTTTCTGGTGCTAGCTGTAGGAATATGTGCAGGAATCCCCTGCAGCTGACTGTGGAGACACCCCATTGCTAACAGATTGATTAGAACATGACAATCATGTCTTCCACCTGATAACTTCAGTTGTAGAGACATCTAAGTCTTCTGACAGACAATATCAGCACAGACATTGACTGGGGTACAAGAAGTCAAATTCTAGGTCTAACTCTTGGTGTCAGACACAACTTTATATTGGAGGTGTTTAATTCACAAATATTCAGTGCAACAAACCCTTATGATCTGTCCTGTTTCTGTCTGCATGCTACATTTTTAGTGACTTATAGAAATTACTTTTCCGATTTCTTGCCCAGAATTCTCTTTGAAATCCCCATTCATTCTCAGTCAAAACCTATGGTCTGCCAGGTCCTGTCTGACCTACACACACTCCTTTCTCTTCCATTTCCAACTATGCTGCATCCTCGCTGACCCTTAAACACCTCTGGCTCAATTTGTATTAGTAATTCCTTTTTCCTGAGTGTTTTTCATTTCTCCAAAGACTATCCCTCATATGTATGTGCGCTCATACCCTCAATTCCAAACTCTTTGCTTAAATTTCTGTTTCCACTGGTCTACACTGGTCAGGCAATTTAACGTTGAATGCTGCTTTCTATACTATCATTAATGCCCCTGAGTATTCAAGATGTCTATCAGCCAAAAATGTATGGATGAAGATGAAGTTGGAAGTCATTCATAAAGTGTAAATAAATGAGGTTAAAGTGGTAATCTTGGCATCTATGCCCAAGGCAGTGTCAGGGAGACCGCAACCCGCCCCCCTGCCACCAAGAGGTAAAAAGAAGGAAAACAAGTCAGCAAAAATGAAAGTGGCCAAGAAGTGTTTCCATGGAAACCAATGCACCTAATTTATAGTGAGGCAAGGTATACAAGATGAGTGACCCTGAAAAGGTGACTCAAGAAGGATTAAATATGGCATCAAATTTCAAAAAGTACTTTAAGTATGTTGACTGAGATGAGAACTTTGAGGTATCAGAAAGATAGCAATAGCAATTTGTGTGTTTGTGTGTGTGTGTGTGTGTGTGTGTGTGTGTGTAAAGAATTGAACTGTTGCATTACATGTGGAAGACATGCCAATTTTTTGAATAAAGTACTGAAATCTGAGATATTGAGCATTTCTTAGTCATGTTTTGTAGGTAAATTAAAAAATCATTCTATTCTCTTAAAATCTCTTAAGACAGGTGCTGGAAGGATGGGTAAGCACTTAAGAGTACTGGCTGTCCTTCCAAAGAACCTACACAGTTGTTAAAACTATAACTCCAATTCCACAAGGTCTGACACCCACTCTGTCTTTGAGGACACCAAGCAAAAATTTGGTGCACAGAATTGAATGCAACCACACACACACACACACACACACACACACACACACACACACACACACATACACACAGACAAATACACACACATATAATGATATATTAACATATATGATCAGAATGTTTTAATAAGAGAAAAACTTTTTTACTAAAAATAATCTTTTATAAAAAGAAACCCCATATAATTATTATTTATGTTTAAAACACTGATGAGTTTCAGCACTGTATGTTTTCTCCTTTATAAGTAATTTGAATTCTAAATAGGGAAATTTGTAACTCTTTTTAAGATTTTAAGAAATTATTCAAAAAATTACAGGGAAATACTTATGAATCTGCGTGTGTAGAATTACATAAAGCATTTTCAGAATTATTTATTTAAGTTTTTGTGTGTGTTTGCTTTGCCTACATGTATGTCTGTCCACCATGTGGATACCTGGTGCCCATAAAGGTCAAAACAGACAAACAATCCCTGGACCTGGAGCTATGGATAGTTTTGAGTCATTGTAAAAGTTCTGGAAACTGAATTCTAATCCTCTGCAAGAATAAAAAGTGTTCTTAAGCTTTGAGCCATCTCCAGGGTCCAGAAAACATATTGTAATTAAAAAGTTAATGAATTGCTACACACGCCAAAATAATGTATATTTTAAAAGAGTGGCAATGCTTGACATAATTGCTGAATTTTTTATTTTTTTGAGATTATAATACAGTTTTATCATCTCCCCTTTCTTTACCTCCCTCCCAACTCTCCCATGTACCCTGCCCTTGCTTTCAAATTCACATGGCGTCTTCCTCCTTAGTTATGTTGATTTACATATCACATACATGTCTATGCACACACTTATATATCCATATCCATACACATATATTGCAAAGTACATAATACAGCCTGCTGAGTTCTATACTAATTCCACAGTCAGGCGGTGGGGACAAGAGGTATATGAGTTCAAGACTAGTCTGAGTAGTCTGAGTTATTTATAATAAGACTTTATCTCAAAACAAACTGAATATGAGACTTTTATGCTTAAAATAGGAAATAAAATAAAGAAAGATAACTTCAGTAAAGCTAATGGAATGAGAGCAAATTTGTCTAATTTGAGATTTTCTTCAGAATAATTGATGTCTAGAACAATACAGGAGGTAAACTTTAAACCCCTACCCAGATCTAGCCAATGGTCAGAATATTCTCCACAGTTGAGTGAAGAGTGTGATACGACTTTCTCACGTACTCTGGTGCCTCACATTTGACCATGTCCCCTGGAGGGGGAGACCTGGTGGCACTCAGAGGAAGGACAGCAAGTAGCCAAGAAGAGACTTGATACCCTATGAGAATATACAGGGGGACGTAATCCCCCTCAGGAACAGTCATAGGGGAGGGGAATAATGGGAAAATGGGGGTGGGGGGGAGAGAAATGGGAGGATACAAGGGATGGGATAAACATTGAGATGTAACAAGAATAAATTAATAAAAAAAAAGAGTTATATACACAGCTTACTTTGGCAAACTCACTTCAGATCACTGTAATAAGTCTTGTTTGTTGCTTTAAAAAGAAAAAGTGTATGTCCCCTGGAGGGGGAGACCTAGTGGCACGCAGAGGAAGGACAGCAGGTTACCAAGAAGAGACTTAATACCCTATGAGCATATACAGGGGGAGGTAATCCCCCTCAGGAACAGTCATAGGGGAAAGGAATAGGGGAAAATGGGAGGGAGGGAGGAATGGGAGGACACAAGGGATGGGACAACCATTGAGATGTAACAAGAATAAATTAATAAAAAACTAAAAAAAAAAAAAAAAAAAAAAAAAAAAAAAAAAAGAGGTGTAATGTTTCCCTCTATACCTCCTTTGACACTGTGACTGAAAGCTGCTCTTGATGATCAGCACATATTTCTCCATTCAGTGTCCTTTTTTTTTTTTTTAACGGAACTGCTATATGATTGTAAAACAATTTAATCAGAGAGGGGCTGTCTGTGTTGACTTCATTATACATTCACACATTCAGTCACACCAGCCCCACTTTTCAAATACCATCTCTCTCCCAAATGCATGCAGCAACTTTCTCAACAGGAAAAGCAAGCACGTGATTTCCACCCATCAGAAGAGACTTAATAAATCATCCCACATATTACACTTTCACGCTAAGTTAGCACCTTCATCAGGGAATGAAATCAGCAGACCAAAGCCTGGCTAATTGTGAAAGATGCTAATCACTCACTCGCCCTACAAAATGAGGCACGAGTGATGTGTGGCGAGCCCTGCATAAAGTCAGGAACACTTGGAAATGAGACACTTAAATAAAGCCTAAAACTGCTTATGCAGGGAGAAGCTAAGACCAGACAGTGAGCAAAATCATACAGCCTGTAAAGAGAAAAAAAAATATTTTGCAGATTTAAAAAAAATGCAAAACTCATTTTAGGACCATTACAAGACTAGTGGAGACTTGGAAAACTCAAAGGATTTATTACATCTTTCTTTTCTGGGCTTGAAACAGAGTCCCATGGGATTATTGCTGAAAACAAGTCCTTAACATGTTAATGGCTGTTCACAGCAGGACAGAGAATTGTTATAAAGGAAGAGATCGCCACTCAACTAATCTTGGGGGAAGGGAGGTCCAAGTCACAAACTAACGGTAATTAGCCCCCCTGCTGATGGTGTCTGCAGAGAGAGGCAGAAGCCATACTGGTCACAGAACGTGAATCCTGAGCAGACATCAGAGGCTGCCAGCTTCTGTGATCTTGGCTGAGATGAGCTGCTGGAGGTGTGATGGGAGGATTTATCCCTGTCACCATCAATCTGGTACCCAGTCTCCGGATGCGGGACTCTTTTTCCCTGAAGTTGCCAATTTGTCACCTTTCAGCAGCATGGGGCACTCATTAAGAATAGAAGCATGTCCTTTCCTAATGCTGTGTGTTAAGTGAGTGGCTTAAAAAGAGGAAAAAAGACAGGAAATAGATGCTACAGCATGTATGGGTTCTTGGGTCTTTCTGTTTGAGCAATGGCTTAAGATTTCAATGCTACCTCAATCCAGCTAAACAACAAGAACTATCGCCTTTCAGTTTGTCTCTTAGGTTTTGCACACCTAATTTGCTGGTGAAAGGCAATTATCACCTTACATTCAATTAAAGTGTCTCTGATTAATGGCTTGTACAAGCCTCTAAAGCAATTATATCATTTAAAATTGCAAAGGTAACCCAGAGAGTTTGTGTTGATGTTAATTTGTGTAATGATGCAAAGGTGATAAATCATGAAATCCCTAGAGAGGGGATGTGGAGATGAGTTTTGTGACATAATTACATAATTACAACATCTGGAGCAATGACATGCAAATCTAATACCTTTAATTTTCACATCACATCATGTCTTTCAGCAAGAAAGCATGACTGTGCAATAAACGTATGTTTACAGCAACATTACAGTAAATCTATATCATGGGATTCCCCATGGGGAAAAATAAAGTAGATATCTTCTGGGGTTTTTGTTGTTGTTGTTCTTTTTTTACTTTCTCACCATGAATAACAAATTCCTTACATGATGGAATGTCTTCTTCATGAAGTAACCATTATTTTCAGAGAGATTTGCTTGCTTTAAGCTGTTGCATAAAAGTCACTTGTGTAAAAAATTGTTTAAAAACAAATTTTAAACTTTAACCACATCTCTCCAACAATAGTGTGGGGCACAGAAAGAGCCTTGATGCTATTTTATTTACAATTCCCATAATGTAATAACCTTTGAGTCTCTCTATCATGCCATTTTCGCTCTACTGGCACCTTGCTTTTTATAAACGAATGTTTAAAATGCTATCCCATTTAAATTTAGTTACTAAAAATGGTTATTTTTAACGTAACATCTAGGAACTAATCACTACAACGTGCATATGACAGGTAATCTGAGATTTCTTCAAAAAGTATCCAGTGTTTGTAAGCTGTATTATGCTGTTGGTATTTTAATTTGCTAACGTCATCTTCTCTCTCAAATTTCCAATTTCTGAAATTCTTCTTTATATTATCTCCACACCGTGCAGTTCATTGACTCTATGGTTGTAGCCACCTGCTCTTGATAAACATTATCTAGAATCTCTCTGAATTTTAGAAAAAACTTACATATTCATAATCATTTTCTCACTGATTAGTGGCTCTCTTCTTGTAGTGGCTTCTAGCCTGTGAGATTAGAGCCTACGGACACCAAGAAACTGTACAGAGAATAAGCTCTAGTATTGTTGAGTAAACATAGCCACACCCTGTGGATTTAAGATTGTTGTCTGTTCAAAGAAACATTAATTATTTTTACAGGAACCATTTTTCCATCATTATTTTATAAAACATTTTATATTTGAAACCGCTATTTTCAAAACGAGACGACTCAGAAAAAGGGAAGGGACAGAGGAAAGATCATGAAATTACGAACACGCCCATGTAGCAGTGTTCTGACTAGGCTGGAGTGATGTGCTTCCGACCCAGGACAAACAGCTCCATGTTCTCCCAGTGCTCCTTGGTCACTATCTGCTGCAGGGTGGGCCTGGCATACCCTGGCATCTACCCTCAGCCTTCCAGGGCAAAGATTTTTCTTTCCCCTTCACCATATAAATCTGATAAATCTGACATTTTGTTGCTCTCTCTCTCTCTCTCTCTCTCTCTCTCTCTCTCTCTCTCTCTCTCTCTCTCTCTCTCTCTCTCTCTCTCTCTCTCTCTCTCTCCCTCTCTCTTTCCCTTCGTCCCTCCTTCCCTCTTGTATGGAGGCCAAGAACTGCTTCCAATGAGCCTACATTTATATACTTTAACTTGCCTTGCATGAAAAGTAGTCCACAGTCTTCAATCCTGCCTCATCACCTCTTCCTTGATCCTCGATTGTTTGTTTGTTTTTTAATTATAGGAAAAGCGATTGGCCTGTCTCTAGGTTGCTTACCAACCTGATCTCACCATCACCTGTGTGTGCCAGACATCCTTCTACTGAGCAACACATAGAAAAGGCCCAACCTGTCACTTTGTCTCTTTCTTACCTCTCTCTCTCTCTCTCTCTCTCTGTCTCTCTCTCTCTCTCTAAGGGGCACCTTTTTGCCTCTCTTTCTCTGTCTCCATCACTATTTCTCTGGCTCTCTCTCTCTCTACTTTCATGGCCCACTCAGGTCCTAACTCCTTTTTCCTTCCCTTCCCTCAAATATATCCCTCAAATATATCAGATCTGCTGCATCTCACTTTAGTTATTTTTAATGATAACAATAACAAGTGCTTAAAATGAGATTTAAAGGAGGTTGAATTCAACCAAGAATATGAAAAAACCAAACAAACCAATAACAAAAAGAAACAAAGAAAAGGAAAGAAACTTTAATATTGGGATTAAGCCTGTGAGTACGCACTTATCTTAGAGTAAATTTTGCTTATTCCAGACTATAAAAGTATCTAATTTCTAAAAATAAATCCTAGAAAAATAAATAAACAATCAAAAAGTCAAGATCATGGTCATGGAGATATACTCAGCATCAGAATCAGGTGGATCTCTGTGAGTTCAAGGTCAGCCAGTTTGAGGACAGACAGGTTTAAACAGGCCTATGTAGAGTCTAAGACAGTCAGGGCTATAAAGGAAGTCTTTTACAATAACAAAACAATCAACCAAAAACCAACCAACCAAACAAACAAAAACTAGCAAAAAACAAAAATGCCAAGGTCACAGAATTTTGATTTTCAGTATTAATATTCTTAGTAAGGTTACAGATGGAAGAATGCATGGCTGTACAAATTCGTCTCCGTGGACTTCTTAATGAAAATGAAAGCACAAAGTTTGTTTGGTTTGAGACACAGCTTGGATCTGGGAGGAGCTATGAAGAATGAATATGATCAGATTAGGATGTACGAAGTCCGCCATCAATTGATAAAAATTATGTTAAAAAGTATCCAGCACGTAAGTTCACTTACACATGGTCATGTATGCATGTAGATACACTGGCAGTAAGTACCACTCAAAATATTCAGATGCAGCCTGAGTGACAGGTTTCTATCTTAATATAGTAGCAGTTGTGGCCAGCCTCTAAATATAAATTTTCATCTTTAGAATTTTTCCTATTTTGACATCCTCTTTCTGATCATGTTCTTCTCCCGCCTACAATGCCTCCTAGATCTTCCTCATCACCTACCCACCCAAGTTCATGATCATTCTCACTCTTCCAAAATAATGCATAAAAACAAAAAAGCAAATAAAATACCAAATGCTTAAGCAAGAATTTTTTTTTCAATCACTATTTTACCAGGTCAATATACAGTTACTTTTACCTTTATTAATTTATTTTTATTAGTTAATTAATTGACTTATTTTCCATACAGACTGAAGTTTTGCTCCCTCCACTGCTCCCAGTTCCTCCTCTCCACTACCTTCCCATCCTCCCTTTCTCTTCAGAAAAGGGGAAAGCCTTCCTTGGCTATCAACCTTCCTTGGCACATCAACTTGCAGCAGGACTAGGCTCATCTCTCCTATTGAGGCTAAACAAGGCAGCCCAATTAGGGAAAAGGGATTAAAAGGTAGGCAGCTGAGTTAGAGAGAGCATCTGCTTTTGCTGTCGGAATCCAACATGAAGACAGAGTTGCACAACTGTTATTTGTGCAGAGGGCCTAGATCCATTCCATGAATGCTCTCTGTTGGACAGTTCATTCTCGCTGGTCCCCTTTGGGCCCAGGTTAGTTGATTTTGTTGAGTGATGTCCTTGATATCGCTGGCTCCTTCAATTCTTTGCCTTCCCTCTTCTACAGGATTTCCCAAGTTCCACTTAATGCTTGACTGTGGGCGTCTGCATCTGTTCCCGTTAGGTGCTGTGTGAAGCCTCTCAGATGACAGTTATGCCAGCCACTTGTCTGCAAATATAGCAAAATATAATTAATTGTGTCAGGGGTGGAGTCTCTCTCATGGCATGAATCTCAAGCTGGACCAATCACTGGTTAATAAAAAAAATAAAAAAACAAAAACAAACAGAATCTTTCACTTTACCTTTCCCTGAATTCTTGCTCTATCTTTACCCCTGTACTTCTAGTATGCAGGACAAATTGTGAGTCTAAGATTTAGGGGCTGAGTTGGTGTACCAATCTCTCCATTGGAAGCCTTTTCTGGGCACTGGAGAAGGCTGTGTACTCACTTATAATCAGATATTAGTCATGAAGTGCAGGATAACCGTGCTACAATCTACAGACCTAGAGAAGCTGTGTAAGAAGGAGGGCTGATGTATAGAGTGAGTTCTAGGATACTCAGAGCTACAAAGAAGAAGCCTGCCTTGAAAACCACAAAGAAGAAACAACCATTGTTGAATGCAACTCAAACATAACGATACAGTGAAATTATCTTGTTTTCAGGAAAGTCATGAAGTAAGTTGGAAAAGCTCGTCCCATGTGATAATCCTTTTTTCATGTGTGGAAACTTAATCCGCAGCAAAAATACAAACACAGTCAGACATGACATCAAATGGGATTACCCTGGAATTAGAAGGTAATTGGGTACAGAGAAGGTAAAAAGATTAAAGTGCATTACGTAGAGTTATAGAAATGCCACAGTTTACTTCAGGCATATAATAAGATTTTTTTAATGAAAAATCACCCTTACAACTAAAGAATTAACCAGGAAATGCAACAATTTAAGAATTAATGTGGAAGTCGAGATAAAGATATTTCTCAGTAGCTGGGGGCACTGTCTGCACTCCCAAAGGAGCCAGGTTTAAAGTCCAGAACCCTTATGACTGCTCAAAGCTGACAGTGGATACAGTTGCAAGAGATCCAACATTCTCTTTTGGACCATTCGGATACCAGGCACAAATGTGACAAACATGCAAGCAAAACGTTACTTACAAAATAAATTAAGCAATTAAAATATATTGTAATAAAAATACTTAATGAAGCATAGTAACAGAATGCAAGAAAGTCATTAAATAATTCAAGAATAAGTAGCGTGTCACAAAAAGTATTTGACAAGGGTGGTGAGTCATAAAAATGTTCTATTACACTCTTCTTAAATGATTTTTTAGATCTGGATGAGTTGAACTTTTGATAAGCAGCAACTAGAAAAAAATATGTTGGAAGTGTGTGGGAGCTGACAAATTTAAACATTACAATAATGAAGGGAATCATTAACAAACACCATGTTTACATTGAAAGTCTCATGTGATCATGGATCTGGAGATCTTGATTAACTGTTAGGAGTGTGCTCCCAACCACATGTCAGTCTAGTTTACGGGCAATCTGAAAGCTCAGATCTCCTTTCCGTGGCACCTCTACACAGGTGAACACACACGCCCACCACCCACAGGTAATTGAAAATAAAATAAATCTTTAAAAAGTATATGTTGATCAAGCTGGAATGTAAAACCAACCCTTAATAAAAAGACGCTTGCTTTGTAGTCCTCAAAATCCTTTTACAATACATCTTGTTTTTCATACGTCACTTTTTGTGCATGATTGGAAGTCATGAGAATGTCACAGAATTACAAGTACTCCTTCCAAGTCTTCCTTTTATTAGTCACTATTTTAGCAATTCTTAATGCTTCCAAGGCTCCTTTCAGTGGCGGAAACTATACTGCACTGTGGGTGTCATTCATTGCTCAGTGGTTCCTGTCAGTTTGCCTAGCACTCTCATTGGGAGTGTAGAGTGCCATGCATGTATGTATCTATGCATTCTTAGTATGGAAAATGCTGTGCCACTCAGATTTTTTTTTTCAATTCTGCCATGTTTGGGATCTCCCAGATATCACAGCAGCACAGAAGCTGCACTAATAAGTATCTCTATGTCTTATTCAATATCATGATTTCTTTGCTGTCTAAAAGGTTTTGCTAACATGCATACAGAGATAAGTCACTGCTCTTTACACTAGAAAATCACCCCTTTTACTACCAGGTAAAAGACTTAGGATTAAGTTAAGCACTACAAAGTGATGATTTTATAATTGATTACTAAATAATTACTTATATGTTATTTTTTCTCACATATCTAGTGTGACATAATACCAATCCTCACATGAGAATTTGACTGTCTTTTTCTTTTTCTTTATTTGTATATTTATAATGTTCTTTAACAGAAGGTTCTTATGAATGCCAAAGCTACCTGACCTTATATTTGTCTGCCTAGTTACAGAAATATCTCGGTGGTAGAACTAAAAATAAAATTATCAAGAGTTTTAAATCTCTTCTCAACTCTCAGTTATCACATTTGCCTTGAGATGGGACTCTAACTGTTCAAGGCAAAGCATGGCATGTACCATTCATAGCACAGATGTCAGCCTGCCTCCGATGTCCCTCTCCCTAACACAAAGCAGTCATGTTTTGTACTTGGTTCCTAGAAGATACTGAAATGACTATTTGTAGAACTGCTTTTGATTTCTTGTTCTGACAAGGACCAGAACAGCAGCAGTGTGTCCTTACCATCAGCATCACTGTCAGGCAGAGCGGAGTGCCAGCAGTGAGCAGTCTGCTCAGGCCTCTCTTGGCACCAGCTATTGTGGTGCTGACAGCTTCTTGGCTCACTGCTCATATTTAGCACTCCATACAGTCCAGACCCTGAGGGCCTAAATGGGCTGCATCTACATTTTGATCTGTTTTAACATTAAGTAAAGTCATGAATGCACAAAATGATTTAACAAAGGTTTTATAACGCTTGATGCTGAAAAAATAATATATTGTTTAACATAAAAATAGTGTTTCAGTGGTAATTGAATAGATAACATGTCCGTAGATGTGCTTCCTCAGTACAAGAGCAGGGGTGTAGAAGATGATATCGGTGATTAAATGCATGTGCCGAACCTGTCTCACAGAGATCTGTGCCTACTTCAAAGACATAATTAGAGGTATTTCAGAAATGAGAGAACTAAGTAGATGGCAAGCTTACCTGAGTCAATGTTTATGACATTCAAGTCCATTTTCCCCCCAGCTTTGCTCATTCTTTGGTAGCCAGTAACATAATAGATTCTACAAAGCATTGGCAGGTCAAAGGATGCAAACAATGTATCAAAAAGGATTCACATTGGTGGACTGAATTTGCATGCCTATTCTTTGCACTGTGTTTCTTCTCTGCCAGAAGTCTCAAGGCTTTGTTGATGGAGAGTCAAGTGTGAGGTTGTTTGTTGGACAATATTCCAAACTCTTACACAACAGAATCGACATCAACTCTTCAATCTTGAAGGAACTAAGACTCCTCAAAATGAGGGTATACACTTGGGTAACTTCTTGTTTGTTTGTTTCTGAGATTAATACTGTGCTTTTGTCTACAAGCAACAGTCCTTGATACATATCCAACTGATTTCATTTCATAGCCTTCTGTTTACTTTTGGAATGGTTTTTTTTTTTTTAAGATTATTCAAGCTTAAATGAATTCTCATTTAGATGACTCTTTCGTTTCTTCTCTTTCAGAAATGATCTCTTATTGGTATCCTTCCATGAAATCAGTGCTTCTTATGGCGCCATATTTTGGAAATGAACTTCTTGGCTGGCAGATTGTTTTCTCTTCACACTTGCTTTCTCCTTGTTGTATCTGGGCTTGCTTTTCTTGGTATCTCCCATGAGTGGTTATCTAATGACTTAAAGACATACCTTAAAAGATGCACTTTCAGATCTAGAGCATGAATGGGCCCAGTTTCTAATCGAGATGCTGGGAAAACAAGCTAAGATGGAAAGAGGCATACCTAAACACCCATTGCACAGTCAGAAGGTCTTACCATATGGTCATGTCTCTTATTTCCAAGTGACCTGCTGTCATGCATTTGAAGAAAATGTGAATCATAAAGCAAGGCTATGGAGACACAATTACAGTGAAATGTTCTATCTTCCCCACAGCCCATCCCTATTACCCAACCAGGAAATGCCAAGGTTTGTAATTCCCTCTTTGCAGCTTTTCTGCCCAAATGTCATCCGATCATATACTGTAAAACCATTTTCTTTGTCCAAAACTTATTTTAAAAAAGAAAAAAACCTCTCAATTGAGACCTAGGGCCACTTCCTTGCATCTGCTGTGTCAGTGCATAGGAGGTGTGGCCCGGATTCAAGCCTACAGTAAAGACTTCCTTGCGATTGCATTTGGACTCTCTGGCTCTTGGGTGGTCTGTTGGTGGGGGTTCTCTCATAATTTGGGCATAGCACTGGATGTTGCAGGAATCACTGCAGGTATTGGAACTAGAGCAGCAGGACTGGCCACTTCACTAAGCTTATATTATCAGCTTTTTCCCTAGTTTATCCAAAATCTCTAGTAAGTGACTCAGACAATACTAACTCTTCATGGACAAATAGATTCTATGGAAGCTGTGGTACTCTCAAATCGACAAGGGCTAGATCTCCTTATAGTTGAAAAAAGTAGCCTTTGCCTTTTCTTTGAAGAGGAATGCAACATTTATGTCAACTAGTTGAGTATAGTAAAAAAAAAAAAAAATTCAACAGCTTCAAACAGACCTTCAATAGCTAAGGGAACAACTCAAGGCCTCTAAACCCTGGACCTTTGACAATCCCATATGGAAGTGGATGCTATCCTTCCTGACACTTCTCTTGCTCATTTTCTTTCTCTTATTATTTATGCCTTTTATTAACTTCTTCTTTATATTCTTCCTACTCCAAATCCAAAAGATCTCTAACCAAACCATTAATCAGTTAGTTTTGCAGATTGTTAACCCCTGGCCACAGAACTTGATGCTAACAATAATCCAATATGACCCGATGGTGAGGATCAGCTACACCCTTAGAGAGACAACATCCTTAATCGGCAGGGATCAGAGTGATTAGCATGAGTTCTATCCATATCCTCCCTGTTCACCATCATCCTTTCCCAGTTCCTCATTTGTTATAATTACCAAAAGTCAGGTGTATCTACAGCCAGCTGCAGGGGCCTTGAGAATGAGGGAACAGGCATCTCTGAGGCCACTGCAGGGACTCAGTGACAACGGAACACATCATCACCAGCAGCCAGAATGGGACAGTCCCCTAAGCCACGTGTGTCTTTTCTGCGCATACACTGGGTCATCTTATAAGGAGACTCATCCCCTTCCCCCCCCCTTCTTCTTCTCCCTTCGTGTATCCCCAGAGACAGTCTCTGTAAACGCCTTCTCCCAATAAACCTCTCACAGGCAAGGTGTGATTTCTGAACTCACCCTATAGTTCCATTGCATAAATCCAATAGTATGTCTATTGTAAGATGATTTTGATTCCTTTAGGTGCATAACCAGGTTGATGTGTGTGGGTCATATAATAATTCTAGTTTTAGCATTTTGAGCACCATCTACACTGACATCCATAGTGGTTAACCAAATTGACATACACACCAATGATGCACAAGGATTTTTCCCCTTTCTCGTCAGCAATATTTTGTTTTGTTTTTTGTTGATGATAATCATTCTAGCTAAATGGAATCTTCGTGTAGCTTTGATTTGCATATTGTTAGTGGTTCAAAATGTTGAGCACCACCTTTTTTTGTATTCATTGGCTATTTGTGTTTCTTCATTAAGGGAATTTCTGTCAAATTCATTTACCCATATACTAATTGTGTTCCTTCTTTTGTATGATTTTTAAATTTTATACACTTAGTATATTAATCTCTTAGTAGATGATATATATATAAAATATATATATATATATATATATATATATATATATATATATATATATACACACACACACACACAAAAACTACTGAGTCATTTTGTTGTTTATGTGTATATGGTTTCAGGGATGACCACCATGTCTTAGAGAAATACTTAGAAGGATTATCCCTGTGAGAAGGCTATCTCTCTTCAGCAGTTGTCAGCTATCTGTAGCTCTGTGCCCAACAATGGTATGAGTTACATATAGACAGATGTCACATGCTCTCTCTTTTCTGTGGTTTTTAGCTCTAAATCTTCAGATGTGAGTATACAAATGGAATAACTTCAGAAACCTGGAAAGCCTAAATGAATGAAAAGCTATAGCAGGATGCAGTGGCAATGAAGCAAAAGACTGAAAACATGAGAAAGGGTCTCCAACTGAGGAGGGGGAGTTTAATACAAAAACAGTGGGTGAGAGGAGGAGCAAATAACACCAAGATAGTTTGATAAAACCTCTTATTATTTTATATTTACCTAAAATCACACACGATACATATAAGTGTGTGTACACACACATGTATAAATATATGCATATTGTCAAGGTAGTCCAGTGTCTTCTAAAACAAAAGTTCCCTTGGTATCCACTCAGAGTTTGAAATTCAACCCCTCTGGTTGAGACAACTCACACTTAAAATGCTGTACATCAATGACTTCATCTCGATCTAACCTGAATGTTTTCTTCCTGTGATCAGGCTTCCGTTGTATCAGAAAATTACTATGTAAGCTGAGGAGGGAACTATTAATCCTATCCAGCTATGACTCCTATGAACCACAGCAATGATCAGCATGCCAATGTATCTTTTTGTGGGATGACAGGCACTTGCATGTTGGTAGTAATCAATAGCTGTATAATTGGAGTAAAGTCCTTTAAACAGGACGTAACTTATGCCTGGTGCTAGAACCTTAGACAGTCTCCTGGGGCTACTGGGGTCATAGATCTTAAAAGAGGATCTTCGACTGCCATTTTGCTAGACCAGCAAAAATTCCTACACTCTACGTCTCATCTTTACTGCCATAGATAAGTATAGATAGCATCAGTTAGCATACAGGTGATTCCGCTGGTCTGCCCTCAGGGATCTAGCAATTGCTGACAAGTTGCTACCACCAGGTGCATCATATGTGTGCAGCCAGATAAAAGGAGTGCCACCATTCCATCTCTCTCTCTCTCTCTCTCTCTCTCTCTCCCTCTCCCTCTCCCTCTCCCTCTCGCCCTCTCCCTCCCCCTCCTCCTCTCGCCTCTCCCTCCCTCTCCCCCTCTCCCCTCGCTCCCTCTCTCCCCTCTCCCTCTCTCTCTCGCTCTCCCTCCTCCTCCTCTCTCTCTCCTCTCTCTCCTCTCTCTCCTCCCTCCTCCCTCCCCCCCCCTCCCTCCCCCTCCCTCCCTCCATCTCCCTCTCTCTCTCTCTCTCTCTCTCTCTCTCTCTCTCTCTCTCTCTGTGTGTGTGTGTGTGTGTGTGTCTGCTCCCTCTGTTCCTCATGGTTTCTTTCTCCCCACTTCTCTCCTTCTCTGCATTCCCCTAACTTCTTCTCTGCCCCTGTTGGTCACTTGCCTCTACTCTTCCCAGATACTCCCTCCCTCCCTTGCATAATAAGCACCCTTTATGCCAGATCTTGTTGCAGGGCATAATTTCTCAGGGGCACACATTGGCATGGGCCCACCATTGTGCCCCTAGCAACATTATTATTCATAATACCGTCTCTTGTCAAAGACATTAGTGTATAGCAAAGAGAAATGATCATCAAAACTCTACAATTGTATTGCGTGCAGAGATCAACAGATTATGAGAAACCAGCTCCAAAGAACACATCTACATCACAGTTTCTATATTTATTGCTCAGTAAATATCATATAAGAGAGGGCAGAAACATTGCAAAAGCAAGATACCAGTAAATCTGCTATGGAAAAATATCTCTTAGAAATGGCTTTATAAACAAGATTTAAACAATGGCATTATCAAAAGACCAGTTAAGGATGAAGAAGAAAAATCTTACGGAGGTCCTATTGGTTAATGTGTTATTATGTCTTGGTCTATTGGAAACCTGTTCAAAAGCAATTGATTATCATTTATTATGAAGAATTTTCTTGTTTTTCCATTGGATTACTCAAGGTGATTTTTTTACAGTTTAAGAAATAGTGTGTGTGTGTGTGTGTTTATGAATTTTATAGAGTATAATGTGTGAAAGAGTTTCCTGTGCTTTTCTTTTGTTTGTTTGTTTGTTTACCTGATGTTTTGTTTCTAAGGATATGGAGAAAGAAAGGGCCTGGAGTTGGGCCGGTGGGGAAGTGGAAGGATTTAGAAGGAATTGGAGGGAGGAGAAGGCATAATCAGAATTCATATATTTTATGAAAAACATTCAATAAAAAGAAACAGGGAAGTACTTTCTTTTTATTTTTGAATCTCCAGTTTTCCTAGAGTTGTTCATTGAAATATGTAGTCCTTTATCAAGCCACATGGTTTTTTTCTGAAATCAGATACTGTGATGACCTCAGTTTATCTTTTTTATTTATTTATATTTTGCTTTGTTTGTTTTGGAATTTTTGTGTGTGGGATTGCTTTGGCTGTTCAGTGTTACTTAAGCTACTATATAAATAAAAAGGGATGCTTTCAAATGCTAAACCAAATTAATTTCTAATTGCTAGAATTACTCCACATTCTCAAATATACATTTTAGCATTATACTTTTTAAAATAATCATTTGTCCAAAAATTAGGTCTATAAGCGGAAACAAATATTAACAAACTGCAGTTTATCTAGTTCTAATAACTGCCTAGATCTTCATAGATCTGGGAGGACTCTTAACAAAATTACACATTTAGTACCTTACTGCCTGGTGTGAGATTCTTTTTTAGTATAAATCCATCAAAAGGCAGTTTATTCATGTAAATTTGTATTAGGCTATACTTCTGTATACTTAACAAAATAAGTTAATTAACATAAATGGAGAATTGAAATCTTGCTTGTCTATGTGTTAATGAGGACAGGAGATTTCAGAGGGATTTTCTAGCCTAAGTCAAGGTTAACATGCCTTGTTGCCAAGTCTAGTTGGGAATATGACCGGCCACGGCATCATCACCTCACATCTGCTCAGTGCTGACAATAACCCATTCTGGTGCTAAGCATCCTGACAAACAGCACTTTCTTGTGATTTAATTTTGGCATATTTTCAAGTATTCATGAATTCTGCCAGAAAAAAAATATCATTTGTCCCTACAGGAATTCTTAGAACAGAAGTCAATTATTTCCTTAGGTATGGTTAGTATGTTTGGATATAAAGTAATGGAGAAAGAAAGTCTTCAGAAAAATACTTCTCTATTAATTAAATGGTGCTGTGAAATACTAGCCATAAATTCATAGTGTTCTGTTCCAATCAGCAGATAATAAAACCTCATAATAAGTATGTTAAAGTTAGTGAAGGGTATTATGCATGACTGGGTTTCATACAAAGTTATAATTACTCCTATACGCAACATTGCTCTTCATTTGACCTTGTATAACAAAGGATATTCAGGTTCTATTTTACTAATATGACTAGTGTAAACCTTAAGTATGTTTCTTCTTTCTTTTTTGTATTTTTCTTTTTTATATTTTTACATATATAGTTATATTATTACACATATATACAATAAACTACCTACAGCAAAAAGAACCATGACACAATCAGGAATTATATAAATGTTACATTCTTAGTGTTTTGGCTATTTGTATTTGACAGCTTTGAAGAAAACATCTTTCCTATCTTGGTGTGTTTAAAATTCTGAATGTAAATCAATATCTACCATATCTCATCATTATCAACTTAAAACATCTATCTAGATCTGAAAACATCTTAACCCCAAAACGACTAAGCCTAGTTGTAAAACTAAACTATCTCTCCTGGTATACTCAGGTAATCCAGTTTATTCCTTCTCAAGTCTCTGATGGGGTTGAAGGCTCTTCTTTCTAAGATTAAGTTTTTGTTAGTTAAATGTTTCCTTGACAACTTATCACATATACATGATACATGCTAACCACTCTCACTTCCCTGAACAGTCTCCAGTTTCCCACCAACCCTGTTACCACAAAATCTTCAAAATGCTCTCTAAATCTCTGTATGTATGCCTATAAATAAAAACTACCCTCACCCCTAATCAGATAACTTGTACTTAAAAAGAACAAGCAGAAAACTCAAGTCTCTGAATTAGCCAATGTAGTTGTATTTTTTTAAGTCAGGAATATCAAACCTGTTTATATTATGTGAGGGTAAAGTAATGTACAGTTTGCTATATAAAACATGAGTATATAAATGTCTCTTTTCTTTTTAAAAAATTCTGTAACAGTCTTTTTGCAAACTGAAGCTGACTGAAGAATTCAAGAATTCAATCATATAGGATAAAGTTTCTTAAAAGTTGGATTGAGTTATTTTCCTGAATAAAAATCCTTCATAATTTTATATATATATTTGACTCAACTTTTGGAATTATACCACGTAAATTATTTCTCTTTTGTTTATTATTTGATTAATTTTTATGTGTCTGTGTCTGTGTATGTACATCTGCACATACATTTCAGTGTTCATGGGTACCAGAAGAGGGAATCAGATCCTCTGAAACAGAAGTTACAAGTACTTATGAGACCTCTGGAATTGATTCTGGGATGCTACTCATGCAAAGAACCATTGCTCCTGGGAGAAAAACCCAGGTCCCCTGCAACAGCAGTAGTGCCTTTAACTTCTAAACCATATCTCTAGGCCCCGAATTGAAGTGTGTATATAATTTTCTATTTATGTGTATGTGTCAGTCTGTATTAAATATGCATGTAATGTGGGTATCTGTGGAAACCAGAAAGGAGTGGATCTTTTGAAGCTGTAGTTATAGGTGGTTGTAAGCTCCTAGGCATGAGTGCTGGGCCCTCTGCACAAGATTTAAATGCTCTAAACTGTGTAAACATCTCTCCAGTTCTAGGTAAATATTTAAATTAAAAATATTATTCTAAAGTATGACACAATGCAATTAATTTGCAAACCATTGTTAGATGGTATTTTTAGGAGATAATGGTAAGAAAAAGGAGTCTAGACTTGTTTAGTCACCTGTGCTTTGTTTGTTGAGACTATCTTCCATCTGCAGTTAGCTGAATCCACAGATGTGGAAAATGCAGGCCTGAAATTCCAACCGTACACACAAATCCACACCCTAAATACATGTACACCAAGAGCACAAATGGACATCTCTCTACAGATAAAGGAGCTTCTAGAAATGTTTGACTATTGCCTCTCCAGAGGACAGTACTTGGTGCAGTTGATGATTTAAGTAGCCTACCATGATCTGTTCCAAATGGTCAGCATTCTGCTTCTGAAGGTAGAACAGACAAGAAGTGTCCAATGGGATTCCATTACTAAGGCTCTTTTACTCACAGCAAGACTGTAGCTCTTAAGAAAATGTTATAATGTGCAGCAGAGTGAGAAGGAGAGACACAAATTTAATATGTGGAAGAAGCCAGATGACAGAATGAGGTACCTTTTCCACCATGAGTACATGAAGGGACAGAACATTCTAGAAAAAGAAGATCTAGCTTTTCAAATAAGGATGAAGCTGTGTTATGTAAATGACTCATTGAGGTACAGGACACTGGTAGCTCAAGGTCTTTGAGCTTCTAATCTTCCCCAGCTCTCCGGCCAACATCAAACTTTGAGAGTATTTTCTTAATGAACTGTTTCTATTTCTACTGCTATACCCATGATCCAATTCTTTGTTTCAAAGAGAAAGCACATGGAAGTCTGCTAAAGTGCCCTCTAATAACACACATATAGAAGTAAGTCAGAAATGCACTGAATGTATCTAATCTACCGAGGCCCCTTACTCTATTGCATAGACCACGTGGCATATTAAGTGCTAATATTCATTATAGTGTGGCTGATGAGGACTCTTGTTCTCTTCAGGTATACAGAATACACAGAGAGTATTATGGAATTGCTTGCTGGTAACTTAGGGTAACATCAAAATTCAAAACTGGAAGGGCAGCTATAGCCTCCTAACACTGAAAAACAAACAAACAAACAAACAAAAAACATAGTAAAACCATGGCCAATCAAGGACCATCTATATTGTGATTCTACCACACTGCTATACTATAGATGGAAACACCTTCAAGAGTTAATAAAATGTCTTCCAAAAATTAGGAGGCCATGAGTTTTGAGTTCTTATTACATTTTTTGTTTAAGACAACTGTGAAGCAGGACCTGCTGGTGTAAGCCCATTATCTTAACGCCAAGAGGCAGGGACAGAGTAGTGAGTTCAAGGACAGTCTGGGCTAGCTATGAAGATCCTGTCTCAAAACAAATTGGAGATACAAATCAGTGGTAGATCCTTTTCTTAGTATGTGTGACCCTTGATTCAGTTGCCAGTCCCACAAATCAGATGAACACAAATTTTAATAAAATGCCAACTAATATAAAATAAAAGTAAAATTATAGCTTAAAAACTTAATGGTTTTATGGGGATTCATTTTTTTGTTTTAGAATTTTATACATGTATGTAAAGCAACATGATCAACTGCACCGCATTCTCTTCCCTTCAAGTCCCCTATTATCCTCTTACCATTCATCCCTGCCCACTTCATGGGTGCTTTTTACAAATACCCTGAGTTGGCATTTCACTGTGTGCACAGGAATGGGTGTAAAAATGTCTTCTGGAGCATGGATAAGCCAAACATGGTGTGCACCCCTCAAGAAAACAGACTCTCCTCATCCCATCCCCAGGAGACACAGTCCATGCTAGGATCCTGGGTAGTTTGACATTGTGCAGGTCATCTATGTACACTCACAGCTAAACTTATGTGTACAATGCTCCTGTCATGTCCAGAAAACAGTGCTTTCCAACTGTCTTCTGCAGCCCTTGGCTCTTATAATTGTTCTCCCTTAAGAAATACCTTATAGATATTCTAAAACTTAGATACTCAGTTCAGTGTGCAGGAACAGCAAGATCTAGCATGCTACAATCGGTTTATGAAGTAGTGGCACATACTTACAGTCCCGGAATTTTGAAAGCAGAGGGAAGAGGGTCACTACAAACTCAAAGCCAACCTGCTCTACATAGTGAGTTCTAGGCCAGCCACAGCTACATAGTTAAGACTCTTGGGAATCCTATCCCAAACAAGCCAATACTCTAATTCAATATGTCAATCATCATGACGGAACTATGCAACATGATGTGTGATAATGATAAGTTTGTGGAAATTTCAGAAAGAAAGGGGGTCTATGAATATACAAAATTACTTAGGGGAATGTGGAAAACTATTTATTTGAAATAGAAAATTGCTCAGTATATCCTGAAGTGCATATTACTCCCATTCCCAAGACAAATCCTGGGTAGCTGCGATGGTTAGCGCTACCTGCCAGCTGGACAGGATCTCTAGATTCTAACCACTGGGAGACAGCCTTCTAGCTAGGCCTTTATGGAGATTTATCTTCATTAGGTATGAAGCCTTGCCTGCAAGGAGGGGAATACTGAACTCTATACAATGGAAAAGTGAGGTGAGTACTGGGTTGTCATCCTCCTCCTCTGTTTCCTGATTGTGGATGGTGAGGTAACCAGTTGCTTGAAGCTCCTACTACTGTGACTTTACCTCCATAGTGGGCTTATACTCTGAACTGTGACCTAAGATAAATCTTTTCTTCCTTAATTTTTTTTCTGCAATAGTAAGTTTGATGTCCATTGCTTATAAAATGTCTTATTGTTCCTAAGTGGTAGGTGCCCATCCCACCATAATCTTACTTATTTATATCAAGGCATGCTCTAATCCCTAGACTGCCATGCTTACTTGCTTCTTGGCCCATCATACTTGCTTCTTCATAAAGACCTTCTCCATTGTAAACCTGAGGATTTTTGTTTCCCAAGAGCAGCCAAGTAAGAACAAGGTTGCCTTCAGAGCTCACCTAAGATTTGTTTAGAGAATAAGCCTTCTAGGTCTCTAGAGAGAGGTGACGTCCACAGAAGTCACTGAGGGGTAGCAAACGAAGGATGCCAGAACCTGGACCTGGCTAGAGATGAAGGCTGAATTCTATCATCTGACTTCTCACACACAAAAGCAAAAGCAAAAGCAAAGCAACTAAACAAAAGCAACAACAAACCAAAAACTAAAAACAAAACAAAAACCAACTTCTTTCACTTATAATTAAAATTATTCATACTAATATTACAAGTTTAAAAGATTTCCCTTAATTATGGTTATGTGAGCACTCTAATCTTGTGTCTCTGGGTGCATAAAAAATGTTTGCTAATAATATATCTCTGACTTAAGAATTTAAGGAATAAACAAGAATTTATAATTCTTAGGAGACATTCAACAGCACTGTCATGTATCTGAACTTTAACATATCAAAACAAAAACTAGGAAAAAAACTAAGATATATATATATGATAAAGTATGTCAATATCAATGTTAACGCATGTTGTAGACATTAAGTCTCCTTGCATTCTCTTCTACCTACAAGTTCACGTTGAACAATATCTTACTAACCCAAGTCTAAAATCTAAAGCTATCCTTCTGCTCTTTCAATAGCTCTTGGTTGGCTTTGGCTAGCACTGAGCAACAGTGCACACTAAAAAATGATCATGATGATGGAAATTAATGACCTCCTATCATACTAGCTTCAGGACAGCTGTTCCAGAATCTTCTAACATGAACTTATTATAGTTCTTGCTGCTGAGGCTGACGTGGCCTGTGCCATTGCACCATCTGCTCAGCTCTCACTCACGAGCATCTGCTATTCTTGCCTTGGCACCATCTGCTGGCCAGCTCCACCCCCATCCGCACTGCTCAGTGGTCCTGCTGAAGTTACAACACATTTCACCTCTTCCTGAACAGAGGGATTCCTGTGCCCTGACTCAGTTCTCCTTTTAGACTCAGCAAAGACCTTTGTGGAATACCTATAAGGCTTTATGAATCCCTCAATTCTCATGAACACAAATTTCATACTGTTTATAATATTTTAAAACTAGAGGGGTTTCTATGTGGTTGGCTCTGATAAGATAGATGAATCTACATTGTTTCCATTATAAAAAATACTTGGCACTTAGACAATGTCTTATCTTTAAAAATATTTTACATACAGAAATGCATGCCTGTGAATTTCAACAATATCAGACATATAAACATGTTTGATGTTTGTTAGTTTGGCATATAATTAATCAACAAACAAATATAAGACACAAAATTTGGAAATATTCATTTAAAACATATTCTTTATCCAAATTTGGTAGTAGACAGACATATATATGCTTGTAATAGAAAACTTACAAACATTTGTTAAAAGTCTGTGTTTAATAGCTAAGAAGTATTCCATGGTGTAAATGTACACAGTTTCTTTATCCACTCCTACAATCAGGATGTGAAGTGAACGCATTACAAATAAAAATTTAAATAAAAAAAGAAAAGAAAACCCTAAAATAGTAAATGAAAAGAAAAAAGTCTATTTAAAGGCTTAGCCCCTTCTTTATTTACATATGCCAATGAATGCTTTCCCTGCTGAAAAAGGGATCTGATACACTGCAAACGGTAAAAAACAGGCTTTGAGTTCGGCAAAATGAAGCACAGGACAAAGAAAAGTTGGCAAGGAGACAACAACAACGAAATCGGGACTGAATGGCGTGACAATCATTACACACTGGGCCGATATACTCCCTTTCTCCTTTCCGTGCTTCTAGAAACCAAGACTCGTCTCTTCCAGGACACTTTTTCTGCAGTCAGAATGAGAGGAAATTCCATTTCCACTTGAAGTGTTTAAAATGTGTAAAGGGGGAAAAAATTGTGATTTAAGTACAGATCTAATATAGACTGGTATCATGTGGTTTGTGTAAATAAACAAATGTAGATTTAGTAGATAGACATTTTTATTGAAAGGAGAGAAAAGAACCATTATAATAAGGAATAAAGGTAAGAAAGATGTTTGAGCTCAGTTACAGCACAGCAAAGTCAGCACGGCTGGGATGAAGTACTGGAGGACTTGAAAGCATTATGAGAGAACCAGTAAATGTCTGTCTTTGTTAATTAGCTTTACCAAAACCAAACTCAAGTCCTCACATCTGTGGGCCAAAGGGTAATTTTACAACTCAAAGCAAGAAGCACAGAAAATGGAAACAAAGCTACTATTTCCTTTAAGATGTCAGAAATAAGTCTCGTGTGAAGGTAATCTTTACTATGTAAGGATATTACACAAAGGCTAAAGAATAAACTTTCATGTTGTGGGGAAGATATTGATTAATTTATTAAGGAAACAAGTGTGCGGAAAAGAGATATTAAAGCTAATAAGTCAGTTAAGCTTGATGAAACAATGATAGCACCGCCTTTCTCTAGTCATTAAATGGTCTTCATAATTCTAGTTAATGAAATCACTTTATCTCTCTGTGAAAACAGAAGACACAAACATTATATTCCTATCACTATCCAGAGATTGGATACTAATCCCATGGATACTATTACTATTTAGTAATGGCTAATTTTAACCCAAATCCAGAGTGACAACTCTTCCATAAAGGGCAGTCGGCAGGCCATTCATTAGCTACTCCGAAAAAATGTTGTCCTTAGAGTTCACAGTTCCAGAGATGAACTAAAAATCCTGAAACCTGGTACTGATACATACATACATATGTACGTATGTGCGTGCGTGCGTGCGTGCGTGTGTGTGTGTGTGTGATGGCATGGCATGCTCTATGTATAGAAATTAAAGGACATCTTGCAACAGTCACTTATCTCTCCTTCTGCCACAATGTGTCCCTTGATCATCAGGTTTGGTGGCAAACACTTTTACCTATCTGCCCAGCCTTAGTGTAACTGATAGGATAAAAAATGCCAGTGAGGTATATGTCAGGTACCTATGGTGTACCCCTGAGAAACTATATTATGCCTGCCTACAACGAATAGAGTATAAGAGTTTTATTGGGAGAGGGGAGAGAGAAAGGCCATTACCTGAAAGAGAGATAGAGGTAGAGAAGCAGACAGGCAGGCGGGGGGGGGGGTGGCAGGAGAGAAGGCAAAGTGGACACAGAGAGAGACAGAGACAGAGATGAGAGAGACAAAGAGAGAAGAGAGAGAAACAGAGGCAGAGATAAGAGAGAAAGGGAGAGACAGAAACAGACAGAGAGACAGAGACAGACAGAGATGGGTAGGGGGCATACAGAAAGCAGAGAGAGAAAGACAGACACAATAACATACAGAGAGAGACAGAGACAGAGACAGAGAGACATACAGACAGAGAGACAGAGAAACAGAGATCCAGAGACAGAGGCAGAGACAAAGACAGAGATGGAGAGACAGAGAAACAGCGACACAGAGAAAGTACACACAAAATCAGGTGCACCTAAACAGGCATATCCTGGGAGTAAGTTAATTGCATCACCTGTTGTTAACTGTAACTGCAGCGAACTCAGGGAACTGAGTTGCTCTTTTAATAATCCAGACTACTTGATCTGTTTTTTTTTTTTTAACTGTAGATACATTAAAAAAAACCTTCCCAAAATTATTTGTGGGCCCACTTCTTATTCTTAATGACCTATTTACAAATAAGTTAGACATATTACTGCCACAGAAAATATGTGAGAGAAACATTATTTTTATTTAATTTTATTTGTCCTTTAAAGAAGTCATGTGAAACCCTAGATACCAACTTCTCTAAAACTAAAGGGTCTGTATTCCAGTTTACCAGCTTAAAGGTTCTGGGATTTGAAATTAGCTGTCAGAATCATAATCTAGTTGTCTGCAAAATGAAGGCAATTGAAGCTCCTATCACCCAAGAGTGTTTGAACTTAGAACTGAATTAAAAAGGATTACACATTGGCTGGGAGCTGAACAGCATTGCAGCACCCTTGACTTTCTTTTTAAATATATAATTGTTACTTATTTATTATTAATTTATGTTTTGGATAGTTTTTGGAACTGAACACAGGTCTTTTTACATGCTAAGGAGGGATTCAGTTTTTATTCTACCAGCCTAAGAAATTTGTATTTTGTTTTGTTTTTGTATGTGTTGCTTATCTGTGGGATTTTTAAAATGTTTGCTGATAAGTAGCATATCCTGGGACATACTTCATGTGTCGTGAGCTATACCACAAAGGTGCATGTGTAGAATGCTTACTATAGTACTACTCACAGTATTTAGGGATAGAATGAGCCTAGGTGCAAATCATCAAAAAAAATATATGTACATATATATATATATATATATATATATATATATATATATATATATATATGTACATATATTCATATAGTCATAAAGAAGAATTAAATATCCTCTACTATTAAAATGTAAATGTAATGAGATCATTATAGTAAGTGAAATAAGTCAAAGTAAAAGGCAATATTAGTATAGAGTTTCTCTAATTTATGTATCGCAGAGTTGTTATAGATATATAAGACAATTTTCATTTATGGTATGAAATAAGAGGGAGGCAGGAAGAGGGAGGAGACAGAAAGAGGAGTGAGTAAAGCTGCGAACAGTGAATGTGAGGGTGTCATTGTGGTAAAAGCATATAATACACTAGAAAAAAATTGTCTTCCCTAACCTAACACTATGTATAATGTATTTAATACAATAAAACAATTTGAAAAAGAAAAGAAGTTACCCCAAAACAGTAATAATGCCTCTTATAGACACTGAAGCATAATAAATAAGAGACGTAAATTCAGTAATGGGTTACCTTAGGTACTCACCTGGAAGTGCCACCCCTAGTTTTCGTGATTCTAGAAGGTTCTATGCACATGTTTGCAGAAGTAGTATTAAACAAGCACCTAATAACTTATCTTTCTACCCATAGATCACAACATCTCCCAACTTTCACAGAGAAGCATCTTTTTTCAGTAGATGGTAATTAACAAGAAGACCCACAATCAGCCAAGGTGCAAGAAATAAGAAAGTGCAGAATGTTCAGCCCTAAATGGGATATCCATAGTACACTCCTTACACCTAACTCTCAGGAATCATTGTAGAAAAGGGGTAGAAAACAAATAAGAGCCAGAACTGGTCAATGATTATAAGGAAACAGTGTTTTCTGCACACAGGATGGCTCACATATGAATTCACACCAGTTGATGCAGCATACTTGAGACATGTATAAGCTTAAGCCAGACAAAATTCCAGGACGGAGAACAGAAGTGAGCACAGAGTCACTTCCCTAGCTAGGGAGTGATTGGTGACATATTGCTGTTGGAAGAGAGAATCTACTTTTCCTGAAGAGAAAGTCTCAGGCCCTGGTGGGTTGACTGTACTCTAATGAAGGCTACACATCCAAAGGTATATGAACAGCACTATTATTGCATGAGAGAGAGAGAGAGAGAGGGAGAGCGCAAACATGGTGGGGAGGAAAATGGCAATGTATCGATGGGGGTTTGGATATGATCGAAACACATTGCAAAAATTCTCAAAAATGTATAAAACAGAAAGAAATATAGAATATAGACATGCATTTTGATATTGATTTAAAGTTATATACTTTATTGGTATCATTGGCTATTTGAGTTCAGTTGCCATTCAATGGATTTCCAGATTTTTATGTTCCAGAAGAAGGAACAAAGACACATGGAAAGTAGTAAAAACAGATGCAATTTATTAACAACATATTTCTTAGGGAAAAAGTGACCCAGAACTGATAAGAGAGTTACATACTCAAAGGCAAAACACAAAGGATGGGTCTTTTATAGGTATTTGTCTTACACCAGTTTCCTCAAGCATTTCTGTCCCATGTAGGAAGGCTAGGGGTGGTCAGCCTTTCTTTTTGCCAACTAGTCTCCTTCATATGCTAATTCTGTAATCATTCAGAGATTAACCTCAACCTCCAGAATTTTTTACAAAACTAAGAAAAAAGGTTGAGAAATGTATCATAATTTTAAAATATTTTTACTGATTAGTTTTGTTTCAATTAACCAAAGAGATAAAAGTACCTTCTGCATTTTGTCATTTGAACTAATCTCTTTACCCAAGAGAATTATTTTAACTGAGTTCATGCCACTGTTTGAAAACATTATAGACCCTTGGAGGAAAATGTAACTTGTGATGTGGATAATGTTACGTAGAAAGCCTTGGTTAGCGCAACAGCTGTACCATGTTAGACCAGCTATTAATTATTTCCTGATGTACAATGGGGTTGTAGTTATAAGACTTAAGGTTTTACTATGCAATGCACTCACTAATTTCCTGGCCAAATGGCATTGATGTAAATCTACTGTTGTTTTACCTCTAGTTTCTCATTGAATGAAATCCATGTTCCTGTATAGTTTCTGTCAAGATATGACAAATAAATATATGTGAAGCTCCTAAATCACACCATATCCTTATATTTCAGTAGATAGTAGTTATATGTCAATATTGGTATTTTAACTTATATATATTATATAATCAGTTAAGATAAATTTATTATTTTTTTAAATTTTTTATTAATTTATTCTTGTCACATCTCAATGGTTATCCCATCCCTTGTATCCTCCCATTCTTCCCTCCCTCCCATTTTCCCTTTATTCCCCTCCCCTATGACTGTTCCTGAGGGGGATTTCCTCCCCCTGTATATGCTCATAGGGTATCAAGTCTCTTCTTGGTAACCTGCTATCCTTCCTCTGAGTGCCACCAGGTCTCCCCCTCCAGGGGACATGGTCAAATGTGAGGCACCAGAGTACGTGAGAAAGTCATATCCCACTCTCCACTCAACTGTGGAGAATGTTCTATCCATTGGCTAGTTCTGGGTAGGGGTTTAAAGTTTACTGCCTGTATTGTCCTTGGCTGGTGCCTTAGTTTGAGCGGGACCCCTGGGCCCAAATCTGCCTTTCGTAATGTTCTACTTGTAGGTTTCTAGGGCGCTCTGGATCCTTCTACTTTGCTATTCTCCCATGCTTCTCTCATCTATTTATTATTATTAAAGATAACTCAATAAGTAATTTTATATATTGGAAATAATAAATAAATAAATAAATAAATAAATAAATACCTAGGATTCTTGAAACACCCAGGCCTTATGATACCTATGCCCGTCTGTGAACTCTGGTGTACTTGGCCAACTTTTGGCCACTTTCTGTAGTTAGTACATAGGAGTATATGGCTATATACTATTCAAGATCATTAAAAGCATTACAAATTATTCTGTTCTTGAATCACTTGTTCAAGAATATATAGACGCTGTACATTAGGATCTCTACCTAGCTCTGTGGAGAAGTTAATCATTTTCTTTGCACCAAAATTGCTAATGTCTTTATTTCACTCATGTTACATAATTTTTATTGATGCATATGTGTGTGTTGGTATATGTGTGCCATTTACATGCTGGACCCTGTGGAGACCAGAAGGGTACATGAGATCTCCAGCATATGGAGTCACAGTGAGCCAGTAGATGTTTGTTCTGAGAACAGAACATAGGTCCTCTGGAAGAGCAATAGGCACTACTAGCCACTGAGCCATCTCTACAACCTCTTAAAAGGGCGTTTTAAAATTTATCATAACACAGACATGTTTGCCAACTGCAATGCCTTTCAGTATTCTGGAAGACAAACAGGGGAAATACACAAAACTCCCCATGAATAAACAAAGACAATCATTAATAAGTCAACTTGGACACAAGACAAAAGGGTAATAAACGCTTGTGACTTCTACTGACATCTGTCAGCTCTATGTGAAACACCACACTCAAATCTGTGTCACTAAATACCCAGAAATCGTTGAGTATTTTTATTGGTTTAAAGTTGTAAAATCTTTGGATTACTTGTTGCAGGATTAGGCAGGAAACACAACTTGAATAGAAAGATGGGTATACATTAGGATGATTATAAATTTATAATTTGTAAGATAATAGCCAAAAGGTCATGTTTTCTATACCTTCTTTTAGAATTAAATTATAAAAATGATTTATTTTATTCTTTATGTGAGAGAATTTTAGTATAATATAGTGAAATTTTTATGTGGATTGAATCAATTTTATAAGCTAGGAAGGCTTTGGGACATAAGTAGAAATCTTCTGAATGGTAGTTGATTTCCAGTAAACTATCCTAAGAGTCCAGCCATGGAAAAAAGAAGACAAGAGACAAGGGAATCTTGTCTAGAGACAATGGAGCATAAAAATGAGGCCATGGGGAAAACAACTTGAAAACACTAAAAACAAAACCAAACAAAACATTTTAAAGATTTTTTATGTATTATAATTTAATTACATTTTCTTTTCTCTTTCCACCCTACAGACACTCCCATATACCCTTTTCTACTCTCAAACTCATTAGCCCTTGTTTCACTAAATTTCTAAATATTTCACTAAATATAACTTGTTCTCTGTGTGTGTAATACACCTGTGTGCTTTCAGGATTGCCCATTTCACACTAAATAAACCAATTGGTGTACTCTTTCATAAGAAGGCCATTTCTTCCCCTTTCCAGATTTCCTGAGTCATCCACGCTTCTTTGGGTAGGACTGAAGTCTTGTGGACTCTTCTCTGTCAAGTTTAACATGTTGATTGGAGTTATCCTTGTTCAGGCCATGTTTGGGAAGATATATTGCTAAGACTTTAGAGCTATGGCTTCTGATATTACTAAGAGACACAAACTTGCAGCAAATATCTTGATCTCTGGCTCTTATAATCTTCCCAGACACTCTTCCCCAAACTTTCTGAGCATTAGGTGTGAGAGTGTTTTGTAGATATACTCAGTGGTACTGCGCTCCACAAGTCCATACTTTGATCGGTTGGCTTTCCTTAATGGTCTACATCTGTTTCAAAAAGAAGTGTCCCTGATAAGAGATGGAGACTCCATTTATCTGGAGGCAGGTATAAGAACAAGTGTTTATATTCTTAAGCATTATGCTGGCTTAGTAAATTAGTGTTGTAGATTCTCCTCCAACCGCTATGACTTCACTCTCTCTGAGTAGTTAGCTCAGTTTCCAATATCAAGCATCTGACTTGACTCAAGAGAAACATTTTGACTGCACATATGAGCGTAAGAGTATCACAAAAGGAGGTGGTACCAATGTTAAATCCTATACTGTGAATACTTCACCTAGAATATATGTAATTATTTTTGAAAAAACTCACATTATTGTCTATAATATTTAGTACATAGATCCTGGGTCTTTACTTCATTGTGTATTATACATTTATGCTTACTAAATTTCTAGTAGCTGATTTCTAAGTGAATGACGGATTTTTAAAGTTTCTGTTAAATGAATTCATTTTCATAAACAGGAAGTGTTCACAAACACATTAGTCTTTATTTATCTCCCAAGGGTTTTTTGGGATAGCTCCAATTTAAAATACTCTATCATGTTGTTACATCATATGTTAGACCAATGTGTCCTGATTCTTTGTTTTAGGAGAAAAGTCACTGTAGAGCATTTCCTACTATGCTGAAAAGCTTAAGCAGAAAGAGAACAATTTATGAAAATAGGAGGGAGATGAGCAGAAGCAGCCAACTGGCACCATGTTTGGGGCTTGCATGCAAATCAAGTTACTCTGTGCTTTCCAACACTTTCCAAATTCTTCTGAAACCATATTTAAAGCTGGATAGCAACTCTATATGAAGTCATCACTGATATAAATACAGACAGCACTGTGTTGGGTAGAGCAATGCCAAGGATTGACAGGACAAACAGATAAAACCAAAGCAATTAAGTTTCTATAAACAGTTGACTTGGTGTCGAATCAACACTCATCTTTGTAAACAGCAGTGTAGCAGGAAATAAATGACAATCATACATTCTCAATACATAAACTAGGCTGGCTTAGTGAAGAAACAAAATTATTTCCCAGTTTTATTCTTACAACGTGGACGAAATAATTCTTCAGTAATCTTTGTATTTTACTTTGGAAATCTTGTCTCCAAAGGTTTAAACATATTTTAGTTTACTTTTGGTACTTTATCAACTTACTATAATTCCCCCAAATTATTCTGTCTACAGGTTAGCAAGTTTTGAGGGATACTTAGTTTTCATGTCTTCTAGGCTGTTTTTCAGGCATTATTACAAATTCCTTATCAAGGAAAGAGAACTGTTTTACAAGCCTCAGTTTTTCTTTTAACTTTTATTTAACTCCCACCTGAGTACCAGTAACAAAATAACTCATTGCTGCCTAGTTTTTATTTTCTTCCCTTGTAGAGTCTCAAGGCACCTTTCTCTAAAAAATAGCAAGAAATATTTTTTATTAAATAATGTTTTTAATCTACAGTGCAAAAATATATAAGGGCCTTGGAGAGAAAGCTTTCTATATAATTGTATACATATATATATATATATATATATATATATATATATATATATATATATATACATATGAAAAATTAAAGATATACACAGAATATAGATAGATGATGATAGACAGACAGACAGATAGATGTAGATGATAGGTTGATTATAGGGAGAGGTAGATGTAATCATCAAACTATTATTCTACTGTGTATGTCCTTTTTCAAAGTGTCTCTGATTTTAATCATATACACGGCAAATTATGCATGAGCAAAAGAGTGTAAATAAGGGAAATTCCCTATAATTCATCTGAGAAGACAGTTTTACTTTATTTTGTATTCAATCATAGCCAGCTCAAACAGTTCCTGACCTCCGTCTTTGATGCTTCTTAAATAATAAACAAAATTAAAAGCCACTGTACTATAAATTAAAAGCATTAGTCCCAGAGTGAGTTTTCTATTTCTTTTTGTGCTTTCTGTCTGTTGGCATGATTGTCATTCTTTGCTTTTAAAGATTCTGTTCCTGTCCTAACCTCAAATTCAAAAGACATCTGGATACTTAGTTTTATTCTATGTAACATTTAGTACAAAGCTACTTAATATTCCCAGAGTTCTCAAGGCAGTCTGTTTTCTCCATATACTTGATTGTTTATCAGAATCTTGCCTTCTTGAAGATGTTTATTTTCTGTAATCACTGTGATCTTTATGAGAGTGGACTAGGTTTCTCTGCATGCTTGAAACCTCCTTACCTTCCTGGAATAAGATAGTGTCATCTGATAAATGCACTGCAAACACTATACACCAGGCACTAAAGAAAACCCTCTGTAGATTTCATAGCCTTTATCTTTGTTTAATAAAAGCAGCCAAACATGTAAAAATAAACATATTAATATTAAGATTTAAAAAAAGACTGGAGAAATGACTCAGTAGGTAAACTCCCTACTACACACATATGTACCAGAGTTCAATCTGATCCCCAGAACACACAAGAAAAAGCTGTTGCCATGTTGTTTTAGTCTTTGCACTGAGGATATGGGCAGGACTTGCTGGCTAGGTGGTATAGACTAATCTCAGTGAAAAAAACTCATCTCAAAAAAATAAGGTGTTTTTTTTTTTTTTTTTTTTTTTGAATGGGAGAATTTTGATGGCTGCTCCCTGTGGAAGAATGTCTTGAGTGGATGTAACAACTGTCAATAAAGCACTGTTTAGCCAATCAGCTGGGCAGAAGGAGAGGAAATGGAAGGTGGGACTTCCTAGAGAGGAGGTGGAAAAGTCTCCTAGGATCAGAGTGGCAAGTGCTTGGGATATATGTGTGTTATGAGATTTAGAGTATTTTATTTTAACTTACGAGTAGATTAGTATCAGTTTAGATTCTGCCCAGTGTAGTGCTTGCAGTTTTAAAGTACTATTCAGTCTCTCTGGCTCAGTTATTGGCTACTTAGGCTGTACCGATACAATTTATTGTAACAGCTCCCATCCCATAGGAAATAATAGGATTATTTAATTTGTTTACCTGATATTGATTCAACCTTGGTAGGTGGAATCTGTCCAGAAAATTTTCCATTTCTCTCATTTTCAAATTTTGTGGCTTACAGGCTTTTGAAGTAAGACCTAATGAATCTTTGTATTTTTTCAGTGTCTGTTGTTATGGCTCCCATTTCATTTCTGATTTTGTTGATTTGGGTAGAATCTCTCTGTCTTTTAGCTAGTTTGGATAAGAGTTTGTCTATCTGGTTGATTTTCTCAAAGAACCAGTTCTCGGTTTTGTTGATAATTTGGGTATGTTGTTACTTCAGTTTAATTCAATTTTAGGATGTCCCTAATTGTTTTTTATTTCTTCTCTGACCCAGTTATCATTGAGTAGAGAGTTCTTCAGTTTCTAAATGTGTGGAGACTTTTCGTTATTTCTGTTTCTGTGAGGTCCAGCTTTAGTCCATGGTGATCTGATAGGATACAAGGTATTATTTCAATACCTTATTTTATTTATTTATTTATTTTTTTTTTGAAGCTTGCTTTGTGACCTACTATATGGTTAATTTTGGGGAAGATTTCATGAAATGCTAAGAAGAAGGCATAATCTTTTTTGTTTGGGTGAAAAGTTCTGTAAACATCTGTTAGATCCATTTGATTCATATTTGTTAGTGTCATTAGTTCTCAGTTTAGCTTCTGTTTTGTTGACCTATCCTTTGGTGAGAAGGGAGTGTTGAAGTGAAGAATGTGGGGATGAAAGGACCCTGAGGGTTCAGGAGCCCCACAAGGAGACCATCATGGCTAGTGGATCTGGACCTGGGGTGGAGGCTGTTGTTGCACAAACTGTTGCACCAACCAAGGACAATGCATTCAGTAAACCTAGACCCCCTATTCACATCTAGCCAATGGACAACTCACTCTCCATGGTTGTGGTGAGAGTAGGGACTGCCTCTGACATGGACTCTGGTTCCCCTGATTTGATCACTTCCCCTTGGTGGGGATTTGATCATTTGCCCTTGCCCCTTTGGGGGGGCACACAGAGGAAGGGGACATGCAGGCTATCCAGATGAGAGATGATAAGGTATAGTCTCATGGTGGGAGAGGAGGTCCCCTTATGTCTTAGGCCTAGGCGAGGAGAATAGGGTGGAAGAGGGAGGGAGGGTGAGAATGAGAAGATACAAGCTAGGGGATAACAACCAGCAAGTAATCTGAATACATTATAATAAACTAAATTTTTTTTAAAAAGGTTTAACTGTAGCTGCAGAGCTAAAAAAAATAAAATGATGTGCTTAGTCATTGAGGAAGACATTCTCCATTGACCATTGACCTTTGGCCTCCACACGCCTGTAAACATAAGTGCACACAATGTGAACACAAATATATACATACATGAACACACATATTCATACCACATACACACATACACACACACTTCAATAAATATTCATTTTTGAATTAGAGAATGAAATAAAAGTAACAATGTACTTTCACTTTCTTTGCCACCACCAAGCGTTTCAGTCATCTTTCTATTCCTTTGTGATTCTACAGAGTCGTGCAGGTAAATTTCACTGTTTCTTTTCAGCCTAATAATTTAACATTGATAATTTTTCTTGGTGGTGTTTTGTAAGTTATTACATATAATAGATGTATACCCATGATCATGATTTGTAATCTATAGGCTACAGCCCTCTTCTGAACATGCTGCATTCATAAAGTACTTGTGTTGCTGTTCCTTGGCGCACTGAAGTCATTCCTTCCCCTGTACTGACTGCCTCATTGAGCACATCTTCAGAGTGAAATATCATTTAAAGCATCAGGATGCAGTGCAGACAAAGACCTAATCCTTAACAGCACACAGTGTTAAGAACTTTGTGGACTTGGGTAAGTTATACACCATATTTCAGTCCATTTAATTGTAAAGGTAGTGCATATGCAACAATTCAGCAGCATTGTTATAAAATAAAACACACAGAACGTCTACTAATGCTGATGTGAACCAAAAGCAAAGGTCAGTCATTTCTACAGTTTTAGTAGGATTTATGATCAGTACGTTCTGAACAAGACAGTGTTATGTGTTGAGTTCATTCTCATAAGCTATTGAAGTTACATCTGATAGTTACCTCCATTCCCTTCCCCTTCTCTTTTTCCTTTAATTTTTCCTGTTTAGTGCTGCTTGTACATCATATATTTCTACATGATTTTATGTAAATATATTATATCAAGAAATAACAAATAAGAAAATATGTGCCATTTGTCTCTACGAGATTGTCTTAACTTACTTAATATCATCTTCAGTCATTTCCAATTCTCATAGTCATATGACATGACAATGCTCATATTAACGGCTAGAAAGGATTTGATTATATAGTTTTCTATCTATATGTGCATAGATAAAAGAAACATCACATTTAACCAATCCACTGTTGTTTGTTTCGGGGCTTTGGTTTGTTTGTTTATTTTCAAGGCAAGATTTTTCTGTGTAGCCTTGGCTGTCCGGGACTTTGTAGACCAGGTTGATCTGGAAATTATAGTAATCTTCCTGACTCTGGCTCCTTGAGTGCTAGGATTAAAGGCATGTACCACTACTGCCCAGCTTCTCTGTTGTTGGTTAGATACCCAAGTTGGTTCCATAATACAGCTATTGTAAATAATGCTGCAATGAACACTGGTTTGTAAATGTCTCTGTGATGACTTTGGAGCTCTTTGGGTAAATACCCAGGAGTGATATAGTTGGTTCATGTGGGAATCTTATTGGTACATTTTTGAGAACCTTCCATATTTATATCCAGAGAGGCTGGACTAGTTTGCATTCCCACTATCAGTGTATAGATAGATAGATCCAACTAAAGATTAGTGGTGTCTGGACACCTTTTATTTCATCTGAATCTATTTGAAGCTGCACTCAAAGCAAGTAGGTAGCAAGAGTGGGTCACATGCCAGGAGGTAGTAGACTTACACATCTTCATCTGCAGGTTATCTTGGGGAATCATGACGCATTGTGCGGATGATAGGATAAACATTTTTCCTTTACACAAGCGAAACAATCTACAGAAAAAACTGTCGACTTAGGGGAGGAGAGCTGTTTTTAGCTGTCCAAATTGCTTTCTGCAGTTCTAGTTACCATACTTCCATCTTTCTTCAAGTACTCGGTGTCTTCATGAGAGATCTGGTATTCTGAAAAAAATTCACAGCCTTCCTCAGCACTGTCTCTTTTCTGTGCCTTTTGTCTTTTCTCATTCCCCCTGGGACTACTCTCTCTGCTCTGCTTCTGTTGTCCATTGTGTGTGCTATTTTTCTGTACTTTTCTTTAAGACAATATTGTTTTTATTATATATTTCAAATGTTTGTGAGTACATTTTTTTTTCAGTGACCATTACTATAAAACATAGTCAAGTAAAATAAAACAAAAATTAAAATAGGAAAAGCAAAAAGATGATAATTTACTTCATGATTTACGACTAGACACACAAAATGAGTTATTATCAAAGTAAGGGTGGATTTATGGCAAACAAATATAATCTGTATTAAATCATGCACTATTTACTTTTAAATATGTGGCATGTAAAATAGTTTTTGTTTAAGAGGTGAGATAGAGTTCAATTGTTTTTGTAGTGGATATTCCAGAGAATCTTCCTTAATTTCATTTTAACCTTTGTCATAAGTCAGGTGATATGTTTAAATTTATTTTTGTATCTTATAATATTCCCTTGATCAATTTTTCTAAACTTATGAGAACAATGCTTCCCTGTGCCAGCCTTATAATAAGTTTTAAAATGTAGTAGTGCAAGTTTTCAAGCTTTGGTATTTTTCAATATTTTGTCAAGTTTAGATAAATCTCCACAAGAAAAATACTTTCATGACTTATCTATTCAGATAACCAGAAATTATCATAGAGACACACGAGCACAGCATTAGATATAGTTAGGTGAAAATAAAACTAGACATATAATTTTAAAACTTTTGCCAAATAAGATATACAACTGAACATGGGACATTTGTACCATATACCCACCTTCAACGGCTTAGAGATTATTGAGGAAGAGGGTAATATAACTAATAACCAAGGGCATTGTCTATAGGGTATTTTTTGGACAAAGTAGGGATATTTTAGATATGAACTTACAGTGATTGAGACAGAATGTACAAGATGTAGGTATCAGTAACAAGTTTAAGACAGACAAAAATCCCAACATGGAGAAGAGAAGTGAGCATGAAGTCCACCAATAGTTGAGGAACTATTGACACATGATGTTTTTTGGAAAGGAGTGAGTCAATTTTCTTTAAAGATATGATCCAGGGTAGTTTGATCAAACTTTAATGGAAGATCCCATATTGAAGCATAGGTGGCCAACACAAATTGTACTTTATGGAATTAAAATGCAAACAAACAACACCCCCCAAAAAAAGACAGGACAGAGTGTTGGGTTTTTAGAGAAGGAAAGGGGTGGGTATTGAAGGATTTGGAGAAGGAGGTAAATATAATCCAATACATTGTATGGAATTCTCAAAGAACTAATAAAATGAGAAAAAAGGGAGTTTAAAAATAAGCCACAAACTAAAAAAAAAAAAAAAAAAAAAAAAAAAAAAAAACAGTGATATATTTTGAAAACTTATAAAGAACATATAGATAACTACAGAAGCCAATAAAAGTATATACTCAAGTAATTATGACAACAGACAAAATATTCAGTGAAGACTACACAAAAGATGGCATCTTGTGTCTGGTAAAACATTAAAATATACTCAGTGTTGGGACAAACATGTTAAATTGTAATGAAATAATGGTGCAAATAAGAACAAATAGTGGGTGAGGACAAGAAGCATGTATTGTTTTTTAAAGGCATGAATTCACTAAAAAATTAACTACTTTGAAAATTCATTTGTAAAAATTTACTAAAGGAATCAAAAGTATATAGCCCAGTAGTTCCAGCCTAGGTTATACAGTACACCCCTTCCCCAAAAGGAGTATAAACATTTTGTATCAAAAGATTTATGGTTACAATGTTCATTTTAACTTTTACTAAAATCTCAATGAAAAAGATCAAAGTATCTGTAAATGATAAAATTGATACATTATGTGTTAGATATATGGTGTACTGCTACATAGCTATATTGACGAATGAAAACATCTTTGTCTACACAATGAATAATTCAGGTGGGCTTAGTAGAAAAGAAACGAGCACTGAAACATACAAATGCCAACTGTAGAAAGGTTAAGTATTGGTCAAAACAATACATACCCATGAAGTTCAGAATGCTGTTTTATTTAGGGGGCTGTAGGCACAATGGGGCGTGTACTACTCAGGTGTTGAATAACCTACTCTGATATTGAAGACTCAGTGTGTGTACTGAGTGTTATAGATGTGACACAGGTGTACACACACATACAAAGAGATCAACCTGAACCCCTGTGGTTTGACTGCCTTTCTGTAGTCTGCTCAATAGAGCAGTTAGCATATTTGCCAAGGAAAAGAAGATTAAGCAGGAAAAATAGGCCTTTGGCATAGTTAGTTCTTACTGGTTATTCAGTCACGGCAAGGAAGAGTCTGTTCTTCACTAGGTTATGGTCTAACAATCCCTAGACAAGGAAATGTTCCCAAATGTTGGCCACAGGGCACTGATTGATCGTCCTCAGACTTTTCCCACATTCTTTCTCTTTCTTTTCACTAAATATTAACTTTTAATTGCCCACGGTCCGTTTGTCAAAGCTTAACATTATGAAGGCGTGTTTATATAGTCAGTTTTTCAAGTTTGGGGTGTTATCTTTTTTTTTTTTTTAAAGAATATACATGAAAGTTAGTTGCACATTTTATATAAAACAAGTGTGTTCAAAAGGAAATACTAATTTTTTTCTCCTTTGTGTCTGTTTTACCTGAGTTTGGACAACTAGTTAGCATCTCAGACAAAAGGTCAACTTTGTTTTCAGATTTTCTGGTGTGGTCAGTGGAGAATCATAGAAGATACCCTGGATACTTAGCACTGGACAATCCCTGGGGAGCACCACGCCCCAGTGATTTAGGGACCAAACCTCACATTGGAGGCACATGGCTTCTAAACTGAGACCATTTCTCCTCCAAGCCTAACTTGGCTTCTGATTCATTCTCTCCAACTCTCATGTTTATGCTAGCATTTTTTATTATGTCACTCAATGTTTCCTGCTACTTTTCACTCCTTCACTCCACCCTTTAACTCTTGATTTTGAGTTGTGTATACCATCACAGCCTGAGAGAGCCACTGTCTATAATCTCATCTACTTAGACTGACAGCAATCCTCTTATGGCTACATGCTTCTATTTTCATGCTAAATCCTTCATGCCTTCATGATGCTTATGTATTAAATAGTATCTTCTTATTTTATCTCTGTCACTCTAAGTGCTATTTGGACTTTAAAGAACATAAGGAGTTCCCCTACTTTCTTTGTACTTTCCATTCTCCAAGGAACATTATCATGAGTGGACACATCCTACCTGTCCACAGCCCCAAAGCCAAGGCAGGCTCTGGGATTTGAGATTGCTTTGTTAGCAGATTTCCTCCGATACCTGAGAAGGAATAAAAAAAAGAAGTTAAGTTATTAGAGTTGAGATAGAATAGCTATTGGGTTTCATTCAAAAATTTAGACCCAACAAGACAGGAAAGACATTTACTTTAAGCTCGACAAATACAAATAGCCAAACCACTATGAATGTAACATTTATAGATCTCATGATTCTCATGATTGTCACATGGTTCTCCCTGCTGTATGTAGTTTGTTTTATACATGTGTAATAAAATGTATTTTTATTAAAAAAAGATTTCCTCCATTTAATCACTCTAATCTTTGTTAAACCGAAGTTCTTGGAATGAGACAAATTTGCTAAAATAATCATAATTCTATGAGAAATCAGTTGGCCCATGATCACTTTTCTGAAGTCAGAATCAGAGATTTTGTATTTATGTCTATTTTTCACAAATAATAAGTGACAGGCATATACTATTTTGTTCGATTCCTTATGCATATTACATAAAACAAAGATTTTTCATCTATTTATTACAGATATCTCTGTATCTAAAATGTTTACACGAATATGTACACATACATATGTTCCAATTAATTTTTATGTGATAATATATGTTTTACAATATCATAGCTTACTATTAATTAAAGATGATTTATAGACTATGATATGCTTTCCCACTCAGGATATGAGATAGCTTATCAGATTGTCACATTCTGTGCTGGAATCTGCCCATCTGGGTTAGATGTCAGTTAAAGATTTTGGTTGTTTCTTCTGAATCGGGCTGCTCCTCTTATTCCAATGGGCATTTGCAGTTTTCTGTAGATTCTCGGTTGTAGTAAAGGCGTGGTGATATTTTCAGCTATTCAGCTAGTATTCTGGACACCAGGTTCTATCACCAGTCTGTGGCTGTGGCTGGGTAATGGCTGCAGCGGTTGCTATCCAGACGTTACTACATTCTGGTAATAGACAAGCAGGGACCTTAAACAGACACTTGTTAAGTACTGGCTGACTTAAGGAGCAAAGGACACATGTATACAGTATCAGGTTAGTTGTGATGAGTAGAAGAGAAAAGAAGAATGGTTAAGTAGTCACAGTGAAAATAGTGATTAGTGTCAGGGTGCTAGATGGAAAGCAAAGCAAATAAGCATACACCATACATAGGAGTAGGAATAATGGAAAGGAAAAAAAAATAGGGCGGATATGTGGGAGGTTGACTTAATGACAAACTAAAGGGAGGAGAGAAAGATGTGTTAAATATCAAAAACCAAGTCTGTCTCTAGGCGTTGGGGACAAAACAGTAAGAAGAATGGGCATGGGAAAAGGGAAGCAACACAAAACAAAAACAAAAACAAAACCCCCCCCAAAAAAAAAACAAAAAAAAAAAAACAAGAAGAGAAATGAACGACGGAAGGAAGGAAGGAAGGAGAGGAAGGAAGAAATATAAATGAGAACCAGAGCTAGAGCAAGAATGAGAGTAAAGGAGTGAAACAGTAAAGAGGTGAGTACAAGCCAGTGTTGGCCCACTTCACTGACCTCCTGTACTATATACATAAGAAGCAGCTCTTTGCAGCAGAGCTGGGTAGAACTATAAGATAAGAAAATGACTGGCTTGAATGTTGCTTTACTTCTTCTTGGCAGATCTGTTGCACTGTGTCCCTGTCCTAGCCTGGGCTGTGCCCTGAGCTGGCTTTTAATGTCTAAATTCTTCTCTTGTGGACTCCCAGTTCCCCCTTATGTGTGATAATCATTGGACATGGTTGTTTGTGAGGATGTGTGAAACATCGAAGAAAATGAGGATGAAGAGCAAAGAGTTGATGAAAAAAGGCAGAACAAAGTTAGATGGTTTGTTTTCTAAAGCATCCGGCATGTTAAGTGTGGTTTTTCATACATAAGACACCTGAGAGCAGTGACAGGACCACCATGTGGATATAGAAAAAAGCACAAATGCTCTGTTGACTATTTAATTCTTCAAAACCTGACTAATTTGCTTTTCAAGATGAAAGAATTCCATAAAAGACAACTAGTGCTTTTTCATAATAAGTTTAATAGGTTATTAGAAAGAAGTGTCATCCCATTTTAAAAACTTATATTCTTTTTTTAATTATGTATTTATTATATATACAGTACTCTGCCTGCATATGCACCCGCAGGCCAGAAGAGGGCATCAGCTCACATTATAGGTGTTTGTGAGCCACCATGTGGTTGCTGGGAACTAAACTCAAGACTTCTGGAAGAGCAGTCAGTGCTCTTAACCTCTGAGCCATCTCTCCAGCCAAAAGTTTATAGTCATTAATATGTTAGAATTAACTATTAAATAAGAGTAAAAATCCACTAGTACCAATTAGGTTAAGACACAAAGACAATTGTTCTTAACAGAGTAATAGAATGTATAGAATATCTTTAAACCACATGCATATATTAAGAGCACCAGGACCACCTCTTCTGTGTACTCTTTCAAATAAGGCATGGCTGGTGGAGCCATGGCTGGTGGAGTCTATTTTGTACTACGCTTCTGCTGCTGTGTCTCTACTTTTTCTTTTATAGTTATGCACCTTTTGAATTAATTTAAATCAACGAAGGAAGCGTAGGATAATATCTTTTAGCTTTAGCCAGTTGGTTTACAACTTAAATGCCATCTGTTACTTTAATTCCCTATTAACACAGGTTGCACATATTCATACTCTGTAACTGAAGAAGTTTGCATTAAGAATTCCATATCATTTGAATCCACTGTATATTATTTTCTGAGTCTCCTTAGCTAAAGTATAATACTGAACTTTTTTTTTCTTTTTTTTTTTTTTTTTTGAACTTTATTTTCATATCCCATTTAAAAGAAAAAGAAAAAACACACAATATAGAAGTAGTTTAAGGTATCTTAGGAAATACTGTTCTACATAGTGAGAGTAATCTAAAATTTTGTTTTTGTTTTTGTTTTCCAGGAATGGCACTGAACTGCTTCTTGTTGTTGCTATTATCCACCACTGCTTCTACTTTCTTTTTACCGGTTCTGCCTGTCAGAGTATGTACAGATTGTCATGTTATGGAATTGTATTGTATTTAAGGTTGCCACACAACTCTTGGATGAAATGTTTTCCTTTTCTATTATTTTTTTAATTTATTCATTTCACATCCCTATGTACCCCCTCCCTGGTCTCTGCCCTGTCCCACCTTCCCTCCCTCTTTCCCCCTCTCACCTCCCCTAGTCCTCAGAAGGGGGGAGCCCTCCTCCCCTAACATCTGACCTTAGCCTATCAAGTCTCACCTGGACTACCTGCATCCTTTTCCTCTGTGGCCTGGCAAGGCTGCCTTGCCAGAGAGAAGTGATTAACAAACGGGCAACAGAGTCCATGTCAGAGACAGTACCTGTTCCCATATCAGGGGACCCACATGAAGCCTATATGCACTGCTTTGAAATGGCTGTATTTATTACTCACCTAATTCACTTAATAATGCAGCTAAACAAGTCCCATTCTTTTTTTTTTTTTTTTTCTTTTTTAAGATTTATTTATACAATGCTCTGCCTACATGTACCCCTGCAGGCCAGAAGAGGGCATAACATAACATTACAGATGGTTGTGAGCCACCATGTGGTTGCTGGGAATTGAACTCAGGACCTCTGGAAGAGCAGTCAGTGCTCTTAACTTCTGAGCCATCTCTCTAGCCTCACAAGTTCCATTCTTAATACAGCAGAGGCAAGAATGGAACCAAAGAATATATGGACTAAATGAACTGTCACGTTTCGATGACCAGAAGTTATGGGGTTTAATGTTTCACTTTCACTTTAACTTCTTGGACCCAAGTGTATGTCCTTTTTCTAAACAATAAGAAAAGTAAATAAATAAAGGAAGAAAAGCTAGTAAAGGAAGAGAAAAAGGAAAGGAAGGATGGGGGAAGGCATTAATGAAAGCATACACAAGAACTTCTTTACAATTTAACCATGTGTTTCCATGACTAGAAAGAAGAAAGTAGACTAACACGCACTGCTGTTGTTACTTTTCCTCCCAGATGACCATGTCTTCAATTGAGCTACATTGTTTGTGATTTTAAGAATGTTATACAGCAAAATTAAATATGAAATTGAAAGGAACAATTACAAAGATGCATGAGAGAATAAGCAATGGAATAAATATACGATGCCTGCATCTGATTGCTCATAAAAATAAAATCTTTGGGCAAGGGCTATAGCTCAGTGTTATAACACTTGCCTTGTATGTGTTATGTCCAGAGTTCAATCACCAGGACCACAGAAAGATGACAACAATGATCATGAGGATGTTGTTAACTATAGTGATGACTTCAGTAATCACAGAAGAAAACCTTCCTTAGTGGTATAATAGGTGGACTGATCTAACAATTTGTGATCAGTGAATGATAATTCCTCTTTAGCAACCAAAATAGGACAAAAAGCAACAACAACACAGCATGCACCTAAATTTAATTTATCTGAGTGTATAATAAATTAAATTCAATAGTTTTGTTGTAGAATGTGGGTGTGGGTGTGTGTGGGTGTGTGTGTTTAATCAGCTAATCAGCCATGGAGAGATGTTGAAAGTGGTAAGAATTCACATAATGTTACTGTTGAAAAGATACTGTCATCAGCTACCGGAGTGGCGGATTGGTATCAGATTGATATCCCTCCACCTGATGTCCATGATGCAAAGATCCTCTAGGAGGCTAAATATTGAGCCTTATAGAAGGCTTCTTCCTCTTTCCCTCTCACTTTGTGGAATGACATCTCCCCACCAAAATCAGAGCTAACACCAAGTACAGTCTGCATTACAGAGGAACAAAGAAAGGTGGGTAGTCAGAAGTCCATGTCTGCCTTCATGATCTGGTAGTCTAGGTTACTACAGCCCAAGTCTCAAGTATAAATAAAAGAAAATATCTGCACTTACAGAGTCCAGAGCAAAATTCACAAGGACCTTAGATCTTTTGAGGCAAATATATTGATATTAGATTATTGCATTAGTTAGAGAATTCTGGCTGTACAGTATGAATTTGCTTTAGGAGATTAGATTTTCCTAAAATTAAATGAAACAGAATGTGAGAAAAGACATTGCTTTATTGTTTTATTATGGAGGTTCCCTGTAAGTTCCAGTTTCACGTTGCCTATAGATCAATATATAATACAGTTCATGTGTCAAGTGCCTCTTTAAAGAAAGGATATTAACCAATAATTTTCTGGTAGCGTCACAAACTCTATAGAGCCCTCTATTATAAACTGGTCACGGAATTACAAACAGACCCACAAGAAGAAATTGTCAATGCACACAATGCCTTCAGGAGGAGAGTGTCTCCACCAGCCAAGAACATGCTGAAAATGGTAAGTTTAAAGAACAGCATCCGTGGTGATGTTGGGGACGCTGGTGGTATTTCATACATTGGTACTTAGTCCTTTGAGCTGTGAATATGCCAACTGTCTGCTCATCACAACAAATCTATGTTATAAGAGCAGAAGAACTTGAGTCAAGTATCCTTGAGCTCAGAATAGTCTAGAGCAATGATGTTCAGGTACAGTGCAGGCCCTAGAGCAGCAGTCTCAATCTGTGAGTCTAAGCCTTCGTAGAGGCTCACATGTCAGATACCCTCCCATATTAGATATTTACATTATGATTTATAACAGCAACAAAATTATAGTTATGAAGTAGCAACAGAATAATTTTGTGGTTAGTGGTCACCACAGTATAAGAAACTGCATTAAAGTAGCCAAGAAGAGACTTGATACCCTATGAGCATATACAGGGGGACGTAATCCCCCTTAGGAACAGTCATAGAGGAGGGGAATAATGGGAAAATGGGGGGGAGGAATGGGAGGATACAAGGGATGGGATAAACATTGAGATGTAACAAGAATAAATTAATAAAAAAAAAAAGAAAGAAACTGCATTAAAGGGGCACAGCATTAGGAAGGTTGGGAACCACTGTCCTAGAGGGTGACCCCAATTGACAGTATGCTCTTGTATTGATGGAGAGGAAGCAACGAGAGAAAAGGAGAAATGTAGTTTTGGGGAATTTATCTCTGGACCACATTAAAAATTAACAGTATTATTTGATAAGCAACTTTAAAAGCATCAGTTGTCATAGGTATGCATGTTTGTATTACTGCTGAGACATGTTCTTCAGACAATCATAGTGGTTCATGACTAGAGGAACTGCATTCACACAGACTCCCAGGCTGAGGCAGGAGGATCACTGTGTATTCAAATCTGACCTAGGCGGCATGGTGAGCACCAGAAAAATTGTTCATCTAATTTCTAAAATTAATTTATTTAATTCCCCAGTAACGTTTTCTCCTTTTTAAAGAGTCTCAAACATATTATATATTTTATTCCAAATCCTTAGTGCAAGAGGGACATCTCCAGGGACCCTGATCTTAACTCTCTTATTGATAAATAATATCCAATCTTCTCTCTGTCGGATGAACAAATAACTACAGCTAGGAAATCCTCTTGATTGAGAAGTCTTACTGCAGACAGAATGTAATTTTTGGTCTTTTCAATTTCCTCAGTTCGACACACACACGAAAAAGTAATCTTTCTTGTTTGAAAAATGTAAAAACAATAACCACGTTTTGAATGCTACTGTCAACCAGAAGAATAAAGCCATATAATGGACGCTAGATGGCAGCAGATACACACACAGTACTTATGCTTTCAAAGCCTTGAAGGGACTTGGCTTCCCCTCTCTGTAGAGTGCCGGCAATAATGCTACTGCTGCCCCCAAGGTGTTATTAAACCCAGTGAACTTTCTGTGTTCTGAAAACTTGGTCAGAACACAAATCCCAAAAGAATCAGAGGAAGCTGCTTTCAAAGAGTTGCAGCTGCCCTTACATCCTTAGAGAATTTACATCAAAAGCTGTGATTAAAACAAGTAAATTCAGTAATGGTGGTTGGCAGTGTGCCATGCCACATGGGGTGTGAGCAGACTGTGACGATGCTGGTTGGAGGATTGTCGGGGTGTCACGGCTGTGTTTGAGCGGTGTATAGCAAGGTGCTTCAACTCAGCGCATACAACTCTTGTCCCACCCACACGAAGAGTTCAGAGCATGCTAGACGAACTGATTCAAATGCTAGGATTCTTAAAAGCTTTTAAAATTATGTTTCCCCTCTCCTCTCTCACATAGAAAAATATCGCTGTCCTCTTTTAGTTACTGCAAGAAAGAGCTGGAAGAAATTGTAACCCAGTCTCGTGACATTAACTGCTTCACCGCTTTAATCGCATTTGAGGCGGGGATTCGAGGCTCCGCTTGGAGTCACAGAGGTCATTTCTTTTTGCTAAGCACATAATTGAGAGACTCGGAATATCACAGCTTTATTGTGAGGATGGCCACAGTGAGTTTGCTGAGCAAAGCTTGGGCATAATTTAGGCATCATCTTGACAGAAACTGGGACTCACAGAGCTAAAGTGACGTGCCTGCAGTCCTTCTTGTTGGCTCCTCTGTTGCTGTAATAAAACACTGGCCAAAGGAACATGTGGAGGGAAGGGTTCATTTGGCCTACAGTTTAAGAGCACAGATATACCATTGAGGAAAGGCAAGGCAAGGCCTGAAGCAGAGACCATGGAAAATCGCCTCTTGCTAGCTTATTCTCCATGGCTTCCCAGCCTGCTTTCTTTTTATCTTATTTGTTCTTTTTTTTTTTTTTTTAATCTTTTAACTTTCTTTAAATCATTTATTCAGATTACATCTCTACTGTTATCCCCTCACTTGTGTCTTCATATTCCCCCCTCCCTCCCTCTTTCACTCCATTCCCCTCCCCTAGGTCTGTGGCAGAAGGGGACCTCCTCCCCCACCGTATGATCACAGCCTATCAGGTCTCATCCAGATAGCCTGCTTCCCCTTCCTCTGAGTGCCCCCAGGCCTCCCCACCAAAGGCGAAGTGGCCAAATAGTGGGCACCAGAGTTCTTATGCCACCCCAAGTCATGATCCTTAGTCAGGACCATGCCCCCATAGGCAGTGCTCATAGGCTACAACGATGGAGACATTTCCTCAGGTGTGGCTTCCTCCTTTCCAGGTGACTCTAGTTTCTGTCAGGTTGATTTAAAAAAACAACTGACAACGTATCGGGTTGGTTTTCTGATACTAATCTGTTTCCTGAACTTCTTCCCTTAAATTCTAAAAAATAAGCTCTGCTCTGAATGTTATAACCTAATTTTGAATTTACAATTTCTCCAGAAACTGAAATGAGTTGCACATTTGTCTCCTTTTTATTCCTACTAGAACATTTAAGCAAAATTTAACTACGTGAAAGTTCAGCTTCCATAAGAAAAGATGTTGCAAGTTCCATTTCTTTCTTTCTTTCCTTTCCTTTTCTTTCTTTCTTTCTTTCTTTTTTTTTTTTCTTTTCTTTTCTTTTTCTTTCTTTCTTTCTTTTTTTTTTTTTTTTTTTTTTTTTTAACAAAGAGCAAGAATCTTATGTTGAGAATGCTAATTTCACGGTGTTCCTGGATGTTCTTTCCTTGCCATACAGAAGTGGAGTCCAACTGCTGCAGAAAATGCTAGAACCGTGGCGAGGTATTGCGATCCATCAGAGAGTGACCCACTTGACAGGAGGATTGATAGTACGTATGTGACTTGTATTCAACAGCTCTTCCAACACTGGAATGAAAGGCCTGGGGGAAAAAATCACTTCGGGAATGTAACATCTATATAGTTTCTGACTGTTTTGTGGTTCTTCTTGCTGTATGTAGTTTATTGTATATACGTGTAGTAATATAGATGTATATGTTTTTTAAAAGTCACCTCAAAAGGAGGAGGTTAGCTTTTATTTCATGGCTTTAGAAAGTACATGCCAATAGTTTTTAGCTTGAGTGATTTGGGGCTGAACTGAGGCCAAATAATGTGATGGCAATTACAACTGTGGAGGCTGCTCACCCTGATTAGAAAACAAACAAACAAACAAACAAATCATGGGATACAGAGGGAAACGTATTAGGTGGAAAGTAGACTCTTGACATGAGTATCTTCAAAGACCCACCTCTGTCAGGTAGGCTTCATTTATCAATGCTTCTGTGACTCCAGTCACGGGCAGCATCCAGGGAAGAAGCCTTCAATAGGTGAGGCTTTGCGCTACACTTTAGATATAGACTACCTTTCAAAGAGAGGTAAGGAAGAATGGGGAAACCGAAGGCTCCAGTGGGTCCTAGAAACCTACAAGAAGACCATTAAGGCTGGTGGATCTGCACCCAGGAGGGTCAGCTCAAACTACTGTACCAACCAAGGACAATGCATGCAGTAAACCTAGAACCCCTATCCAGATCTAGCCAATGGACAGCTCATGCTCCACAGTTGTGATGGAGAGCAGGGACTGACTTGGACATGAACTCTGGTTCCTTCTATTTGGCCACTTTCCCTTGGTGGGGAGACCTGGTGACACTCAGAGGAAGAGTAAGCAGGCTACCAGGAAGAGACCTGATAGGCTGTGATCTTATAGTGGGGGACAAGGTGCCCTTCTGTCACAGACCTAGGGGAAGGGAATAGGAGGAAAGAGAGAGGGAGGGGTAACTGGAAAATACAAGCAAGGGGATAACAATTGAGATGTAATCTGAATAAATAATTTAAATAAAAAATTTCGGTGAACAAATTACATCTAATTCCATTCAGAGTATCTCAGGTGTAGATAACATCAGAATGGGGATTTCCTCAGCTTTGGGGCCCTACCACAGGTGGGTTTGGTTCTGCCATATAAACTAAGTACTACCCAATCTTTAGTGTCTCCTAGAGAATTACATAACACAGTAAGTAATGCTTTCTTCCAAACTACTTTTTAAAAATACAACTGCAACCCCATATACAGACCATTGGAACTCTCATGTCAAAATGTTGATCAGTACATTAGCACTCGTGGATCTCGTAATATTGAGACAGACAGATTATTCCTCAGGACCAAAACTCACAGAAGGCAAGTATGACAAATGGACCCAACGTCTTTGAAGAATATATATACCCTTTGCACCTGCTTTCCATTTGAGAGTTCAGTTATAGCTCGCAAGTGCTCATCCAGACCTTTTCCATCATCCTTTGTCAGACAATAAGCAGAGATGGAGACATCTGTGGCCATCCTTTCCAAGCTTTCTCACCTTCTGTCAATGCCAATGTCTTATTAGACTTCAGCACCACATGCTCATTTGACAAAACTAAAGATTTTCAACACTTAAACAACTGAGTTTATTTCCTGTTTTAAATAAAACCGTGCCTAGATGGTCATTAAAACATTTGTGAGATAAAATGAAGAAAACCTCTGCGTTCTATTTTTAATGAAAATTTTATAGTCATCTCCCTTCATTTCAGATACATTTTGTGGAGAAAATATGAATTTGGAAAATTACCCCACCTCCTGGTCAAAAGTAATTGAAGTCTGGTACAATGAGTCCAAGTACTTCAAATATGGAGAATGGCCATCTACAGATGATGACTTTGAAACTGAACACTATACTCAGGTAATCTGGATCTTTCTAGATATACACATGGCTGGATAAATGTGTGGATAACAGAGAAGTACTGAATCCCTTCTCAGGAAGCTAACCTGTGAAATCCCAACACTACAGTTGGAATGTAACCAGGCCTATGATAACATCATTCAACAGGCCAGTGCCATCAGGGGAGATTCCAGGTGGTCCTACCTTGAGGAACTAAAGATGGTCACTGCAGTGTCACCGAACTAAAGACAGTGTCAACTCTGAACACACATCTACATATAAGTTGACTATACAATTTGTACATTTCTAGACATATATGTAATACTAGTGATTAAAGAAGGATTGAGGGGTTCATTGGAGAAGTTTAAAGTCTATGGGGAGCAAAAGGGTAATAGATATAGGGCTCATGTGTGAGGTTATCAATAAACATATTTTTATGTTTTAATGATAAAATAAAAAGCAAGTACTATAATTGCAAATGGTTAACACACCCACTGGAGCCTTGATATAAGTTTTAGAGACCTGAACTCTGGATCTATGTGGAAATGAGCCATTTCCCCAGCCCACTTGGCTTTTTTAATAGCATATATTAATTGTACAAAGTAAGTTTTATTATGACATTTGAATACATGCAATACATGTTCTGACCATACTCACTCTCTACACTTACTATTTCTTTTTTTTTCTTTAAATAATTTATTCACATTACATCCTGATTATTATTTCTTTTTCCACCTCCTTTCTCATTTTCATCACTCTAACAGTTCCTCTCCCACCATGTCTCTTTTTAACCACGAATTTCTTATATGAGACAAAGCCTAATACTTGACTTAAGGAGACTGTCTTGGCTCATTAAGATCAAGATCCATAGCTCTGTCTATTTTGTTCTTTGTGGTTTAACAAACTACTTTGTATCTTTCTAACACATTCATCTATTGACAGGTAACTGTGCTGGCTTGGCTATTGTGAATGGTACTATAGCAGAGACAAGTGTGCATTTGTCTCTGTTCTTTTAATTTCTCTGGAGGATAATTATTCTGAGAGCAGTGACCTGGAATCATACCAAAATGTTGGCTGAATTTATGTAACAGCTAAATATGTTGAACAATTTTCATGTATCTGTTGGACAGTCATACTTCTTGAAGAGTAAACCTATCCAATGGTTAAAATGTTCAACACCTGACACTGTGCAGGAGCAGTATCAATTTTCAAACCACATTAGATCTTTTTTAATTTCTTGTAATTAATGTGCTGCATATTTCCCCTTAAAATACTTAAAGTTCTTTGCTAAAGATTCTAAGTAGTGTATTATTATTGTGTCTTTTAAACAGAATAATTTTCTTAACTTAAATTTTATTATTCATTCATTCTTGGTGTTAAAGAAAGGTAGAAAGTGATCAATAGGAATACAAGAGGTGTTCCCCACAGAAACAAAGTGATGAGATATGAGTAAAACCTGTCAGCCATTACAGAACTCACATTTATTTTAAATGCAGAAAGCAATCAGTGAAGGACAGTAAACAAGGGATTGGCTGAATTTGATTCAAAAATTTTAAACGATCATTTGTGTGCCATATAGAGTCTAAGTCAATTTTGAAAACAGAACTTGAATCACTAAATATAAAGTAACAAAATGTATGCTAGAAGAAAGAATATTTAAATCTCTCAAATGGAAAATATTAGGAAATAGTTCTTGTCCACAAAGCAGAAGCCTCAGAAGTACTCATTGGTGAGTCTCATAACTTACATAAAGTAAATCCTAGTTAAGATTGACACGAAAAGTTCCCCAAAATATAATATAAATTAATCAGTCATAGATGTCTGTGAAGAATTCCTTAATAAATATCAGCAGGTAGTCTTTCCTTTCAAAATTAATACCTTTGAATATAAATGAAATGTGTTAAAAATACAAGATGCCTTAATAGTTAACAATTTAATTGTGTGATACCATAAGATTAGAAGGCTTCAATAGAATGAGAACCTAATGGGGAAAAAAACCAATCAAACATATTATGATATCAACCTCAGCCTTATAACGCATTCATACAAAAGTCAGCTCTACCCTTTTCTTCACTCATAAAGATTTCAGTTCTTTCAGCCTTGTGCAGCAATGGAGTCTACTGAATTCAATAATCCTTTCATTTGTCAAAAGAACTCAGTGACACGCCAAGTAAACTTATAAAAGTGACTTCTCCCATTTGATAAGGTACTAGGAAATATAGAAAAACACATATACATGTAAAAAACAACAATTAATGAAAAGAGAGGGTGTGGATTTGAAAAAAAATCAGGAAAAGTATATAAGAGAGTTGGAGGAAAGGAAAGGAAAGAGGAAAATGCTGTAATTATATAATAAACTCAAAAACTAAAGAAATAACTTTTATTATTTAATTAATTTATTCAGATTACATCTCAATTGTTTTCCTCTCACTTGTATCCTCCCATTCCTCCCTCCCTCTCACTTTCACCCTATTCCCCTCCCCTAGGTCTGTAACCAACGGGGATCTCTTCCCCCACTATATTGTCATAGGCTATCTATCAAGTCTCATCTTGGTAACCTGCTTATCCTTTCTTGTAAATAAATAACCTTTAAAAAGAAATTAGTCTTTATTTGCTTACATTTAAGAGGAAAAATGCTCTCATTATCTGCAGAGCCATGCAAATGCATTGATATGGTCATAGAATTGTTTCATAACATCAATACTTTTCACATTATTTGTGCTTTTTCTTGGATATGAGCTGAATGAAAAAGAGAAGCAATACACCCACTACTTTTACTGTAATCAATATACAATGTGAAAATAGCAAAATAAATATTCTATTTTCATTATCATTTTTCTAAGTGTATGTCCTATAACATTTGGAGTTCAACAAAATTTCATAAGGCCAGTATACATGTGTAAGACAGATTGAGATGTGAAACTTGCAGATATTGAGTTGCGTCATGCAATGTTTGGGCAGTGGGTTGAGCCATGGATTTGGAGAAAGCACAACCCTCTTCACTATAGATAATTAAATGCTGCATGCTGTGTACAGAAATTCACACGCACAAAAGCTTCCCTCTGTGAAGAGAAAGTAATGCTTTACAAAATCAGCGAGAGCAAACCACTCTGATTAACAACAACAACAGCAAGTTGAGGGAAATCCTAGCCAGGCTACTGCAGAGCTCAGAGAAGACAATAGGCTCCATTGCTTTCACCCTCACTTCCTCCTCCAACTTCTTAGACATTTTCATATTTAACTCTCTCTGTACACATTGATGCACAGGGCAGCATTATTATATCCATCTTAGAGATGAAAGACTGAAGCCTAACCAAGAAACTACTAAAAGCAACAACAACAACAACAACAACACACACACAAACACACACACACCAAACAAAAACATTACACAGAAATGCAATTTGATGTGGTCTAACTTGCATTGAAAGCCACTTAAGCATTGTACCCTATGCTTGACCAATAAGAAAATCCCCTTCTTGGCTTTGATTCATATACAAACGAATTTTATCATATTCACTTGTTCATCACATAGGTTTGATATAGAGACAATGAGCAGAATGGATGGCATTGCTCCTGGTTTTTAAGTGGGCATTAACATAACAGGTTTCTTGTTCCAGTAAAGTGACCTAAACACATGAGATTTTCATATGACTTCCTTCTGAGTAAGAGCCATGCTGAATTCAAACTAAAGACATAATTGCTTTTTTTTTTTTTAAGATTAATTTGTGTGTGTGTGTGTGTGTGTGTGTGTGTCTTTGTGTCTGTGTGTGTATGGACAAGTGTGCTCACAGAGGTAATAAGAAGGCCTTGGATATGCTGGGTCTGGATTTGGAGATGGTTTTAGGCAGTTCAAATGAGTGCTGGAACCAAAATCATGTTCTCTAAAAAAAAAAAAAGCAGCAGGTTCTCGTAGCCACTGAGCTGTTGCTTTACCTCCTACATGTTTACATTGAATCTTGATAATGATGCCGATGTCGTCATTTAGGGAGCATGCAAATTTGTAATAATGCCATCTCTTATCTTTGCAGATGGTCTGGGCCTCTTCCTACCTTATTGGCTGTGATGTCGCATTATGTCGCCGACAAAAGGCAGCTATGTACCTCTATGTGTGTCACTACTGTCATGAGTATGTAATACTAGTTTATTATTCTTTCTAAATATATTAATGTTCTAAATATTTTTGTCTAATGTTTCAAGTATTATAAATTAATGTTCTGTAGTTAGATTGTTAGCTAAATGTCACATATGCATTCTGAAACCTTTATTTTTCATCTTGTTTTTACTACATAAGTAATTAAAAGATATAAATAAGCATTCAAACAATTGATCGGTGGCCTTGCGATGGGTCATTCAATAGAAAGTGTTTATCAAACAGGGAAGTGAATTTGAACTGGCTTAGGCAATGAAAGGCTATTTAGACAAGTGCTGTACCCTCTGCTCAGCTTTCTGGTCCCAGTGTTGACTCATGTGTTTCCTTTAGAATGAAATTGATACGGCACTGAAGAGAAGTTTCATTTACAAAGTACAAGAATTATTGCCAGAACCCAAAAACTGGAGTCTCAAGACTGCCCATAACTCTAGCTTCAGGGCATTCTATGCTCCTTCAGTCCTTCACTAACACCTGTACACATGTGTTTGTACATACATATGCATACATATTACATGCATACAAACATTATACACATGCATGCAATACAAACACAAAACTAAAATGCCATTTTTAAATATAAACTAATGTATTCTAATTGATACCATCACAGGTCGTAGGCACAGATTCTAGAAGATATAACGAATTGGCTCAGAGAATAGCAGAGGTACATCCTTGTCCTATCATGTACAATTGTGCAGAAGGTTCTAGTAAGGTAAATATGACTGCCTATTGGAGTGACTTTAGGGAAGGACAGTTGGAAACAGAGGTTTTTCAAGTCTGGCCAAAGACCTTGGATATTTGGCTTTAATTTCTACTTTGAAATGACTGATAAAATTTGATGACAGTTCCTTATGTTTCTTTTTCGGTATGCATTTTCTAGATGAACACTATGGTGTCTTAGGAGAGTATGTATACCTGCAGAACAGCAAGATACTGAGTTTGTCATTGAATATGAGAAGTCATAAAATATAAACCATATTTACATGTTAAATGAGGTTTACTGTACTGGGGAATATTCATAGATTATAAAGGATTTCTACAACACTTGCTTAAGTGACTACCTGTCTCCATTGCATCTTATGTAACTTTAAAAGTGGCACTAACTAAGAACTGCATATTATCTAAATAACATTTAGATAATAATAATAGGCAAGAATTCTTTGCACTTTGGGAAATTTCCAACATTTTCTATACTCTTTCTTCTATACTCTTTCCCATACCCAGGACTTTCTTTAGTTTTATCCATGCTTATGTGTTTTTGTGACTTATAGAGTGTATCTGCAAAACACAATAACTGGTGTCATGCTTTTCATCATTCATGTGGTATGAGTTAAAAACGATCCAATGCAAATGAATTGTGTATCTTTCCTTTAACTATATTAAGAACCACAGGTTTTCCAAAATATTTTCCAAAGTTCTTGTGAAGATTATAATAAATAAATAAATATAAATTGCACCCTGTAGCCCCACTATCTGGACTTAATTGTACAGATGTCCTGAGTCCTATCAGGATATGACTGCTAGAGATAGGGGCATAATGGCTACAAGTATACTTAGACAGAATTGGTAGTGGCTGAGCACAAAGACAATACTGCAAATGTTAGCTCTGTTTGCTCCAAACATACTTAAAACAATTTACCTTTTGAATTAGCTGTTGCTGACATAAGTTAATACATATTTTAAAGTGGTATATTTTTTTTTCATTATAACTCTACTTCTTTTCTTTTTTCAAGGGGAAATAATCAGTACTCACTAAATATGCCTTATAAGGAAGGCTCACCGTGCAGAGACTGTCCAAATCACTGCGAAGATGGACTGTGCAGTGAGTTGATTTTGTTCTGTAATTTGTGCTGCTTGAAGCTAGGATATTGATTTAAGGACCACATGCCATTTAAGTAAAGCATTAACCCATGTTCTATATTTCTACAATTTTCATCTCAATGTTATCATGAGATATAGCTACATGTTTTTTTTCTGCTTACCTTCCCCTCAGTCCCAGAGTAAAGCACAAACTCTTTGACTTTACTGTTGAAAGGAGGATTAGAATATCTATGTATGAATACTCAAGTTCCCATCCAAAAGCTTAAAAGTATGAATTGGAACCAGTCAAGGTAAACTATTAAATAAGTGTGACTGCTATTCTTGACAGTTCCTGGGATGCCTTACTGCTGATCACAAATTATGCATATTTCTTTCAGTTTACCAGTCCCTCTAAAATGCTTGCTATTTTAAAAGTGTTATAACCTTAGTGTTAGCTTATCATATTATCTATCCTAGAAGATTTTGCATATGTGGATGAAAAGAATGGGTGCTATGTAAGTGTTGGTTGGGTTATTCTATGTATAAAGTCTGTTTGATCTACTTCATGAATTAACTTTCTGTTTTTTGAGTTTCTTTATGCACAGTTCGTCTTTTGATGAAAGTCGAGTTCTAAACTCAAATATTATTATTTGGAAGCTGGCTGATGTTTGGTTTATATATTTATAAGCTTTTATGCATATGTACTTGAATTTTTATTATTTCACTCACTGAATGTTTCTAATTATGTACTGACCTTCTTTGATTGTGTTGATTTCAGCCTAATGTCCATTTCATCTGCATTAGTCTCGCTTTCTTCTAACTATTGACATTGCATATCTTAATCCATCTATATACTGTCTGTCTATGTGTGTCCTCAGAGATTTTCTTGTAAGCAACATATATTTGTATTATTTCTTGTCTAATAATTTACTATGTCTTTTAAGTGGAAAAATGAAATAAATTCTTACATTCAAAGTCGTCAATAATGGGTATAGCATTTCTTTCTCATTCCATTGGTTATTGATAAATAAATTGTACAATTTCTATGTACTTCTGTAATTTCCACATATTTCCATAATTCCATAATCTTATAGCAACCATGGCCAACACTGCTTTTTAGTTATTAAGTATCTCCCTTTCTTCTTCTTCTACAGTCTGCTTGTAGTTAGATTATTTAGTATAGTAATACATTTTGATTGCTTGCTTATTATTCTTTGTCTATTATAGTTGTTTTTATTGTAATAGGTTGTCAAGTAAAGAAACCAGGACCAGATGTGAAATACCCCCTTTAGATTTTATTATACAATTTAAAAGTGTTAAAAATAATATAATGATAAAATAATATAAACAAAAAAGAAAATAAATCAATAAGAAAGCCTATAATTGCAGTACTTTTCTCTTACATTAGTAACTTTTAAAAAGTCTCACTTTACACCTTTCTATGTGTCTTAATAGAATGTATTAACTAACTTATTATTAATTTTAATTATTTTAGTTTTAATATTTATATTAAGGGGAAGGGAAGTTTATTTGTCACATTTTTAATTTGGAAGGATCCTAAATTTGTGTGAAGAATTACTCTTACCATTGACTTATATACTTCCCTTGTTCATTTTATAGTTACATTTATTCAGCTTACTTAATTATCTTTAGGATTTCTTTTTTAGGACAAGCATGGTCAAACCTCCCTTTGGTCTTATTTTTCTGAGTTTGTGTTTATCTTCCATTCTTTGTAAAGTATAGCATTGTTGGTTACAGAATTCCTGGTCCACAGTTTCTTTCTTTCCATACAGAGAAAAGCTCATGTGTCTCTCTCTTCCTGAGGAGCCTGTTATGAAATGAGTCAGGACTCTCGCCTTGAGACTCTCCTTTCTAACTTTCAAATTTGAGCCCCTGATTACACACACTAGGATATATGTTGAGGCAAATATGAGGGGTGAACTTGACTGTTCTGTCCTTGCATATTATTATTTTATCTAGCCCACATCAGAGGGCTAACACAGGACTAGAGGCTCCGTTCAGAAGCAGTACTATAGAGGTAGACGTTGGACTCTCAGAAACTTAATTTCTCTGTCTTGAGTTTTGTGAAGGATTCCAAGTCTATGACCTGGACTTAATTCTCTCTCTTTCTCAGAAGGAGGAAGATCTCCATGGTCTATTTCTTCATGTTGAGGAAAGGATTTTGATTGCAGTTCTTTCATTAGCTTGCAATTCTTTCCCTCTTATACAATAAAAGCCACAACTGATATCTCTCAGCTGAATGATTTCTTCTGAGGACAGTTCCCTGCCGGATCAGCCGCTGGAATGGACATGTGTTTGGAGAGACTTTGGAGGTCCTCTGTCGCTTCCTCTTAAGAGTACCTATATCCTTCAACAACCAAATGCAAATTTTTTTTAATGACTGAAACTTTAGTGCTTTATTATTGTTGTTATGGCATTATTGTTATCAAAATGACAGAGGTGTGGAAAAGATTATTCCTCCCCAGTCTGTTGAGCTGTAGTGTTACCAGTTAAAAAGTTGAGATTAAGTAAAAGGGATTAAGTCAAGACAAGAATTTTGTCCTTTACTTCAAAGGGATCTGATTCAGTGCATCAGTTGTTTTGCATTCAGATTGAGTCAGCTCACTGCAATCACTGAATCTTCTATTATATAGAACATTAATCTTTGCCTCTTAGGAAGATAATGTCTCTGCTCTGTGGTTATGACTATTTTAAGCACAATGTCATGTACTATTCTGTTTCTTTTTTCCAGCTAACCCATGCCTTCATTATGATGAATTAAAAAACTGCGATAAACTAGTGACACGTTTTGGATGTTCAAATCCAACAGTTCAGGAATTCTGCAAGGCTTCTTGTCTGTGTAAAACTGAAATAAAATAACCTTCTATGGTTTGTTACTGTGCTGTGAAGATAAAAGATGTTTTTTTGGACCATTTATTTTACCTTGATGTACTGTAAGATTGCCTATTCAATTTTAACTTTTAATTTGCTCAAGAACCTAATTTTTCATTTTCCTTTATAGATACTTATAAATTGTCATCAAAATGATATTCTTCTTTCCCTTATTTATCCTGTAGTAACAGTTTTAAACTTCCTTGTTTTAATGAAAGGGCAAATAGAATGTGTTGGCTCTGTTTTTTAACAAGTAAACGTTATTATACAACCCAACTAGCTTACACAAGAGGGAAAGGAGGTTAAAGAGAAAAAAGAGTGAACCTTCCAGTATCCGTTCCATGGGATGGGTCCCTTGGTGCCTCTGGCCTGTTCGCTGATCCTCTTTCCAATTCACCTGCGCTCAAGCTGATCCGCCTGCCTGTCTCTCACGTACAAGGGGCGGTCTCCCTCTCCCATTAAGGGTCGATTAGAAACACAATAGTCCAGGTGGAGTCCCCACGTCTGCTTCCTGAATTCCAGGCCCAGGATGCCTGGTTAATCAAGGTTAATCTCAGGGAGTATCCGTGGTGTGTCCAAGGGCAAAGCCCGCCAAGACTGCTTTCACCTGTGACAAAGCTTATACTCCCTCCCACAAGAATGCTTGCCTAAAATTTAATACATGTGATCTGTGGTGTTCAGGTTGATATAATCCATATAATAACTTAACTGAGTCCTTTATCCAAAATTTGTGGTAAAGTGAAGCCTTTTAGTTCACCCGTTTCTAACTTCCCATTTCCCCCGCAACCCTGACAAGTTTTCCCCCTTTACTTTTCAATTTTCATTCTATTATAAGTCAAACATTAAAAATATTTTCTAAACAAGAGTCAAGCCTCAATGTTAAACCATTTAACTAAGAGTGGTTTAAATGTCTTGCTTATTCGTTCCTTTCTTTGAATGCATGTTGGTGAAATGGAGAAAATGAGAGTCAGTCTATCTTTTGGTACCCTTTCCCTCACTCTGACTTCTCCAGTGTCCTTTTATTTTCTCCCTTCGCCCTGAGAATCCTATTCCCAGAAATGTGTTTCTAACACTGTAACTGAATGGATGTAACACCATGCTGTCAAATTATTTGAGATACCTAATTCCACCAGCCCACCAAGCAGAAAACAAGATGCAGGACCTGGCAGGCCGTAAGCACAACAGTGATGGAACACTCAGGGAACCACTTCAGGAGATAGTTCAAACTTAACCAGACATAACAAAGGCTTTATAGCTCTTGGGGAGTGGGTGGGGAGCTTCCAGGATAGGCACTCATAATTGGTTGGAACTAGGCACTATTAGGATGCTTGTTTTGCATTTGGCAGCATGTTCCTATCATAAGAAAAGGAACATAGTACCTAATTATCCTATAGGCACTGGAGGGCAGAGCTGGCAGGGAGCTGTGTTAAGGGCCATATATCAAATGTGGTTATGGGCATCTATGTCTAAAAACACTCAACAGATGGAGTAAGGCAGAGAGCTGGGGGCCCTGCTGGGGAGAGGGAGTCCTGCACCTAACATGGAGCACAGAGTGGCTGTCCTGACCTGGAGTACTGCAACCTCAAACAGCAGGCTTCCTCCAACATTCTAATTGGCCTCCCTTCCCCCTCCCCTTATTCTGCAGAAAGGAGAACACCCCTCCCTACCCATCTCAGCTCCTTAAGTCACATCAGATCTGAGCTCATCCTCTCCTCCTGTGGCTTGGCAAGGCAGTCCTGCCAGGGGGAAGGCATCTAAAAGCAGGCAACCGGACGCACCTGAAGCTGAGCTACATATGGCTACATCTACATAGAGGACCTAGGTCCAGACCATGCATGGTCCTTTCTTGATGCTTCAGACTCCACAGGCCCCTCTGGACCCTCGTTAGTTGGTTCTGTTGGTCCCTTTGTGGAACCCTTGTCACCTCAGGGTCCTTTTCTCCTTGCTCCCACTTCCCCACAAGACTCTTTATGCTTAGCCCAATGTTTGGCTGTGATTCTCAGCGTCTATTTTGAAGTGCTGCTAGTTGGAGCCTCTCCGAGGAAAACTTTGATATGCTTCTGTCTGCAAGCATAGCAGAATATTATTAATAGTGTCATGGGTTGGCTCTCTTCCATGACATGGGATTGGGTTGGTTCAGGCATTGCTTGGACATTCCTTCAATCTCTGCTGCATCTGATCTGTCTTTATCGCTGCATGTCTTATAGACAGGGTAGGTTTGGGATCAAAGTTTGTGTGTGTGTGTGTTGGTGTTTTCATCCCTCTACTAGGAGTCTTGTCTAGTTAGAAGGTATCCTCCTCAGTCTCCCTGCCTCCTGCACCTAGGAGTCTCAGGTAGAGTCTCCTGGGAGCAGTCACCTACTCTCCCAGAGGCATACTCTGATTTAGGACCTCAATTTTTCACAGAGATGCCCCCATTCGTGGTTTCTCTTTTCTCTATAGGCTTTCTGTTCTCCTTCCCTTGCTCTCCCCATGTTTGATCTTCACCTTTATTTCTCTCAGTTTTCACTGCTTTTCAGCCTTTCCTGAGGAAAAGTTCAGAAATCTTCCAAGAAAGTTAGTTGACAAGACCACTAGATGGCAGAAAAAACACACTGCATGTAGTATTCCTTCCAAAAAGCATCACCTTGGTGGAACAGGATTCTTTCAAGATTTTTTACTTACTTTATGGCCGTTTGTTGGTTCATTTATCTAAAAGCCTCTGGGGTATACAGTAATAGTTGTATTTATTTTTTATAAAGTTTTTCAAATATCAGCGTTTCTTTAAACAGATAAACTTTGAAACAGAACAAAACTTCAAAAAAATTTAATATATTTTATTAATTTATTCATATTACATCTCAATTGTTAGCCCATCCCTTGTATCCTCCCATTCCTCCCTCCCTCTCACTTTCCCCTTATTCCTCTCCCCTATGACTGTGACTGAAGGGGATTACCTCGCCCTGTATATGCTCATAGGGTATCAAGTCTCTTCTTGGTAGCCTGCTATCTTTCCTCTGAGTGCCACCAGGCCTCCTCATCCAGGGCACGTGGTCAAATATGGGGCATCAGAGTTCGTGTGAAAGTCAGACCCCTCTCTCCACTCAGTTGTGGATGCAAAATTTTTTTCTTTGGTGTTTTTGAGAAAGAGTTTCTCTATGTAGCCCTGGCTGTTTTGGACTAGATTTGTAGAACAGGTTGGCCTTGAACTCATAGAGGTCTGTCTGCCTCCACCTACCAGGCGCTGGGATTAAATTCATGTCACACCACTTAGAAATTATTAATAGAAAAAAATCAGAAAACATCTCAAATCAATTTGTATACTCTAAAAGAAGCCTGGCAATATCTAAAAAGGACACGGCGGCTATTTTGATTAAAGTAAATTGCATTTGCATTCAAAGCATGGTATCTCTCATCTGAAAAGCACTTTTCCATCATAACATTTGATTTATTACAGCACACCTGGCATATATTAGGTGAGATATTTCTAATAACCAAATGAAGGAAGGCAGGGTTTGTCTTCATGTTACTTTAAAGCTACTCATTTATTTTAAACAGTTTCCTACAGACACCACAGAACAAACCAGATCTTGTTTTAAATATATTTTATTAACTTATTCATATTACATCTCAATTGTTAGCCCATTCCTTGTATCCTCCCATTCCTCCCTCCTTCCCATTTTCCTCTTACTCTCCTCCCCTATGACTGTGACTGAGGGGGATCTCCTCTCCCTGTATACGCTCATAGGGTATCAAGTCTCTTCTTGGTAGCCTGCTATCCTTCCTCTGAGTGCTACCAGGCCTCCCCATTCAGGGGACGTGGTCAAATATGGGGCACCAAAGTTCGTGTAAAAGTCAGACCCCACTCTCCACTCAACTGTGAAGAATGTCCTGTCCATTGGCTAGATCTGGGTAGGGGTTCGACGTTTACTGCATGTATTGTCCTTGGCTAGTGCCATAGTTTGAGCAGGACCCCTGGGCCCCCGGATCCACACATCATAATGTTCTTTTAGATGCACTGATGCAATTGACCAGCAGAGGACACTGTTGCATTCCTCAAGCAATTTTTTTTTTTTTTTTTTTTTTTTTTTTAAAGCAGGATCCTGAACTTTGTTCCCTGGACTTGTTTTCATTTTCATTTATTCTTAGCCCTTTATTGGCAAAACTATTATGGACTTTGTTTTTCCATCTGAGAAAGTGTGAGCTACATACTTCTGTGGTTTTGTAAGAGTAACTGAAACCTATGCCTGTCCCTAACTTGAAGTTTCCCTTTCAGTGTAGTAAAGTCCCAGCAATCATGCCAGGTCCATTGCTCAGAAACTGTTTTGTTGTTGTTGTTGCTGTTGTGGCTGTGGTTTTTGTGGTTGTTGTGGTTGTGGTGGTGGTGTGTGTGTGTGTTTTTAGCTTCCGTGGTACATATTTAAATGTAGTGTACTGGCCTACCTTGTCTTAGCAGAGCCCACACTCTAACCAAGTTTCAAATGTAGTCTTAGCTGAGGTCACTATTTCCCAGGTATTCCCTGTGTTCTCCTAAGCTCCTGGATCAGTGGGATTAACATAGTAAAAATGGCCATCTCACCAAAGGCATTCCACAGATTCAATGCAATTCCCATCAAAATTACAACACAATTTATTCAGACCTTGAAAAATACAACACTCAATTGCATATGGAAAAACAAAATATCCAGGATATCAAAAACAATCCTGTACAATAAGAGAACTTCTGGAGGTATCGTCATACCTGATTTCAAGATGCAGTACAGAACAACAGTAATAAAAACTGCAGGATATTGGCAGAAAGACGAGAAAGTTGATCAATGGAATCAAATCAAAGACCAGGAAGTAAACCCACACACCTATGCATAGTTGATTTTTTTGGTTAAAGAATTTTGATAATAGCATAAAGTGGGGAAAAAAGCATCTTCAACAAATGGTACTGGACTAACTGGATGACTGCATTTAGAAGAATGAATATAGAACTGTATCTAGTACCTGGCACAAAACTCAAGTCCAAGTGGAAGAAAGACCTCAACATAAAACTGGATACACTTAATCTGATAGAAGAGAAAGTGGTGAAGAGGCTTGAACACATCGGCACAGGAGCAACTCCCTGAACAGAACACCAACAACTTTGGCACTAAGTTCAACAATTAATAAATGGGACCTCCTAAAAAGGAAAAAACTTCTGTAAGACAAAGGACAGTGTCAAAATGACAAAATGACAGCTTACAGGATGGCAAAAGCTATTCACCAATCCTACATCTGACAGAGGGCTGATATCCAAAATATATAAAGAATTTAAGAAGTTAGACACAACAAACTAAATAACCGATTTAAAATCAGGGAAAGAACTAAACAGAAAATGTTCAGCAGAAGAATCTTTCATCTCTATGGAGCACCTAAAGAAATGCCCAATATCCTTAGTCACCAGTGAAATGCAAATCAAAAACCTATGAGATTCCATGTTACATCCATTGAATGGCCAAGAGGTGCAGAATGGTGGAGGTGCAGTAGCAGCCATTGGAAATGTAAGAGTGATATTGTTCTGTTTACAAAGACCTGTCTTAGTCTTCACTCAGTGGGGGATTGAGAAAGATGCTAGGGCTAGCTATTGGATGCCAGGTAAGAGGGGTATGAAAAAATGGGGTTATAGAAGGACACAGAGGGTCCAGGATCCCCACAAGAAGACCATCAATGCTGGCAGATCTGGACCCCGGGATCCTGTGCAAAATGCTGTACCAACCAAGGACAGTGCCTGCAGTAAACTTAGACCCTCTACTCAGATCTAGCCAACGGACAGCTCATTCTCCACTCTTGAAGGTTGTGCCTTCGAGGGGCTGCCTCTGACATAAACTCTAGTGGCCTATATTTGACCACTTCCCCTTGGTGGGAAGGCCTGATGGCACTCAGAGGAAGGAGGACCTGATAAGCTGTGAGGGGGGAGGAAGTCCCCTTCTGTCACAGGTCTAGGGGAGTGGAATAGGGTGATAAAGGGAGGGTGGGAATGGTAAGATACAAGGGAGGGGGTAACAATCAGGATGTAATCTCAATAAAGTAAAAGAAAAGAAAAGAAAAACAAAGGCCTGTATTTAGGAGCCTGTGCTCTCCCAGCCCTTTATCTGAATTTTCGAAGAAAAACTCAGATTTGGAATTAGGGCTAACCCTTTTCCACATGCAGATATAGATGTGTGTTTGCTAGTAAAGGTTCTGCATAAGTCTGGCTTGTCAACCTTCACTCATAGATGCAGAGGGTCTCATAAGACAAAGGCTATCCCTAAGCACACACTGGGAATTGATAGCTGCTGGAACAGGGGAGTCATTATCTGCAGTGGCTTAGGCACTAGTGATCTGCCTTTGCTCCAGAGTTCACTTGATGCACATGACCGTGAGTGTAATTCCTAGTTAAACCCATTGACCTCCAAAACAAAGTGAAAGGACATGACAGGAAAGTGACTTATTGAGATTGTGTTTATAGTTCATGGGAAATTGAGAGAAACATGAATCGGAGTTGTGAGTGTGATCAAAATGTATCATATATGTGTATGAAATTATTTTAAAAAGCTAAAGGAAAAACCATGCTATTCAATATTTTATAACTACACACATTCAGTGTGAAACATAAAATATTTCTTCTCATGTTTGATCAGACAAGAATGGAGAAAATTGAGTGGCCCATGGTGTCTTTACTGGGAATTATCACATAAGACGACATGAGCATTTAAAGGAAGGATGGTTTGGCCATTGGTTATGAAGTGTTGATAATTACTAGCTGCTTGTTTCTTCCACAACTAGTTCAGAATACTTTCTTTGCTGCCTCTGGCCATTTTAAATTTTACTGGAAGGAGGAGAGACTAATTTATTTACAGACTCCACTCTCCTTGTATTTGGGTGGTTAACCTAAGAGGTTGTAGGACTTTAAAGAGAGCCTAGTAAGAGGCACAACAGGTAGGACACCAGGAGGCTTCTAGTTAAAAAATATGTGTAAATGAACACATTTCTCACAAAGTTCATGAATTCATAGAAAATGTAGAACCCTTGGCCTGTATAACTGTTGTATTGGGGCCTCTGTCTGGTCCCTTGAAGCCTATGAACCATGCTACTGAAGTTTACTGGGTCTCCTTGATTCTTGTTAGTGCAACATTTGACAGGGCAGTCAAGATTTGACACAGGTTTAAGTTTTATTGGTTAGCACTGACCAAGTCTTCCAAAAAATGCTTGGTCTTCATAGAAGGCACAGAGCATCCTTTGAAAATTCTCTTTGATATTTCTTTCACTATGGCAGAAAATCTCATCCACAACAGCCTTGAGATTTTTCTTGTGATTGGCCAATATGGTAGGTTTGGTTTGAGTCTGTGTCAGAACCTGAGATAGAAATAGATTTTTTTTTTAATAACGAGGCTTATAGCAAGAAACATAAGACCTATTCATTTTTATTTTTATTTGCTCAGGAGGCAGTCAAATGGGAAGAAGCAGTGAGCTCTTGATTAGACTTCAAAAAAAAAAAAAAAATATGGGCCTCCATGTCATCTGCTGTTAGGGAGGACTTGGCTAATAGAAAGAGCAGTCTGATGACATATGGTTTATGCAAAATGAACTCATAAAGTGTTTCACTCAGTGCTCTACCAGGATTAATTCACAGATTTGCAGCAAACTCTCCAGGGTAGCTAAACACCCAGCTCTCAGTTACTTACATAAAAGTCCTCCACACTATTTGGGGAGAGTACATTGATACACTGAAATAAAATCAAGTTAGTGAAAGAAATGCAAATGATGAGCTCTTTTAAAAAAATTATTCAGATTACAATTCAATTGTTAGCCCATCACTTATATCCTCTCATTCCTCCCTCCCTCCCCCTTTCATCCTATTCCCCTCCCCTAGGTCTATGACTGAGGGGGACCTCCTCCCCCACTATATGGTCATATGCTATCAAGTCTCATCTTGGTAGCCTGCTTATTCTTCCTTTGAGTGCCATCAGGCCTCCCCACCCAGAGGAGATGGTCAAATATGGTGCACCAGAGTTCATGTCAGAGTGAGTCCCTGCTCTCCGCATAACTGTGGGTAATGTCCTGACCATTGATTAGATCAGAGTAGGGGGTTCCATCTTTACTACTTGTATTGTTCATGGTTAGTGAAACAGTTTGAGCAGATCCCCTGGGCTCGTCACCAGCTAATGATGAGCTCTTAGCATTGGGTCAAATTGACAGATTTACTTGGGATATGTGCTTATCAGGATCAAGTCCAGGGGTAGGATTGTGAATTGTCTAAACAAGATCCAAGGCTAAATTTACATAGCAGTGTGATTGCCTACGGGTAAGGGCAATATATCAAGCACATGTAAGCATTCACAGTGCCATTTATATATTTTCTCTGATACTTGAAGGCAAATTATTTATTCCAACATGACCAAGGATTAATTTTTTTAGAGTTCTGTCCTCATAGACATCACCATACAGTAAAGCAGTTGTTTCCTCTCTACCTATGTGTATTTCCTGTTTTATTATCCCAGGAACAGAGACCAATAGTAAGTAGTTGAACAAACAGACCAAATATACTTACCAATTTCTGGTGTAAAGAATGTATATGCTAGACATCTGTAATAGTTAATCACTATTGTGACAAAACTGTCACCCCCATACAATTTACTATATGCAATTATTCTCCAACTAAATAGAAAGATAATTTTTTTTTCAAAATTCTAAAATGTGTTTTCTTAGAGAAAAGGATATAGTAATTTGCACTTGTATGCTATCTTGTTTTGTATATTAAAATTCTTCTGAGGAGAGTTGTTTCTAATGAGAATCTATAAAGCTTTTATTAGGAGGGTAACATTTTTAAAATTATTAACAATAATATATAAGATTTAGCATCTTACAAATTCAACTTATGTGAACTACGTGTCATTAAACCAATTGTAAACTATGTGCATGCTACTGAGGAGAGAGGGGTTATTTGTTTCTAGAGACTGAGGCCAACTTCACATGCTATAAAGCTTAGGAGACAATTTGACTGTTCTCATATTCATCTTTACCTGAGACAAGGTTCTTTGTTTGCTGCTGGATTCTTCTGCCTCCAACTCACATTTCACAATGGTATCATTGCAATCGAGGACAAGCTTTATATCTCAACACAACTTTTAATGTTTTATTCACTGACATGTATCTCAAGGCCCTCAATATGCATTTTTCATATTTGGTAAGTGTCCTTTGTACGTATATAAAATGCAACCTTACTCTCTATCTCCATAGTTCTGTTAAGTGTTCTAAGTCTCCCTGAGAATGCTGTCACCTCACGGACCCTCTGGATCCCTCTCCTCTCAAGCAGTGTACCATTTCACAAAGTTGTCAGACAGATCTGAGATAATTATTCATTTAAAACTTACCTTGCCTTCAGATATGATACATACATGATAGCAGCAGAATTATAAGTGAAGGAAGCCATGGATGAAACTAAACATAGAAAATGTGAATGGGACATAGAGGTAAGCAACACATTCCTAGGAGATGTGCCAAAGCAACTCTGGCTACCAAATTGATTAGCAATATAAGGGAAGAGCTGCCAGGTGGAGTTACTGTAGTTTCATTGTGCGCACCCTTTGCCTCTAGATGGCATACTACAGAAGCTAAAAGAGTTGACTCATATTGCAAATGTGTTCCTGTAAAGGCTAGAGATTTTTTTCTACACTCAGGTCCAGTCCTCTGTCCTCAAAAGGAAATGTAGAAAAAAAGATGTAGTTTCAATTTTCTAAATAAAATTTTGTACCATCTCCTAGTCTGTTATTTTCTGTTTATAGTTGTCATCTATACTGGACATGACTTAGGGTGCCAGGGTTATGATTATGCAGACATAAATATACAAATGCAAGAGAAATAGCATTTGTGACAAGCAATTGCCAAGTTAAGCCATTTTAAATTATATTTGAATCAATTTTCAATCTTTTTTTTTTTTTTTGGTTTTTTGAGACCGGGTTTCTCTGTGTAGCCTTGGCCGTCCTGGACTCACTTTGTAGACCAGGCTGGCCTCGAACTCACAGCGATCCGCCTGCCTCTGCCTCCCGAGTGCTGGGATTAAAGGCGTGTGCCACCACGCCCGGCTTTTTCAATTTTCAATCTTATCTTCAAAAAATACTCGTGAATGAATTGCCTTGTAAGTTAAACGTGTGGAGTCTCATTTTGTATACTGTGTGTTCTTTTGAAATCTCGGACTTATTTTTTCTTTTTTGTATATAATTCACTTTAAAAATTGTATCTGGCTGAATGATAATGGAGAGCCATTATCAACATATATCTATTGCATTTTACTTAAACAAATACCATTTGTTTCTATTTCCTGCTATCAAGCCTTTCCATGTATTCTGCAACCTTCTCTTTCAAATTCAATACCTACTTTTCCATTGCAATTCATACCTAAAATTTGAGTCAAGTCACTCCTCAGACATCTGCAATCTCCTTTTTCCTTGTTCCTCCATCCATAGACACAAATTGCTTTTCAGTATTTAGAAAATATTCCCACTCAATCTGCATCTGTTGTTAATTTCTTTTCATTAAAGAATTATGCTACAAGTGAGCACACAAGCATTCATGGCGTTCATCTCATCTTACTTGGCAAGATCTATCTGACTAGTTCACTGTTTCTACTCTGGATTGGAGCATGAGCAGTTCATGAAATTCCAGTTCACTGTAATTATCTTAACATGTTTTTATTTATGTGATGCTTTTATTGTGCAGCCAAAGCTCATATTCATTTCACGATGCAGGAGAAGAGAATTCATCAGTATCTATTATTAACCAAGACATCAACAGTTCCAACATTACACAAATGCCTGAATCTCTTTAGGAAACAACAGAGCCACAATTTTATACCCTTGAAAACTTTATAATTTTCTTTTAGGGAAGCTTACCTCTGCATTTCCTGCATGCCATAAACCTAGAACCCCAATACAGATCTAGCCAATGGACAACACGTTCTATACAGTTGTGTGGAGAAAGCTGACTGACTCTGCTATGAACTCTGGTGCCCCCTATTTGATCACTTCCCCTTGGTGAGGAGGCCTGGTGGTACTCAGAGGAAGGGTAAGCAGGCTAATAGGATAAAACTTGATAGGCTGTGACCATATGGTGGAGGAAGAGGTCCCTTTCTGTCACAAGCCTAGTGTAGGGGAATAGGCTGGAAGAGGGAGGGAGGGGGAATGGGAAGATACAAGTGAGAAGATAATAATTGAGATGTAATCTGAATACATTACTTAAATAAAAATTAAAAAAGAAAAGGAATAAAAAGAAAACTTTATAATAATAAAAAGAAAACTTTTTAATAATTATCACTCAGTTCCTCAAAAAAAAAATACCATTTACAAAATAATCCTATTCCAAAAAGAACAAATAATAGTATATGAAGAAGCAATCACATCAAAGAAAGATTAAAATCTGGAGAGACACTCTTACTTGGTAGCTCCACAATTAGCACCCACGGCATATGTTGCTAAAATATGTAGGCTAGGAACCATGATGGGAAACAGGGATGGGAGGACCAATGGTAAGAGAGAGGGAAACTAGGATTGAAGGAGGTAACAAGGAGAGAGATAGCTAGAGTTGAGCAGCATTTGAGGGGCAAGATGTAAACCAAGTGTTGTGAAACTTCCTATATCATATTATAATGTGAAGGCAATCCTTAAAAAAAGTATCCAAATAATGTGGTAGATCTAACTCCTAGTGTCCATCCTGTTACCACAGGAAGCATCAAGTGATAGGGCTAGGTTTCATGCAATTGAGTCATTGTCTCAAGGGTCCTGTAGAAATCCACAAACAACACAGCATGTTGCCTAGACAATGGGTAGTTCTCCACAAATTGATGACAAGACCCCATTGTTGAAGAACATACCTGCACAACTTATTGAACATGGATAGGTTAAGAAGCTGCTTATATAAACCTTTCACTCCCATATTTTAGTGTCTATGACATGGAAAGGTACTTTGTGGGCTAACAAAAGAAAATACTAAACACCACCCAACCAGAAGACCATAGATCTACAATGTGCCCAGCTTCCAAATTATGGTGGGGCAATGGTAGCACCAACCTTGTTGGAGCACAAACAGATGTCTGATTTGATTTGAGGCTTTCTCCATACTTAATGCTTGGCTAACAAATACCCAGAATCTACATAGCACAGAGACCTAGGGTAAATCCTCATAGTACCTGTCTAAGAAAAAGCAACACTTAAGTGACTTCTAATAATAATCTACTATACTCATATACTGGTGTCTTATATAGCCATCATCAGGAAGGCTTCCTCCTGTAGCATATGGGAAGAAATACAGAGACCCACAGCCAGACATTACTCAGAGTGAGAATCTTTTGGAGATGCAGCTCAAAATAGTTTTTCTGAATTAAATCTTCTTCTCAGAGCTTAGGAATTCCCAAGGACAAAGGAAAGAATGACTGTCATAAGACCCTCTTTTGTATTTTTATTTTTTAATTAATTTATTTATTAACTTTACATCCCAATTGTAGCTCCCTCCCTCCTCTCCTCATGGTACCACCTTCATGCTCTCTTTCACTTAGCTGTCACCCACCCTACACCTCAGGAAAGGGCAGCCCCCTCCCTGCATCCCAAGACCTCAAGTTGCATCAGGATTGAGTGCATCTTCTTCCGAGGTGGCCTGGCAAGGCTGCCAACCAAGGGGCAGTGATTGAAAAGGATACTGCAGATTGTGTAAATGAGTGTGTCTCTGATTCTTGTGCCTTCTCTTGGGGTTCTTTCATTTTTCTGTTATGTTGGCTTGTCCAACTTCACTATGATGGCTTTCTTCTTACATTATTATATTTTACTTTGTTAAAAATTCAGAAACATGTTCTGTTATATGTTACCGTCATTTCAACCCATTTTATATTTTGTGTTATTTTCTGAGATTACAAGTGTTCAAGAGTTCTGTACTTCCTACCTCCTTATTTTTAATTTTGTTATATGTGTTCTTTGACACTTTCACATATACATTATGCATTCTAGCTGTTCTTACACCTCTTACCTTCTCCTGCTTCATCTTGCCCCTGTTGAAATTCTCCCACTTTCTCTACCACTACCTTTCTTACATTCATACCCTTAAGATTGGTCTCTAGGAGAGAAGCTAAAATGAAATAAGATGACAGTAATGTAATATGTAAAATAAACTGACACAAAACATGTAAGATTTCCTTCTTTTTGATAGCTGAATAGTATTCCATTGTGTAAATGTACAACAGTTTCTTTATCCATTCTTCAGTTGAGGGACACATCTAGGTTGTTTCCAGATTCTGGCTATCATGAATAAAGTTGCTATAAACATAGTGGAGCAAATGTCCTTGTTGTATTGTGGAGTATCTTTTGGGTATATGCCCAAGTATGGTTTAGGTGGGTACTGAGGTAGCACTGTTCCCAATTTTTTAAGAAAGCACCAGATTAATTTTCAAAGTGGTTGTACAATATTGCACTCCCATCAGCAGTGGTGGAATGGCCATACCAATAGCGACCTAAAAATTCAACGCAATTGTCATCAAAATACCTACATAATTCTTTACTGACCTTGAAAAATCAGTTCTCAACGTCATATGGAAAAACAAAACAAAACAAAAAAACCCAGAATAGCTAAAACAATCCTGTACAATAAAACATCTTCTAGAGGAATATCCAGCCTAGATCTCAAGCTGTACTATAGAGCAACAGTAATAAAAATTGCATGGTGCTGGCACAGAAATAGGATGGTTATTCAACGGAATCGAATCAAAGACCCAGAAATAATTCCTCACATATATGCACACTTTATTTTTGACAAAGAAGTCAAATTGATACAATGGGAAAAGAGAGCATCTTAAACAAATGGTGCTGGTATAACTGGATGTCTACATGTCGAAAAATGAAAGTTGATCCATATTTATCACCATGCACAAAACTCAAGTCCAAGTGGATAAAAGATCTCAACATAAAATCAGACACACTAAATCTGTTAGAAGAAAAAGTGGGGAAGATCCTTGAACTCACTGGCACAGGAGACAACTTCCTGAACACCTCAAGCTCTAAGGTCAACAATTAACAAATGAGACCCAGTGAATCTGAAAGGCTTCTGTAAATGCAAAGGACACTGTCAACAGAACAAAAACTACAGCCCACAAGACTGGGAAAAGATCTTTACCAATTTTACATCCGACAAAGGGCTAACATCCAAAACACATAAAGAACTGAAGAAATTAAACACCACCAAACCAAACAATCCAATTAAAATATGTGGTACAGAGGTAAACAGAGAATTCTCAACAGAGGAAGATTGAATGGCTAGAAGCACTCAAAGAAATGCTCAACATCTTTAGTCATCAGGAAAATAAAATTCAAAACGACTCTGAGATTCCGTCTTACACCTACCAAAGAGGCTATGATCAACAATTCAAGTGACAGCACATGCTGGCAAAGTAAAAGTTCTTACCCATATGGCACTTACTTTAGGACCGAAAGTTTAGGCAAAGTGTGGCCCCACTCTTCTAAAAAATGGGCAGATGAGGAAATGAATTCGATTTGAGTTTTCTCTTCACCAGAATCCTGTGTTTCTCTGTATTACTTCTCACATGACAAGTTTCATATTTTAGATTGCTGAGTCTTTCACTTTCCCTGAATACTTCAAGGTTTGAAGCTCTGATATGGAACTAGCCACTGTGACCCTAACCTGGTAAATGCTGTCATATTACCATGGACCTTGCATTCACAGTACAATCTTAGCTCAAATTGCTTATTCCATAGACTTTCATGTCAGGTGAGCTCCTGGTGCGGTTCTCTGTTTCTGTTCTCAGCATCTAGGCTCTTTATTGGGCACAGGGCAGGACCTGGAGGGTTTTGAGACCAGAAGTGGTTGTGCTGCATTGGCTATTGTTCCCAGCAAAGGTTTTTGATACAGAATTTCTCTTGGGTTCTGTTTCTTGCTCATTAGAATATGTGGAGGGTGATATGGGACAGCAACCTTGGGCAATTTCCCAGCATGGGCTTGGTGGGCCAGTACCCCCCCCTACTTTATTTTGTTGTCTTTTCTCCTGAGTATTTTCCTCTGCCCCCTTTTACAGCAAGATATGGTGAGAGATTTTCCATCTCTCTACCTCTTTTTCTACCACTGTAGGTTACTGTTTGTTTTTCCCATCGTGACTGCATTGACCAATTCTTGTGTATTTTATTTGGTCTTTCTTGTTCTGATTTTTACTGCAATGTTCCCAAGCTTTCAATGCTACTCATGTGTTTCACTACATGGGTCATATGTTTTGTTTTCCATATTGTGACAACTTAGTAGAGTACTTCTTTCCTCTTTATCAATGATTATTTCTTTCTTTTTTTTTTAATTTTTATTAATTTATTCTTGTTACATCTCAATGTTTATCCCATCCCTTGTATCCTCCCATTCCTCCCCCCCCACCCCCATTTTCCCATTATTCCCCTCCCCTATGACTGTTCCTGAGGGGGATTACATCCCCCTGTATATTCTCATAGGGTATCAAGTTTCTTGAAAGAAAAATATTATATATCTTGACATTATTAGTGAATGTTGGTAATTCCTAGACATCTTATTCAGATTTTAGAGTTTCCTGTCATAATATGAGAGGTCGATGGGGAGGCAGACTAAAAAAACAATTCATTTGAGGGAACTGATGGTTTTGGAAAATTCTGAGAAGCAATTAAGAATATTTTACATAAAATAAATAAAATGTCCTCTTCAAACTAAGAAAAACTATTATTGGTTAATTTCAATATATCATTATTATTTTACGAGTATTCCTGGATTTTTAGGAAGTTAGCCAGACAATACATCAGAAATCTAAATACTCCTCAGTTTGTCATCAGCTCATTTGGCTATATGGTCTCACTTTAGTTGGTGTGTTTGGTATGATTAAGTATTCCACATCAGACCTCAAATATATTTTCCACTTCATTTGTTTTCATCAATTTCCCACCTCATCTTTTTCCTCCTGTACTCTGAGATAAGGACCCATGTTACATTCTGTTGTCATATCTTAGTCTCCAGCTGCCTGCAATCATTTGTCGGATTTCTTTATATTTCAGGAGTTAACTTTTTTTTTTTTTTTTTTTGAACCCAGGCACTTCAGCAACATTTTAAAGAAAATTCTACAATTTGAGAGGACTGATGTTTTTAGCTCATAATTAGACCAATGCTAGTCCAGTCTCTGAGATACTGGGATTGTAGCCTGAGTAAATTTTACAAAAGATGAAGTGATGTAGTTTTCTGTGCTATCTCCTATATGAGGTTCAAACATTTTAAAGACAATTAATATAGTGTAGAATGACACAAATAACTGAATGGAATTCACAGTGTTTAAATAAGCCTACACAAAAGCATTGGAGGAACAGATCCAAATAAAGTATTTGGAAACTTGCCAACATGTAAGGGATGTATTAAGCCAGTTTTTCCCAAATGCTTACCATTAAGTTACATAAGCATGGATTCAGTGTCTGACTACTCAAATTAATATAGCAAAAATAATTTTGGGGCAACGGGTAGAGCAAATCTATTGTCCTCCTAGTGATCAGGAAACAGTGACACAAGATATGACAGGAGTCCTATCTTCACTTAATAGATACACTAAAGCATTTCACTACTTTCTTCTCATCTCACCTTCTTAAACACCACACCTTCTGCCAATAATGCTAAACATGTTCACACAAGCTTTGCGTGTAGAATGTTGATATTTCTGCACTGATAGCATTCTTCTTACTCACCTTACTTAGCAAGATTTATCTGACTACTTCACGGTCCACATATTTTTGTACTGGAGAATAAGCTGATTATAAAATTGGAATTCACTCTGACTCTGTTAACGTATCTCTTTTTATGCCATTGTGTTCTAGGCTAGTGAAAGGTCATATTCATTTCACAACGCAGGAAAAAAAAAAAAAACCTTATCCATAAGCGCAAATCACCACATTATTCAAAGGTCCAATTCTCCTTGTTGACACAACAAAAATTGTAGGCTACCAAAAGAAAAAAAGAAAATGTTAATCCAACAATAGAACCTTAAGTCCACAATCTGTCTTGATTGCAAATTAGGCTAGAGCAATGGTGGCACCAACTGTGTGAGAGCAACCAACCGATGTTTGATTTGACGTAAGGCCTGCCTTGAGTTGGAATCCAAATCTGACATTGCTTAGGTGATAAAGAACTGGAGCCTAGATAGTATAGAGACCTAGGATAAGTCACTAATGTGAAACTACAAGAAGACCATCAAGGCTGGTGGATCTGGATCCCGGGGGCGGGAGGGGGGGGGAGCGGGTCTACTCAAACTACTTTACCAACCAAGGGCAATGCATGCAGTAAACCTAGAACCCCTAAACAGATCTGGCCAATGGACAGCACATTTGACACAGTTGTGTGGAGAGCAGACACTGACTCTGACATGAACTCTGGTGCCTCCTATTTGACCACTTCCCCTTGGTGGTGAGGCCTGGTGGCACTCAGAGGAAGGATAAGCAGGCTACCAAGACGAGACCTGATAGGCTGTGATCATATAGTGGGGGAGGAGGTCCCCCTCAGCCTTAGACCTAGGGGAGGGGAATAGGGTGAAAGACGGAAGGAGGGAGAAACAGGAATATACAAGTAAGGGGATAACAATTTAGATGTAATCTGAACAAGGTACTTAAATAAATAAAAGAAAGGCAAGAGTAAAATAGCTTTATTGATAATCTCCTATACTCATTTATTGTTGTCTTATTCAGACATCATCAGAGAGGCTTCCTCTTATAACAGATGGGAATAAATAGAGATCTCACAGCCAGATATTACACATAGATAGAAAGCTTGGAACACAAAGCTCAAAATAAGATGTCACTACCAAATCCCTCCCCTCAGACCATTAGGAACCCATTGAACAGGAGAGAGACTTAAATGGGGAGATAGAAGGGATGGAGCTCAGCATGAGAACAATGTTCTCTACAACAACTGAACAACGCTCATATGAACTCAGAAACTAAAGCAGCAACTACAGGGCCCTCATCTGTCTGCACCAGGTCCTCTGAATGTATGGTCTATAGCTCTCAGTAAAGGACTTAGATAATACTCCTGAATGTGTAAAAGATTGGGTCTCTGATTCTTGTACCTTCTCTTGGGACTCTCCATTTTTCTCTTTGCTTGGATTGTGCAGCTAAAATATGATGGTTTTCATTTCAACTTATTATATTTTATTATGTTAAAAATGAAGAATTTCAGAAATATGATCTGCTATATTTTACCTTTATTTTATACAGTTTATATTTTGCTTTGTTTTCTGAGTTACAAATGCTCTTTTGTTCTAATTTTATTATTTCAATTCTGTCTTTGTTACATGTATTCCTTGACAATTTCACATATGGATATACTGCGTTCTAGTTAGTTTCATACTACCTACCTTCATATATTTCCATTCTGACACCCTCCCAAGTTTCCCTACAATTACCTTTCATACATTTGTGTCCTTAGGTTTTATTACACATTGACTTTAACTTGTGTCTTCTGTGAGGATGCTGGTTTGAACCTGTCCCTTGGAGCCTGTTGGTATCATGTATGGGTCTTCTCCTGAGGACCATGACCACTCCTCTCTCAGAATACACCAGGAGGAAACAGGGTAGAAAGGCAGGACGGAGAGCCCTATGACCATTCTTGCTGAATGTCTCACCAATGTCTAGATCATTCTTGTTCAGGGATAATGAAGGCAACCTCAGCCACTTTGGATCATGATTGTAATATCAGTGCATAACCAATGATGATATTTTGAAGTCTTCTGGATTTTTTTGTTCTTAGAATTTTTTTCCTGTTCTTTCCCAGTGATCCCTGAACCCTAGAGGAGATGGTATAAGTGCCTTGTTTAGGGATGTGCACTCTTCTGTCACTGTTTATTAACACTAACCCACTGTAACTCTCTTCATTTACTGCTATTTATTGCAAAAGTGAGCTTCTCTAGTGGGAAGAGCATGTACTGACACATTTATCTATGGCACGGACATGAGTACTCAGAAGGTTTGGGACCATGTTGACATCCTTACACAGCAACAGTATGCTCCCTGCTAGGGCTTAAATGCCCTCAATTATTGGCTTTTCATTAAGTTCACACAAGCAGGCATGAATTACCTTCCATGGAGTGGGTTTCAAATACCATGAGAAAGCAGGTGGCTACACCCATAACAATCATATTATTACTGAATTGCCAATTTGGTCCTGTGTAGATCACAGCTGAGGACAAGTCTAGCATGTGGGAGACACATCATTTTCCTTTGCCTGCTATCCTTAAAAACCCCATCCACCATGATCTGAGTGCGACTTACTCTGTTCTCATCCCCTGCAGCTGACAAACTTGCCCAGGAGCACTGGTTCTCAAATCAACCTTCCATTTTATACTTTTAATCTGACTTGGATTGTGTTAGTTCATCGGCAGAGGTAACTTATCAGTGTGCTATGTTTTTACCATAGCTGGATCTTCAATTCTGAAAATACATTTTAGGCTATCTCCAATGTTAGCATGGTTTTCTTTATCTATTCTTCAATTGAGGAACAACTAGGTTGTTTCCAGATTCTGACTCCTGTGGCCATAGTTGAGCAAATATCCCTGTTGTATGGTGGAGTCTCTTTTGGATATAAGCCCCAGAGTGGTATAGATGAGTCTTGAGGTAGATTTTCAAAGTGGTTGTACAACTTTGCACTCCTAACAGCAAAGGAGGAGTGTTCTCCTTTCTCCACATTTTTGCCAGCATATACTGTCACTTGAGTTTTTGATCCTATTCATTCTGTGGCTGTAAGATGGAATCTCAGAGTCGTTTTGAATCCATTTAGCACTGATTCTATGAGTATGTGTTCATGGATGACCACTTGAAAGTGAATAACTTATGAAGCGTCTCTTTTTTGGAGGACACTCATTTTCCCTCAGCAACCACTGACTACCTGTAGTGTTCATATAGGGGTTGAACCTTGTGTAAATTCTCCAGTCTGTGTCACCATGCCCACTGGTTGTACCATTATATAAGCCTTATTTTGTATCTGGAAATAGATCCTTTGTAATGTCCAGAAGTACATGATATTCTGTTCATCTAACTTTTTCAGCCTTATGGTTTCCTTTATATGACTTATCCAAAGCATTACATTACCTTTAATTGGATGTTATATAAAAATGTTGGGGTTAGGTACCTCTTTGTCAATTCTCTGTGTTCTGTCCAGTTGTGGATCCCTGTAATAACCTCTATCTATTTCAGTAAGATGCTTCTTTGATCCTAACTATACTATATTTATCAGCTATACTATGCTTCTCAGTGAGTAGAAAGATAAATATTTAAAATAGAAGTGTATTATGTTAGGGAAATGTTAGCTCTAGATTCTCTTCTTGGTTCTATGACCTCTCAAACCATGAAGAGTTGGGTAGGCTGCACTACCAGATGTGAATACTGTCCCATCCACTGTGTTTTATGTGTAATTAGACAGCTGTTAGATAGTCCAAAAATAATGGTGTCACTATTGGATTATTGTGTATATTTTACTGACCCAGTTGTTGCTGTGGTTTGTAAGCTATGCAGCTGGGTAGGACAACTAATTTGTATTCCGCACTTCACAGTTTGCATAATGCCTTCCTCTACTATGAAAGATAATTCCTTGAAAGAAGGCTACCAGGTTTAGTTCCAGATCAGTTCCCCCAAGTTCCAAAGAACACAATATCTTAAAACATACCAGTCTTGTTTCAACATCTAAAGTCATCCGTGCAATGATAATAGCCCACGTTGTTTAGAGAGACAACTCTACTCTGCCAAGCAAGAACAAGAGGGAAGGATTCCCATGACTGGCATTGGCATTTTCATTAGCTAGTTCATGGCTCTTGGATGGGAGTACCATGACTACATGTAATGTAACTCCATTAAGTATATATGCACAAATGTATCTGTACATTATTATATGTGTATTTGTCTGTACACTGTGGTGGTTTGAATGACAATTTCCTCTACAGGCTCTGACATTTGAACACTCAGTTCCCAGTTAGTAGTACTGACTGGGGAGTTCTAGGTGACGAGGTGATGATAGAAGTCATAAGGCCCTGGAGTTAGGATTTAAGGTTGCAAAGGCTTGCATCATTCCCAGTGAGCTATTTCTGCTCCCGGCTTTAGTTCATTCTACATGCCCCTTGCCTCTGCTCTGCCCTCATGGGCTCTTGTATCTTTTGAGTTAAAAAAAAAATAATAATAAACCCTTTCCTAAAAGTTGTCTTGACTGTGGCAGTCTACCCTAAGATACAGAAGTAAAGGATGCACACCCTTAGCTATATTCATATTTCCTCCTTTGTCCCCCTCTCATTACCTTTCTTCTCCAGCCCCACACTAAAGTCCCCTGTTTTCCTATTGTCCTTTTCCTAGCTTCTCTGTTATCGCATAGCCATCCCTGGTGTTCCTTCTCCCTTCTTGTCCCTAGGTCCCTCTCTACCTTCTCAGCTTCTTCTGTTATTTCAAGCTATATAGTGAAATCTAAAGATTTGGATTAAATATCTACAAATAGAATTTATTACCATTTGTCTTTCTGGGTCTGGATTACTATCACTCAGTATAATATTTTCTAGTTACATCCATTTACCTGCAAATCTTGTGACTTTAATTGCCTTTACAGACGAATATAATTTTATTGCATATATATACCATGATATCTAATACTCCTTTGATAGCTTCAGAGACTCATTTATTTGGAAGGTCCTGTTTGATTTCTACATGTTTCTATATTTTACACAATTTCCCTTAATAAGATCTAGTTTCATTCTTTTCTTTTCTTTTTTTTTAATTTGGCTTACAACTGAAACCATGTTCCATCTTGGAGGAAGTTCTGAGTTTCTGACCTATATATTTTGTTCTTGGTGTTGGATGGAATAATCTGTCTACATTTACCTGGTAAAGTCATTTGGTTTATAATGTACTTTTATTCTGTAATATCTTCATTACTTTTGGTATCTATATTAAGTTAATTATATGACTAATTATGATTGTATGGTGGTGTTAAAGTCTAATGCTGTAGCACTGGTTGCTCCAATTTTTTTTAACCTATTGGCTCTCATTTTTCTTCCTAGTGCTCTTTTTGTCAGTATAGAATGGTCTTTGACTTTGCTTTCCTGATTTTTTTCTGCTTTCTAATCCCTTTATTTTCTCTGTGTATGTTCCAGTGAATGGTATTTCTTACAGGCAGCAAATAAAGCAGGGTTTTCTGTGGGTCACATAGCTTCCCACTCACTTGCTAGCTGATGCAGGTCTTGAAAGTTTCATCTACCTGCTTCTATCTTCCGAGTAATGGAATGATAGGTGTGCTCCACCAAGGCTGCCTTTGTATTGGTGTTTTCTAGTCAAAGTCTTTCTCAACTTTCATTTGTTTATCCATCCTAGGATTTGCTGTCTTCCCTTTTCTACTGAGGATTACATTAGTTGTATTTTTATAGCCAATCTTAAATGTATTGAATTAACTTTGAGCTTCATAAGTGTTCATATCTTCTTCAATTCTCAAAGATGGCTTCCCTGGTTACGGTATTCTTGATTAGTAGTTTTTTCACTCAATGATCTTATGGTTTCTTTTGTTTCCATTTAAACTGCCGTCGTTCTGATGGATTTACATTATAAGTGAATGTATATGTTACGACTATGTTAATATTCTTTGTTTCTGCAGTCCTACCAAATCTGGTCCCACTTTCCCAATGGTGGCTCTGTTCTGTACCAGATACCAACTCAGGCTAGAACATCAGCTAGAAGACTCACACAAGAACTGACCCCTCCATTGCCTATTCATTATAACTATTTCCCTTCCCCTCATCATCATCATACCATGGCTCTAACTCCAGAAGAGACACCCTGCTGGACCAGAGGCCTTGTAGTAGATATAGTTTACCAAAGTTAAGTCAAGATCAAGTAAACACATTCAACACACATATAAACCCTAAGGAAATAGAAGCCTTCATTAGAATTCTCCCAACAACAACAGCAGCAGCAGCAGAAACAGCAAAGCCCAGGGCCAGATCATTTTTAGTGCAGAATTTTACCATATTTTTAAAGAGTTAATTCAATATTCCTCAAATTATTCCACAAAATAAAAAGAAGAACAGTGTCAAATTCATTTTATGAGGCCACGGTGATTCTAATACCTTAACCACACAAAGATTCTACAAAGAAAGTGAATTACAAACCAAGTCCCATTTGAGCATAGATGTACAAATACATAGCAAAATATCCAACCATATCATAGAAGTTATCAGGAACAAGACAAGGATATCCACTTTTCCTATATCTATTCAATATAGTACATGAAGTACTTCCTAGAGAAAAAAGCAAGCAAAGGAGAAAAAAAAATTCAAATCGGAAAAGAAAAATTCAAAATATCCTTCTTCGCCGACAATATAGTATACACAAGCGGCCCAAAAATTCTACCAGAAAACTCCTACAGTTATTTATCCCCTTCCGTCAACTTGTTAGATACACAATTAACTCAAAAAATTAGTAGCTCTTCCATATAAAAATGGCAAATGGTCTGAGGAAAAAAAGGTAACCACACCTTACAGCATAGCTAAAAACAATATAAAATACCTTTGAGGTAACCCTAACAAATCAAGAAAAAGGCTTGTATGACAGAAATTTCATGTCTTTGGGGAAACAAACCAAAAGAAGATATTGGAATATTTGAATATCTTCCATTCTCATCGATTGGTTGAAGTAACATAGTAAAAAATAGCCATCCTACCAAAAGACATCTACAGATTTAATGCAATCCTCATTGAAATTCCAATGTAATACTTTACAAACCTTGAAAAGACAATAGGTAATTTCATATTATAATATGTAATCTCAAGTTAGTTAAAAAAATCCCAAACAATGAAAGAAATTTTGGAAGTACCAACATTCCTCATTTCAAGCTGTACTAGAGAGCTATAGGAAGAAAATTCACATGGTATTGGCATAAAAAAACACAAATTGATTGATGAAATAAAATTGAAGTCCAAACATAATTCACACATCTACAGGCATCTGATTTTTTGATAAAGAATCTAGAAATACACAGTTGAAAGGAACACATTTTCAACAAATGTTGCTGGCCTACCTGGATATCTGTGTGTAAAAAAAATGAGAATAGATCCATATTTATTGCCTTGCATAAATCCAAGTCCAAGTGGATTAAAGACATCAACATAATATGAGACACACTAAACCTGACAGAAGAGAAACTATGAGTAGTCTTGAACGCGTTGGCACAGGATACAATTTCCTAAACAGTACTCAGAGAGCATAAGCACTAAAAGAAACAATTTATAAAATGGATCTGATGAAACTGAAAACTTCTGTGAGGCAAAAATCACCACCAATAGGACAAAATACAGCCTACAGAATGGGAAATTGTTATGTTCACTAACTCCACTCAGATAAAGAGCTAATATTCAAAATATATAAAGAAGTCAAGAAACTAGAAATCAACAAATCAAAATTCTAAGTAAAAAATAGGTCAGATGTAATAGAGACTTCTTAGTGGAGGAATTTCAAATTCCTGAGTTACTTTTAAAGAACTTTTCAACACATCGATGGTGGGGCTTGGGCTGGTATGCAATTTATTCAGATACTGATTTCCATGTCACGAGCTTTGCTTGCTCTGAAGATATGAGCATTTCCATGATCATTGGTCAATGTTGTGTAAACATTGCTCCCCAATTATTTCTGACTGATTAATAAAGAAGCTGAGCAGACTATATCTGGCCAAGAGAAGACAGGGAGGTTAGACTTTCATTCCCAGTGGAGGGTCTCAGGTAGGTACCCAAAAGTAGATAGAAGAAGGAAGGAGAGGCAGGAAGAAGGAAATGGATAAGAATGAGCTTACAGTGAGAACAGAGAGCTGGAACAGAAGCAGCACAGATGAGACTGAGAAGGCAAGTAGCAGTTTCCCACACATGCTTGAGAAATATCAACACTAACATAAACAGGTTAGAATAGATCAATATCAGCCAGTTATAATGCTTAAAGCTTGTTGAATAAATTTAATAAGCGTCTGTGTCAATTATTTGAGATTTAGGGTGGGTGTTGGAAAAGGCCTTAAAAAAAAAAAAAAACACCACACATTTCTACATTCTCATCCATTTGGAAAATGCAAATCAAAATGACTTTGAGCTTCTATCTTACACCTGTCAGAATGGTTAAGGTCAAAACCACAAAGGACAGTGATGTTCACGCAGGTGTGGATCAAGGGGAACACTCCTCCATTGCTGGTGGGTGTGGAAACTTGTACAGCCACTATGGGAATCGCCTTGGTGTTTCCTCAGAAAATTGGGAATCAATCTACCTCAAGACCCAGTCATAGCACTACTGGGAACATAACCAACAGATGTTCCATCTTATTACAAGGATACTTGCTCAACTAAACTATGTTCATAGCAGCTTTCTTTGTAACATCCAGAAAGTGGAATCAAACTAGATGCCCCTTAACTGAAGAATGAGTAAAGCAAATATGGCATATTTACACAAGGAAATATCATTCAACATCTTGAAAGATGACATCCGGAAATGTGTAGGCAAATAGATGTTATTAGAAAAAAAACTCATCCTGTGTGAGGCAATATACACCCAGAAAGTCAAATACAATATGAAGTCACTTATAAGTGTTAGCTATTAAGTAAGGGATAATTGTGCTACAATCCATTAACGCAGAGACACTAAGTAGAAAGAAGGTCTCTGGGAGCTGGGAGGTGGGAAGGGTGCATGTATCTCCCTTGGAAAGGTAAATAGAATAGGTTTTGCAGGTGTACTAGACTTGAGTGGGGATGGAAACAGGAGTTACCAGATTGGGGAGTGAGTAAGAGAAGGAAAGGGACAACTCAAATTGGGGAGTCTTTCTGGGATGATGTCAAAATTTAGTGCTGTGTGTGGAAGCTTCATGGTGCACTATAACTGCTATAGTAACTCTAGTGTGGTCGCCTAAAAGTGGAAGGTACTGAGCCTGAACCAGCCAAGGCTTCCAGTCTTGGAACTGGGACACCAACTCAATCACAAATCCTTTCTTCTACAGCCTATCCAGTCTTCAAGATGTTTGGTGTTGATGGAATAGTGGCTCAGAGCTGTGGACGTGTCCAACCAATGACTGGTCTAACATTAGGCTCACACCATGAGAAGGAATCCAAGCACAACGCTTCCTGGATAACAAGTAACAGGACGATGCAGGGACGGGGTCGGGGGCAGGGAGGGGAGTAGTGATGTCTCTGACTGTTTTGTGTACTATTGGGATCATTTTCCTCCTAATGGCCTGCTTTGGCTAGCCTTGGTAAGCCTAGTCTTGTTGTTATGCCTTGTTAAGTAGATATCCTTAGGAGGCCTGCTCTTTTCTGAAGGGAAATGGAAGAGTAGTGGATCAGGGGGAAAGGGAGGGAGACTAGGATGAGTGGAGGAAGGGGAGTCTTTACTTGGGGTGTATTATATAAACAAACAATACATTCTAGAATGAGGAAAATGTTATTTTTATTTTCCACTGTTCTATGAACATGATTTATCGTTGTCCTCTGTTCCATTGCTTTCACCTTTTATCTTAAGCCTTAATTACTTATTTTGTCTTTTTTGATAAGAACATTTATATGATAAATAGTTTTAATTGGGATAAGAATTTTATTAAGATGCATTCAACAGGAGAGTGGATAATTGACACTTCGCTACTAGGTCATGTCAGCGGTGGGGACTAATGTGGGCTAGAATGAATCAACTGACTGAAGGTTCTGAAACACTGAGTCCAAATAAAGATATATTTATTTCATCTAAACTGCTTTTGGGCATTTGTCCTAGTGAGAATGAAATGTGACTAATATTCTTTTATTACCAATCAACTTGAATTAAACATAAAACCCAACAATGACAAACAATTCCAATGTATTACAGTTTTACTAAAAAAAATAGATTACAGTTTTAAGCAATAGAGAATTTATACTGGAACATATAATGAAATATTTTCATGTGAGAAAATTATAGAGCTTTAATAAAAGTAGTGCTACAGATTAGCCTGTTGATATTAAATAGGAAGGGTTGTGCAGCTGATTCACTTAGGTAAATGATGAAAGATTTTTGCACTCTGAACAGAATGTAAGTAGTTACGTTTTAGAATAAGAAGTATCTCCTACGTAATATAGTCCTCCTGATAAAACTTATTTTGCTCATATTTATTTGTAAAAAAGAAATTGTTAGCTGATTTAAAATCTTTGATATTTACTTTACCAATTTGTTTCCTCCCATAATACAATATTTGAGGCTCTATGTCAAGAATTTAAAAATGCATATGAAGCTACAATTTAAAATACATAATTATATCAGATTTCATGGTCTTCTACTGAGTAATACAGCTTGTTAGTTTATACTATGACCTGTCAAGTAGAAAAACCTCAACCAACTGAAATACCAATGCATCATGCCAAATCAATGTTTAAGAATTGGGTATAAGATATAGACAATAACAAATCCAAATGGCAGTGTTTCACAATCAGCAGCTCTGAAGACTTTCTGTGATAAAATTATCAGGCAGAGCCATTCATACTTTCAAATCTGACCTTCAAGTGCTCTCTCAGGTATGCACAGTGAAGTTTTAGGGGAGTGTTATCCTACCAGGACTCCAGAAGAGATTGGTGGTGGTGCAGGGCAGCTACTGGAAATATAAATGTGAAGGCTATTCCATTTACGAAGGCCTGTCTTCAAGAACAAGTGCTTTGCCAGCCCCTTATCTGAGTTTTGTAAGGGCTGAACTGAGTTGAATGAAGATGACCATCCAAGTGAGACTTACTCTTCTGTCCATATGAACAAATGGAGGTAGATTTGCACAAACAGGACCAGCATAAGACTGGGGACTGGGTTGTTCAATATTCAGACATAGATGAGGAGGGTCTCCTGAGACAAAGGCTATCTCTAGGGAGACATTGGCAGTGAAAGCTGCTGGAGCAGAGGAATCCTTATCTTCCATTGCTTAGCCACTGGTGATTTGCCTTTGTTCCAGAGACCACTTCATACATATGACCACGTCTGTAACCCTGGTTAAACACAGCGTGCCACAAACAACAAAACAAAAAGACATGGCAGAAGAGTGACTTATTGTGCAGAGATTGTATAGTTCATGGGAGACAGGAAAGTAAGAGAGTCTGAAATGTGAGTGTGATCAAATACATCATATACTTGTTTAAAATGAAAATTAAAAAAAGACTTTAAAAAGGAAAAATACTATACTTAATATTTTATAACTACAACGCCTAATAATTCAAATCATAAAACATTTTCATTCACACTTGTTCAGACTACCATAAGAAGGAATAATGAATGGTCCATGGGCAAATTACTGGGACCCTTGTCATTAAATAGCATGTGCATTTAAAGAAAGAAAGGTGGGGCCTTTCGTTCTGGAACTCCTGCTCCTTCCACAGCTGGTTCAGATAATTTTAGTTATTACCTCTACCCATTTAGTGGTTACTAGAAGGAGGAGAGACTGCTCTATTGTTTTTATTTACAGACTACAGTCTCCTTTATTTTGGAGGTTAACTAAAGAACATGTAGGACTTGAAGAAAAACCGAATAAGAGGCAGAGCAGGCAGGATACCAGGGAGCTCTTCGTTAAAATGTTTGTAAGTCAACACATTTCTCACTTGGTTCAAGAATTCATCAAAGGTTAAGATGAGTTGGGCCTGTATAATTGTCTTCTTGGTACCTAAATCTGGTCCCTTGTAGCTCTTGGGCCATGTTACTGGCGTTTACTTGTTCCACGAGATGCTTCTGAGCACAACATTCATTCAGGGCTGTCAGGAATTTAGACCGGTTTAACTTGTGTTGATTAGCCTTGGCCAGGACTTCAGACAATGTTTGATCTCAATGGGAGGCACTGGAACATCCTGTCCACGGGCTGTGTGATATTTCCTTCACCTCGGCAATCAATCTCTTCCAAGACAGCCCTGTGATTTGTTTCCTGATCAGCAGATACGCTGTGTTCTTTTCTAGTCTGTATCAGAACATGAGGTAGAGGCAATTGTTTCCAAGGTCTACAGTAGGAAAACTGTGACTTGTTCGTTGTATTTAAACAATACGCAGTAGGATGAGAAGGGGATGTGAACTCAAGGCTTACATTAGACTTTACAGGGCACTCTGGTCACCATGTTACCTGAAGAGAGAGAGGGTTAGGCTAATTCAAGAGCGGGTATCCCACTCAGTACTCCACTAGTGCTAAACCACAGAGTTGCAACAAACCCGACAGGGCTGCTCAACATCCAGCTTTCAGATAGTAACAGAGAATCTAATCTATGTGGGGACAGGAAATTGGTCTAGTGCATGCGCTGTTTTTAATTTTGCTGAAGTGAGTGGTGGAAATTCAGATGGTGAGCTATTAGTAACTGTTCAAGTTGATGCATTATCTTGTAGATATGTGGGTCAAGTGCAGGTGTAGAACTATACTCAGGTATTTTCGGAACAAGATCTAAAGTTGAATTTACATACCAGGGTGGTGGCTTGTGGGTAAAAGCAATATTTTAAGCACATGTAAACAATCACAGCATCACCATATATTTTCCCTGATATTTTAAGATAAGTTATTCTCTCCACCATCATCAGGAAATGATATTTTAGGTCTGTTTCATAGACCTCACCATACTGAAGACAATTGCCCGCTCTGTGTCTTGACTATATTCTGTTTTGTGTTCCCTGGAGCAGTGACCAATAGTATGTGCTTGAACAAATAGATATAAGATACTTACCAATTCTTGGAAAAAGAATACACTTGCGAGACATTTGTAATACAGAGCAACTGCGTTTTACATGGAGGATGCAAGATATCAGTGTCCAGCATGCTGAGAGGAGTGAATCTTGTCAGGTCTTCTCCAGTGTCAGTGTCTGGTTCATCTGTCCCAAAACCATATAATTTCTCACAAGCATTATACAGTCCAAAATTTATAAATGATTGAGGTGTGCATGTCACACAGAACAAATAAGGCTGGTCCTTTGCTCTTTGTGTGAGCAGAAGAAAGACATCTGTAAATCTTCATTCATGCCCTATGAAGAATGGCATCTAATAATAAATCACAGGGATTCTGTAACCAACAAGAAGCACTGTCCTTGCATAGACATTCATGTACGCTATTCCTATGTAGTGGGAGTAGCCATAGAAGTTACTTGCTTGTTTTGTACTTTGAATTCTTTACATGCTGATTGTAGTCCCCTCCCTCACCGCCTCCCAATCCCACCCTCCCTGCCGGTACCCTTTCCCACCCTCCCCTAGTCCTCAAAAAGGAAGCTTTCTTCCCCTAATATCTTACTTCTGCCTATTAATCTCATCTCTAAATAATTTTTTAAAAGAAAAAAAAAAAAGATCCTACCACTGTCATATGTGTCCCCACCACAACAGTTTTGATTTTACATTCTCTGGTCATCATAGTGTGTAAAAATATACCGAGATTTTATTTATTCCATCCAAGATTTTGGTACAGGCATATACTTGAAGTATCTAAGGGTAGTAAACAGAACCCTGTAATGCAATACAGACAATAGCAATAAATAATTACCCAGTCAAATCTGTGTTCAGGAACTTTGATCTTGTCTTGGTTATTGTAATAAATATTGTTGGATTTTTATTTCTCACAAACTAGATTGTTTTTATTTTTCTGTAACATTTGAGCATAGACACATCCTGGGGTCATGTGAAGATTGCTCATAGCCACCATCTGCATTGGGGTTCCATTACTGAAAAGGAAATATGAATTCAACCTTTGGCATATTCTAGGCAAATGGTAGAGAGGGAACAGTCCAGCTATGTCTTCATCCTTCAAGAAAGAGGAAAGATGCTCATACACCTTAACTCTGCTCACCTGCTCTCCAGGTGAGCTTAGGAATCAGTTCACACGTAGCTAAGATTGAGTATATGTCTGTTCTGTATTCTTTCAATGGATGTCACAGGCCCAGGTTACGTGTAACACAAACCATACATTGAGAATTATTACAACAGAATGCTTTTAAAATTAGAACCTATAAAAATGTATAGGAGACTGAAGAGAGATCAAAAACACGCTGCTGCCTATGATTTACAATAACAGCAAAGGAAAAACTTTGGTAACAAGTACATATAACAGAGCAGAGGAGTGTATGAAATAAGCTAAATGAAATAAGATGACAGTAGTACAATTTGTAAAATAAAGTGACACAAGACATGAAAAGAAACAACCTTGGAGATTTTTCTTAATGTTGTTAAATATTGTAAGAAGTAAATAAAACAATGACCCTTTAAAATAATGAGGTCTTTGAGGTACATATGATGACATGTATTTGTAGTTCTATCACTCAAGAAGCTGAAATAAGCATTTCTTTGAGTTCAAGGTATGAGCTACAGAAAAAGACTTCACCTAAACTAAAACAAGTAAATAAACAAAACAGAATCAGTAGCCTGAATTATAAAATTTTTATTTTATAATATTCTCTTTAGAACACCAAAAGTGCTAATGTCCTTGGATGCCTTTTTGCAATTGCTCCCATCACCCAGGAGAGGCACACTGGGATTACAGATGTTCATACTTTTGAATCTGGGAATCTAACTTCCATAGTCACACTACCACAGACACAAATACTATTTATCTACTGAGCTATCTACCCAGTTTTCCTTTCAGTTCTGTGTGAGGACTTATTTGCTCAGTTTAGCAATTTTTCTTACCAAAATTATACATTTTCTCTAATGTACAAATGTCATTCTTTTCTTTTGAACTAGTTTTTTACATGAGCCATTTAGTTTTGCAAAGACCTGATGATCAAGTAAATGTTTCTGAGATAATACCTTTTGAATGAACCAAATAAGATATTCCTGGCTTCATCCCACGTCTTATTGATGTGTTGCTATTATATTGTTGTTTTATCTTGCTGAGTCAGTTCTTATTTTGGTTTATAAGCTATGTAGCTGGGTAGGACAACTGTTTTGTAATGTGACAGCTTGCAAAGGTCCTTCCTATACTATGAGGCTTTCCAGACCAATTCCTCCAGGTTCCTTGTATGAAGAACATTATGTCTTTAAAAAAATTACCAGTCTTGTTTCACATCTGAAAATTATCTGTGCAATGATAATAGCCCATATTGCTTAAGGAGTCGGCTGTACTCCTTTAGCCAAGAACTTGAAGTGAGGCTTCCCAAAACAGACACTCAGATAGTGCATGGCTCTTTCTGGAAGTAGAATTATACATGTAATGTAACTGCATTAAATATATATTCACATATGTATCTCTACATATATTATGTGCACTTTGGTCTGCACCCTGTGTTGGTTTGAATGACAATTTGCTCCACAGGCTCTGGCATTTGAACACTCAGTTTTCAGTTGGTGGTGCTCACGGAGGAGTTCTAGAAGATAAGATGTTGATGGAAGTAGTAAGTCCTTGGGGTAAGAGTTTGAGGTTGCAAAGACTTGCCTCAATTCCATTGAGCTTTCTCTGTTTCTTGCTTGACTTAACTACATGCTTGGTCCCTCTCTTCTGTCCTCATGGACTTTTCTGTCTTTGGGATGAAAAATCATTATAAACGCTTTTCTGTATGTTGTCATGATTAAGGCATTTTATCATAAATAGAAAATAAAGAGTCCATATCCTTAGCTTTACTTATTTCTCCTCCTTTGTCTCACTGTGCATTACCTTACTCCCACACACCCCCCCATTAGTGTTCTCCCACATTCTCAGTATCCTTTTCATAGCTTCTCTATAATCCTATCCCCCTTCCTGGAGTTCTTTCTCCCTTCTTGTCCCTATGGTCCCTGTCTACTTTCCCAGCTTCTGCTATTACTTCAAGTTATTTAGCAAAATCTCCTGGTTTGAAATTATTATCTACCTAAGAAAGAATACGTCGTTCGTCTTTCTGGGTTTGATTACCATAACTAGTATAAAAATGTTAATTTCCTTGCAAAATTTGTCATTTCAGTTATATTGATAGCTGAGTAAAATTTCATTGCCTGTACATACCATATTTAATTCCTTGTTGATTTCCTCAGTGACCCACTGGTCATTGAAACAGACTTGCTTTGTTTATATATCCCCATATATTTTCTAAAATTTCTCTTCTTAATTTCAAGTTCTTTTTTTTTTTTTTTTCATTTCATTTAGGTTTACCATCTAAAACATGTTCCATTTTGTAGAGTGTCCTAAGTTTCTCATAGATGTATACAGTTGTTGCTGGGTGGATTATTCTTTCTATACATACCTGGTAATTCCTTATTATTAATAATGTAGTTCATTTCTGAAATATACTCACTAATGTTTTGGTGTCAATGCTAAGGAATTTATATGATTAATTATAATTGTTTGGTGGTGTTGATATCTTATACTCCTTGCTCTGTGGGATCGGTTGCACCACCATTCACAGTATACATATTTGTTCTCATTTTTCTTCTTAATATGTTGTTCTTTCTGCTGATATTCATTGGCCTTTGACTTTGATTCTCTCGTCATGAGTAGAACTCCCCTTATTGATTCTGTTTTCTAATTGCTAGGAATATAGTCTTTCACCTTTTCTGTGTTTTCCAGTGAGGTTGCTTCCTGCAAACAGAAAATACAGCATGGTCTCTCATCAGTCACCTCAGCTTGCAACTCACTTGGTAGCTAAGACAAGACTTGCTTTTCTCATCCTCCTGCTTCTATCTCCCAAGTACTGGAATGATAGCTGTGTTCCACCATGGCTGGCTCCATTTTGGTGTTTTCTAATTAAGGTCTTTCCCAGTTCACATTTGTTTATACACTCTAGGGTTTGCCATCTTCAGTTTTCTACTGGACCACACTAATTATGGTTTAGATAACTGATCCTGGATTCATTGTATTTATTTTCAATTTGATAAGTCTTTATAACTCCTTTAGTCAGAAATATCTCTTTTCTGATTATGGTAACGCTAATTAGTAGTTGCTTCATTCGATGATTCTGACTCTATTGAGAATTCTGTTGTCATTTTGATTGGTACACCTTATAACTTTGGGGTACAGTTCTTAAAACGTTCAATATTCTTTGTTTCTGCAATCTTTATAGGATTTTCCCTGTTTTGTGCCGTGAGCAGGTAATTTACTTTATTGTATTCTTTACTTAGATGTTTCAATGTTTTGGGAGATAAGGGAAATTTTGTATTTTCTACCGAATAAATCTTTTTGCCTTTAGCTTATACTCCATAGCATCTTGTACACCAATGTGTCTGCCCATCCTACACCCAACCATTGTTTCACTCCTCTTCACTATACTAAAGTTGAGACACCCTGCTGAACCAGAAACCATGCAGGCCAGTGGAATTTATGGTGGGCTGCCCACTCCTGGACATTTACCTTACTCCCTCAGTGTTTGTACCCCCTAGCCTTAACCACCATTCTCTCTTCTCTACTATGTCCCAACTCACAGCTTGGGTTTGGGGCAGGGTGGAGAACGTGCTGGACTACAGGCCACACTCACTTCTGAACTCCAGGAGGAGCCTCACACATGGGTCACCCACACTCTCTGTGTTCCCACCAACCATATCCCCTATCTCACCACTCCTCTTTGCCCTTTCTCAACACCCTGATCATGTAGAGACCCCTGGTGGACCATATTCCACCATGGCCATCAGCAGTCCTGCCCTCAACATGAGTGAAGACCCTTTGCTCAATTACAGGTCACTACAAACAGAAGGCGAGAGAGAAAACAGAAATTCAGGAAGCTTATAAAGGCCCCACCATACACACACTGAAAAACCAACTCATAATTTGGCACCTAGGCCTATAATCACCCAAACCCAAATGCATAGTTTCCAGTGTAATAACACAGTCAACATCAGCCAAGAGAATGAGTCACCACCACAACCGAGCCCTCCTAGTACAACAAACCCTACATCTCCTAACACAACTGAAACACAAGAAAAAGGACCTCAAAACCACGTTTATGAAGATGATTGATGTCTTTAAACAGGATATGAATAACTCCTTAACAAAACTAAGAAAAAGACAAACAAAAATTGGAGAAAATTCATAAATACCTCAAAGACAAGAAAATACAGCTTAAGGCAATGAATGAAACTGTTCAAGCTCTGAAAATGGAAATAGTAGCAATAAAGAAAACACAAATTTTAGTAACTATGGAAACTGAAAAAACCTGCTATGCAAATAGGAATTATAGATGCAAGTATCACCAACAAAATACAAAAGAGATGGAAGAGATCATCTCGGGCTTTGAAGTTACCATAAAAATAAAAAAAAATCCGTCAAAGAAAATGTTCAGTGGAAAAGATCTCTGACATAAAACATACAGAATATCTGAGACACCATGAAAAGACTAAACCTAAGAATAACAGGAATAGAAGAAGGATCCCAGATCAAAGGCACAGAAACTATTTTTAACAAAATCACAGGGAAAAATCTAACTGAAAGATGGACATGCCTATAAAGGCACAAGTAGCTTATAGAACCCAAAATAGATTGGAGCAGAGAAGAAAGACACCTTGCCATGTAATAATCAAAGCACTATACACAAAGAACAACAAAAAATAAATAGAATTAAAGTCTGCAATGGAAGAAAGCCAAGTAGCTTATGAAGGCAGACTTGTGAGAATCATACCCGACTTCTCCATAGAGGCTCTCAAAGTAAGCAGGACATGGGCAAATGTACCTAAGACTCTAAACGCCACAGATGCCAGCCCAGGCTACTATACCCAGCATAAAGAATGAAAGCTGAGTGCTTAGAAGATGACAGATCTGAAGGAATCATTACTTTTATATAACCAAAAAATAATTGGATGGGCGTGTCCTCCACTAGGCGTGCAGGAAAGCCACTGAAGTGACCCTTTCTTCTCCATGAACTGAAAAATAAATGCTTTAGGTGATGACTCACAAACTTCAGATTTTTTTTTAATTTTTTTAAAAAAAATTTATTTATTTATTTATTATGTATACAGCATTCTGCCTGCAGGCCAGAAGAGATGGTTGTGAGCCACCATGTGATTCCTGGGAATTGAACTCATGACCTTTGGAAGAGCAGTCAGTGCTCTTAACCTCTGAGCCATCTCAGATTGTTAAAAGTTGATTTTATGACAGATTCTACCTAGTCCCTGCAATCCCTTGATAATCGCAAGTGAAATTTCAAAAGGCTTTAAAACTTTAGAGACTAGCATTTCCTCTGTGACACATTAAAGTGATCTGATATTTTCATTTGGTTTTTAACTTGTCACTTTTAAATATTCTTGCAGAACCGTAATTTTTAATGAGTCCACTGTGTGTAGGGATGTGTATATGTAGTATGTATGTGTGCGTATGTGTGAATGTGTATATCTGTGTGTATGTGATTTGTGTGGTATGGTGTGGTTTGGTGTTTGTGTGTGTGTGTGTGTGTGTGTGTGTGTGTGTGTGTGTGTGTGTGTGTGTGTGCATGGTTCCCTGTCTGATTACAATGCCCATATTCCATAGCATGTGCATGGAAATCAGAAGTCAGCCTTCGGGTATCTAGCCTAGCACTTCCACCTGTCTTCTTTTAAACTGAGAGTAAATAGATTTAATTATTAGTGTATTTTAGGTGCACATGAAAATTCATTTTATAATTCTTACTATATGCTCCTGATCACTGATACTTGGTCCCACTTCATCATCAATATTCTTCACCAAATTCTAAAACTGGTGTAATCAATGAGCCTATATTCACCTATTGTCATCTATCATCCTTAGTCTTTGTATTATAATTCATTTCCAGTGTCATACAGTCTAGGGCTTTTGAGTGTGCATTAATAGTATCTACTGTTCAATTATCATGAAATATATTTCTATTACCTGTAAAGTCTCAAGATCTGCCTTTCCTTTCCTTTCCCCATCCCCTCAGCTCTTTTTACATTTCCAGTTTTTCCTATCTAGAATGGCATGCAGTATGTTACCTCTGCAGACTGGAATCCTCCTGTAAAATAACATGAGCATTTAAAGAAAGGAAAGTTTGGTCATAGGTGATGAAGCAATGCTAATTACTAGCTGCCGGTTCCTAGCACACCTGGTTCAGAACACTTTTTTTTGCTGCCTCTGGCAATTTGTAGTATTTAACTGGAGGGAAGTAAGACTAGTTTATTGTGTTAATTTACAGTCTCCACTCTCCTTCCATTTTGGTGGCTAACTAAATAGGTTGTAGGTCTTAAAAGAGAGCCTAATGAGAGGCAAGCAGATAGGACACTGGGAGGCTTCTAGTTACAAATATTTGGAAATAAACACACTGCTCACTAAATTCATGAATTCATCCACAGACTGGGCCTGTATAATCATCCTCTTCTGGCCTAATGGATCCCTTGCAGCCTATGGGCCGTGTGACTGAAGTTTACTGGGTCCACTTGGTTCTGGTGAGTACCACACTTGCTCAGGGTAATCAAGATTTTAGACAGGTCTCGATTTTGTTGATTAGCATTGTCCATGTCTTCAAACACAGTTTGGTATTGATGGGAGTCATATGACATCCTGTCTGAGGCCTCGGTACTATTTCTAAGTTTGGCAGTCAATCTTATCTACAACAGCGTTGACATTGTCTTGTCATTTGCAGATATGGTGGAGGTTTTGTTTGTCCATTTGTTTGTTTGTTTGTTTTCATTTTTTGATTTTGTGTAAGAACCTGAAGTAGAGATAATTCTTTCTTTCTTTCTTTCTTTCTTTCTTTCTTTCTTTCTTTCTTTCTTTCTTTTTATTTACTTTACATCCTGGTGTAGCCCCAACCCTCCTCACCTCCCAGTCCCATCCTCCCTCCCTCTCTTCCATTTCTTCTCCCCCATTCCTCAGAAAAGGGGAGCTCCCCTACCTATCCTCCTTAGTTATTCAGGCTACGTCAGGATTGAACATGCCCTCTTTCCTGTAGCCTGGCAAGACTGTCCCACCATGGGGAAGTAATCAAAAAGCTGGCAACAGAGTCTATGCCAGAGAGAGCTCCCAACTCCCCTCGATAGGGGACCTATATGAAGTCTGAGCTTCCCAGTGGCTATATCTTTCTAGGGATCCTAGATCTAGTTCATGGAAGGTCCTTGGTTGGTGTCTCAGTCTCAACAGGCCCCTCTGGGCCCCAGTCAGTTGGGACTGTTGATCTTCTTGTGAAGCTCCTGTCACCTTGAGGTCCTTTTATCCTTCCCCCCAGCACTTTTCCATTAGACTCTCTATGCTTCTCCTAATGTTTGCCTGTGAGTCTCAGCATCTGTTTCAAAACACTGCTGGGTTGAGTCTCTCAGAGGACAACTCTGCTAGGCTCCTGTCTATAAACATCCTTAATAGTTTCAGAGGGGTGGGATTGGATCGGGCCAGACAGTGTTTGGACATTCCCTCAGACACTGCTTTATCTGTTCTATCTTTATCCCTACAGATCTTTCAGGCAGGGTGACTTGGAGATAAAGTTTTATAACATGGTTTTTAGTAAGAAATGTGTATATTATCTGTAATTTTTTTCTTTTTGATATTTTCGTAATACATTTACTGATGCAGCATTATGATGACTCTAGCAGGTCTGGAATTGTAGTTCAGGGATCGAGCATCCATACAGCATGAGAATGCGCTGTGATCACCAGTATTACGTCAAAATGAGGAAACATAGAGCAGTGAGCCACCTAGGAAATTACAGGAACCCAAATAGTGACTACTGCAGCCACACCTGAAGCAGGAAGTGCAGGCAGAGGTGACACAAGCCAGAAAATATTCAAAAGAATTTAAAGAAGAGGGAATAAAAACTAATGATAAGAGAATAAAATGAAAAAGTACAAAGGAAAGGTTACACTATTGAAAAAGTGTAGAGGGAGAAAATATAGGCAGAGAGAGGGGGGGGGAGAATTTACCTTTTAGAAGAGGAATAAACAAAAGAATAAAGAAGATAATGACATAAATTATTTTTAAAACATATCCCATGAAATAATCAACTGCTTGGCAAATTTCAAATATTTTTTGATAAGAGGCTAAATCACTTACACAGAATCTCCACAGAAAGTCTTCCTCAGGACTTAAAGCTCTAGAAGAAATCACAAGAATGTTGTCCTTGAATTTCTTTCCAGAATGGTAAATTGGAGTTTACCAAAATTGTAATAAGAAGGGTGTATTTTTCTTGTAGGATTGAGCGAAATCAAATTTGGCATGAGATATGATTGGTCTTAATTCTATGTCTAAGTAAAGATTACAGGATTGCTCAGAGAATGGTGAAGAAATTACAGTGTAAAGTCTCTGGATTGTGGAGGCACTGCTCTTTCCTCTGTGTCAGGAGCCCTGTTGCTTTTGTGTGTGTGTGTGTGTGTGTGTGTGTATTCTTTCCAATATATAAATATATATGTATATATATACATGTATGCATATACTTACATATACATATACAAACACACACACATACTAGGAATTGTGTTCACATTAAGTATTTGATATGGGGTTACAATTTCTTTGATGGGGACCCTACATGCCAAACTATGATTGCTTACATGAGCATGGGTGGGAAGTGATTTGTTCAAGCATGGCCTGCTTTTTAATGGTTACATCCCTGAAGAAACTGACAGCCCTTCCTCCAGCATCCCTTAGCTGATAATCTTACCTCATAGATGGGAGGGCATCATAAGACCTTCCCCTAGGAAAGTGAGTGATGTCATGGTCAACATTTTTGGAGTTGTTGTACTGGTAACCACAGGTGACATGCGTTCATGAATTCAATGGCATGTTACACCCAGAACACATCATTTTATCAAGTATATATACACTTATATTTTAGTAAATTCATATTCTATGTCTTAAATTTTGGCAAGGAGGTCATCATTAGGCAGTAACAGAGTTCCTTTTCCTTACTTTGAAGAACGTAAACACAAACCAATAAGATATGATTTATAGATAGAACTACTCTGTTGAAATGTGATATAAAGTAGAAAAATGTAAGTGTTTATCATAGTTTCTATAAATGAAAAATAAAATTTAATTTTTAATTATTGTGTTAAAAGACCATTTATGTATAAGGAATATTTTACAAATGCAGGGTAATCTAACTTTTATAACATAGATTAAAACTTTTACAAGACATCACAGATAATAAATAATACAATTTGGAAATAATATTATAATTCTGATTTTCTCATATGAGATTAATAAATTTTACAAGCCTGAAGAAGGGATATAGTGACAAGTTTCTCTCAGAAAGGTAGAAAAAATATACAACGTGTGTGAATTTAGCTGGCAAGCCATCAGTTACTTTGAAACTGTGAACAGCATGAATGGCATCTATTTTTAGCTTTCTCATTTCATTCATACGCACACGCCTACACTGGAGCATTACTCCATCTCCTCGCCTCTGAAGTTTTAAATGTCAGGCTCGTCTGGCTATTTGCACTAGGGGTTCTTTCTGATGAAGAACTGTGAGGGTTAGTTTTAATTGTCAGTGTAATTGATTTAAAGGACATGTAGAACATTAATAAACCCCACAACTGCAAATTGCTGTGAAGATGTGTCTAGAGATACACAAAAGCATTGTACTGTATCTATATTCTAAAATAAAAGATAGAGAGGGAAGAAGTGACTGTAATATATGCATGTTTATCTCTTTTCCTGGACACCGTAAAATGAGAAACTTGTGCCAGTGTGACTTTCAACAATTTTGGAAGTGGAGTGAATTATACAGCTTCTTCAGGAAAGAGGGTTGCTATTTTCCTGAGCAATATAAGGTGCTATCAATGAACAAGAACTCTTCTGTGCAGTATATATGCCCCCCCAAATTTAAACAAATAAATAAATAAAAATAAAAAGAGAAAGAAAGAAATCCTAAAGCAAGCAAAAAAACAAAACAAAACAAAACAAAAACAAAAAAAAAACAAAACAAAAAACAAAAAACAAAAAACAAAACAAAACAAAACAAACAAACAAACAAAAAAACAAAAAAAACAAAACAAAACAGATTCAGACAGGGTAGCAGGGCAAAAACTGAAGCTGAATTAGAACCATATGGGAGCAACTCATTTCAAGAGACTTCTTAGGCTGAGAGTCATTCTTCAAGCCATAGAAGCATGTGGCAAAATGCCAGGAGTATGAAGAAACTCAGCTGAAGAAAATAAAGAAGGTTTGAGACCAGGAAGAAAGGAAATGGTCATTCTACCTCAGAAGGCTCTACAGTCAAAAGAAGAATTGTTTCTTCACAAGTGACACTGTGAAAGGCATCATTCGAGTTTATAACACTATCTGACTTCACATAAAAGAATAATATGTAAAAAATCTACCATCACAATTTGTGATCTAGTGCGGACTGATGATTTTTTAAAGATTACCCTGAAATATTCACGTGTTACTTTCATTTATGTGAACACTGGAATAAATATCAAAATTCTAAGGTATGTTATTAATCTAGTGAAGGATAAATTTTTTCTCACCCTGAGTACAGGTATTTCAGAGATAAATTTTAATGTTAAAATTACAAGTATCAGATTACATAGACAAAAATCACGATAATTATAATGTTGGTTTCATTAGTTTATGTAAAAATGGGATTCTTGTGTAAAAGTATTTAAAATTCTTATGTGACGAATGACTTGTTATGAGCATTTTATAATTATAAACATTGTTAAGTTCCACTGTTAGGTACTTATCTTTTTTATTTTCTACAGTAAATAATGTACATATACCATACTTCTTTCTTCATAAAACTACAGCTTGAGTTTAGGAAGTTTACCAAATAAATACCACTAATTTCTGTGCTAGAATGTTTTGATCAATGTAGCATTATAGGTCTCCTAAAAACTGGTACTGAGTAGCTTTCAGATGCTTTGAGTAGAGGAGAAGAAACATTATCAAAATATATTTTATGGACTGCTTTATATTAGAAATAAATATTTAAAAAAAAAATTTGGACTTAAGCAGCTGTAGTTAATCTTGAAGCTTTGCGTTGAAGATCAAGGAGACTTCTTGAATGTTGGTTAAGTAATACTTTCACAGCTAAAAGAATTGACTCCTAATAAGTCATAGTTGACATTTGGACATTTGTAAGTTATTAGGGAAACATATGACACATTCCCATGCCAACCAGGTACTTGAGCCAGCTGTAGCAGTAGTGAGAAAAATGTTTCTTTATTGGATAAATAGTTGTAGGAAGAAGATACTAAAACTCAATGCCAAATCACCCACTGGTTGACCTTTATGGGAACAGGGACAAAGGCACAAGGAGATTAGTGAGAATTCAGCAGGGACTTTTTTATCTTTTTATTTTACTGCAATGTTGTGTAGTTTGGAACTAAGCCTGGGGGAAATGCAAATTGCCAATTTCAAGAAGCTTGGGTTTTGTGTTGGGGATAGAAAGACCGGGGCTTAGTGTTTTCTGCAGTGTTGTTATAAGTCCTTCATAGTGAGATAAAAACAAATAAACAGTATAAAAATGATTTTTCTTTCTTTTGTCTCATGTACTTACTAAAGATATATTGTTATTGTCTAATGTTCACTGAGGTCATTATCTTCCTGTGTTTGCATTTATCCTTAATCTCTGAATGAGGGGTTATCCAAATAAGTAGTCTTGTTAAGCCAATTAACACAATTACCATAGAAGATAAGACCAAAAATAAATCTACATGAAAACAGTTGTGCCCATAAATTAAGATTATGATCATAGTTTAGACGGGAGATAAATCTATGATAAGCAGTCAGGTTTAAAAACTACTAAATCAGGAATCAGAGTTATGGCTCAGCACTTTCAAGTGCTTACTGCTCTTGAAAAAGACCTGCATTTAGTTCCCAACAGCCATATGGTGGCTCATGTTCACTTACACTTCCAGCTCCAGAATATCTGATGTCCCCCTCTGCCTTTTTAAGCTTCTTCATGCTAATGGTGCACACAAATTTATTCAGGTACATATAAAAAATAAATGGATCTTTTAAAAGCTATTGAGTTAGAGATATCTGTAAAATAAAATATAAACATGAGTTAACTATTTAAATCTTCCTATAGGAGCTGAAGAAGAGTCCTGGGGGAAAAAAAGCTGTATTAATTAGTTTGAGTGAGTGAGAATTTAGGGGAAAGGAAAATGGGGTAAGACTATTTGTAGCTACCTACAAAATTAAGGAGATATGACAGAGAATGAAAGGTATGGACCATAGCATGAATAAATTCGGAAGGACCCAGAACAGGGAGACGTTTGTTACTTTACATGCAGATTTAGAGCCTCAGGACACTGGTTACTGTAAAGTGCCTAAACTCTAATGATACATATAAAATGTAAACTTTATGCATCAGGCTCTGTGATCATCTCAGAGAAGACAGAGAAATTTAAAAGCCAGACGACTAGCATGCTGACTGTGAGATTCTGTTTCTAAACACCATGAAAGATGAATCCATGAAATCTTAACCAAGTGCCTGCAGAGGACCTGGATTTAGCTCCCAATACTGACATGGTGGCTCACACACATCTATGGCACAGTCCCAGGGGTCCTGAAAGCCTCTTCCAGCCTCCGAGGGCACTGCATCCATGTGATAGACAGACATGCAGGCAGGCAAACACTCAGATACACAGGAATTAATCTTATAAACAGTATTTGACATGACAATACCAGCTTGATGACTTTGCCAGTCAACATGTCAATGTGAATAGGGAAATTCAAGATACAATTCCTTAATGAAGAGCTGCTGGAAATCAGTGATGATTAAAGATGGAAAATCAGTCTTCTCTAGAGGTGGGCCCTCTGATAGGCTGTCCATTCTGAAGTGATCAGCCCTAAATACACGTACATAAGGGCAACACTCAAAAGATTCAGTAGGTTTTATGTCAGTACGTGTGTTTGTGTGTGTGTGTGTGTGTATGTGTGTGACTGTTTGACAGAGGAGAATAAAAGAGATGGACCATAGTCCATCAATAGTAATTTAAATAGGAATGTGTTATGCATTCTAGAGGGAGCTTCGGAAGAACATGTGAAAAGCTGGGATGGGGAAAGGAGAGGTGCCAATGAGGTAAGTGTAGTATTCATGTATAATATTATCAAAATTATTGATTTAAAGTTTTAAGTAAATAATCAAAATAAAAGGATATTTTTCCCTCAGTGAATATATCGCAAATATTCCATACCTAGCACAATATGAACACTTAGCTGAAACTGTGGCTAGCTGAAGGACAACCCATGAAGGTCCTGAATACAGGGACCAGGGTATTGCATAGTAAGGGAAAGCAACATGAAGAATTGAAAATAGCAAAAGTTGGTCAACTGCTATTGAATAAGATGTGCAAAATATTGATACTAATAAATTATATAATGATAAACAAAAGTGATAGACATCAGAGATGAGACAAGGGACAGTATTCCTTACAGAAAATATAGACAGTTTTTTTTCTGTTTGTTTTTTAGTGTTCTTAAGGCAGCCTCAGAATGTAAAAATAATGTAAAGAAGGTGCCCATAAACTCTCCTTTTCTTCTGTTCTTTTGTTCTCCTTCCCATGAAATTGGGGTAAGGTTTTATTTATTACTCAGTAAACTACAGTCGTGACTTTCTGTAGCTCTATAATGTATTTTTTGCTTGGGCTATTGGTTTTGCTAAGACAGCCATAAACTGTAGAACTGGTGAGTTACAAAGAGAAGAGGTTTACTTTGGACCATTTTTGGAGAAGCAGAGAAGTCAGTATCCTGATGTCTGATGATATTTTACTGTGGAAAGCCTATAAATGTGGAAGAGAGACTACATAGAAAATGAGACCATAAATTCACTTTGTCACTGCATTGGCAGTTAATGATCCAGCGTTGAGACAAATAGTAATAGTTCCCAAAAGAAAATCATTCTTCTTTTTTTTAAAGGTTTCCCATAAGCCTCACACAATTAAACATATCAATTACAATGGGTAAGTCGTGTATAAGATACTTGTCTCAACGATTCAACAGTACCTTTATGATAGGGTCTTTTGTAACACTGCAAACGTCATAGAATGACAGATTCTATTTGTGTATCCCAAAGAGATGACATCGAAGAAAGAACGACTCTGAAGAGACTCTGTCCACAGATGTTGCTACATGTTGGCTAACAGTGCCTTTTTATATCTGGCCTCGTAAAGAGATTTCCTTGGGTCAACAAGAGCAGGCTTCTTAGGAAGTCTCAGCATCCTAGGGAACACTTATCTGCCCATTGACATTTATTGTGACTTACTATAGATTAAAATATGGTTTTTCCATTGTAGATGAAAAAAATGTCAGTATAAGATAATTTAATAACTCAGGCAAATGTTTCTAAGTGAATATATTAGCTATGCTTATTTGGTTTTATCAAATATCCAGATACTTTGAGCTTACTGAACCAGAAAGTGTTTGTTTTCTTCAGTGACCATAACTTTAATTTTGAAATGTTTATCACTAGCTCGAAAGAGAATTTAAAGTGATAAAAGTTAAGGTTGAAGATTAGCAAACAAGTTACAAAATGGGCAAATATGGTTATTTTCATTAAACTGTTAAGAGTAATCATCTATGTACTGAAAAGGACAGAAAAAGAAATATCATTTGTACTGTGGTTATCTCTACAGATGTATAAACCTCTCAGAGAAAATCAAAGAATTTGACTTAGCAGTGTAGGTACTTGAGCCTATCTGGGATCTTTAACCAGTTATCAATTGGCAAGAGCAAGAATATATTTCTGAGTCTCTATAATGAGCATAACTTAGTGGATATAATAAAAATGTAAACCTGAAAGTGTGGTCTTCATCATTTGTATTACATATATATGAAATTGCTTTGACTCATGACATTGCTACTCAGCGATACTGGATGAACAATACTAGGGAACATAGTGAAACAGGAAGAAAATCCACAAAACATTTATATATACTAAAAAGGGCACATTCATTATCTTATTATACATGTTGGATGTCTTTCTGGACACTTCCTAGCTGCTAAGTGACAGAACCGGGAAATTATTCCTAGTCATTCACTTTGTTTTTAGCAGAGATTGACATTTGTAATAATTACGTCTCAGCCTTCCAGATATTTACTGTAATGCTACAGAATCTCTGTTTAAAGATATTTATTAAATGTATAAAATGTCATTAAGAGAAAAAACAGTTTAACTATGGAACAAAAACCATCGAAGTCAATAAGCTCTGATGTTCCGTGACATGGTGACAAAGGGGTCACCATAATGACTTATCACACATATCACACATAACTACGAGATACAAGCTAGATGTTTAAATCATGGAGTCATAATGATAAAGACAAAATGTTAACTACCTTGGTTTTGTCATTACACATCATACACACGAATTAAAGTATCATACAACATCCTACAGACCTGCAAAGCTAAAAGACTTTTGTTTGGAAAGAATTGTCTAGAACATTTACCATTTTCACTGGGGTAAGGTAGACTTCACCTAAACACAGGTTGTTGTCAAGATTTTTGGCATTTTGTGTATAGATTCATTCTCTTTTTACAGCTTTTTGCTGAACTATGCATCCTCGACAAATCACAAGTACTCACTACAAGTTTTATTATGATGCTTATTAAAATATATCCAGTGTAGACAAAGAATAAGTTTACCAACTTAACACAGGCTTTAGGTTTCCTATCGAAAAGCAAGCTGTAGATTCCCTGGGCACTCCAGAAAGGAAATACAGGTTATGAAAAAATAACATTTACTGCAATATATGTCAGTGAGACAAAGGTCACAAAATGTGAGAAACGAGGAAACAAAATTGACAAGAAACAACAATATAATAAATAATGTCATTGTGATGCTTGAATGCATGTGTGTTATTTCCTGGGCCACAGCACTCTTATATTTCATAGTATATTTAGTACTCAGAAAGTATTGATTTTGAGAAAAAAACACAAAGCAGGAATTATAAGGCAGAATATCTTTGCCTTTCAAGCCATTTGCATCCATAAGGTTAAAATTATTTGATTAAGGGCTTTTAAATCATCTACGGACAAATACAGAAAAACATTACAACACTAAATGAGCACCTAACAACAATTAAATTCTATAGGAATATATTTCTAATAGTCATATACAGAGTCACCACATGACATTGAAATGTCAGTTAGATGACCAGCAATAAAATATGGCTTTACAGATCCTGTGTCATACCTTGTTAAGCCAGAGGTGCTTGCACAACCAGATTGTGCCAAAACAGGAAATAGGTAGAATACATATAAACAGCTGTGAGTACTGTCTGTCATTGTCTTTCTTCTTCGAGCAGGAGAAGGTCACATTCTGCTCTGAAATCTGCAGTAAGTAGCATTCCTTTAGTAAAAGATGAATTTCCTGATGCCAATACAATCATAGCTCGACAGTAACAAAACGTAATATTACTTGCACATATTGATTATTGCCAGAATACTACTTTTCTTGAGAAAATGCTTATTTAATTTTACAAAGCTAAGTACACATGATTTAAGTAGCTTATTTTTAATTTTGGAAATGCTTTTGTACATATATGTGGGAATGAAACCTTTTTTATTCGAAAATCAGAAATAATGTCTATGTCTTTTCAAAGTAGTTATATTGTAGGTATCTTTACTATGAATATGGTTTTTTAGTTCGGGGATTTTTTTATTTAACGTATGTTTCTGTGTGCTGATGCAAGTAATATTAGAATATGTATGAGAGGGTATCCTTGTTAATGATTTTAGGTTGGTTAAACAACATTATAGCAGTAAACTTGAAATAAATGAGTTATTGGTGAACTCAAATAGATCTTTGTGTTTGGGGCAAAAAAAAAAAAGTAATGTTTCTGTAAAGTATTAGGATATCATAAAATCACTTAATGTCAATAAGGAAGTAATTATATGCCACTGGAGAAGATTGCAATTCCAATGGACATTTATTGATGTTATCCTCCATGTGTCTAAATGAGGGACTCAGCTAGTTGATATCTGAAACTATGTAGGCTGCCAAGCTATCTAAACTCCTGAAGTGGGATCAAAGCAGCCAAAATTACAATAACTGTCAATCCTAAGGACTATTACATAATATAATACTCTGTGGTAATTCATGATCCTCTTTGATGCAGCTCATCTATAAGAGGAAGGATGAAATGCAGAAATGAGACTCAGAAATTTCAAGTATTTCAGATCAGGCACAGTCCACATTTCCAGTACCACTGGCTTAATTCAAGGAAGGAGGAGCATTCATTCCTGGAAAATGGAAAAAAGAAAACCTGCTTTTCAGGAACTGACAAGGATACAAGGATGTTGTTTTTACAACATATTTGTCCAGAATGATTTCTAGCAGTTTTGTAGAATTTATGTTCTGTGTTGGCTGCTTCATACCCAGGGAAACATGACAAAGAAATCAGAGTGAAGATTACATGCTACATTGGAATTTAGAAAATATGACAGCATATAATTGAGAGAATGTGACTAGTTATCATGAGATCTGTTTTTCCATTAATGTGCTAACCCTATGTACCTCCGCTGGAGTTTTGTTGACATGTTTTCCTGTCTACATAATCCCTAACAGCATTGCAGTCTCTAGCTCTAAGAACTAAAGGCTTTGAAGCCATAGAGAAGGTGATTATCTTTCAGTTCTGGTACCTGAATCCTTATGACACATCATTATTAAATCTCTAATACTGGTATTGCTCATGTGTAAAGTGGGGTATTGACTCACAGCATTTCCCAACTAGGTTTTTATGAGTTATAGATGAAGCCCATAGAAAGTCACATAGCAAGTGAAACGAAAGACATGGTGTGCCTCAGGTAGGGCAAGGGCGGGGGGGCTTTCAAAAGTTTTGTGAAAAGTATTTATTTATGTATTGTATCCATCTAACTAGACCGTTACTTATTAGCTGTAGTGCAAGAAAAACGATTCTTAATGGTGAGGAGAGATTATTACTTCACCATTTAAAAAGCTAGCTGTGTGTGATGGGAAAATGGCTCAGCAGACAATGCATCTGCTATGCAAGCTTGGGAGTCAGAGTTCAAATCATCATGTAAAAGCCAGATGGGTGTGGCTCCATGCTAATAATTTCAGTACATGCAGAAGGCTGAGACAGAAAATACCCAGAGCAAGTTGTATAGACAGACTAACTGAAATGGTGATCTCTGGGCTCCCTGATAGACCATGTCTCAACTTGTAAGGTGGAGATCAATTGAGGAAGACACCTAATGTATGGTTCAGGTATCCACATGCATGCACATACATACACTTGCATACCGACACACATTCGTGTGTATGTGTGTGTGTGTGTGTGTTCCAAATTATTTAAATGGTTTCTTTCCCTTTTGATGAACATGCCATTACTTTATCAAACATTTACCATATATGTAAAATGTAAGATTTTGGAGCTTTAGTTTTGGTATTATGAACCAGACTTTGAGAGTAAGTGTGTTAATACACTGGACACATGAGCCAAGATAAGGACTTGATATAAAAAATGCATTGTGTGTGGTAATGTTCAGATGTGTTTCCACAATGGAGACTGTGAGGCAAGGTTGTCATTTTAAACCAGACCTGGGCTACATAGTGAAATGTTGTCTCAAAAGGAAAGGAAAAAAAAAACTTTAATTAATGAATAACAAAACCAAAACAAAACATGGTATTCTCCTTAGAGGACATTCTGGATAGTTTTACGTCAGCTTGACACAGCTAGGATCATTTGAGAAGAGGAAACCCCACTTGAGAAAATAATTCCATAAGATCTCAAGTATAGGCAGGCAAACATGGAGGGCATTTTCTCAGTTACTCACCAATGAGGAAGATCCCATCCCATTCTGGGTAGTGCCCCTCTTGGACTGGTGGCTATGGGCTCTGTGGGAAAGCAGTATGAACAAGCCTTGAAGAGCAAACCAGTAGCTGGACTCCTCCATGGGCTCCGAATCATCCCCCTGACTCCCAGTGCCTTCCCTGTTTGAGTTCCTCCTTTGGCTTCTACCGGCCGACTGTGACTTGGAATAGGTAAGCCAAACAAACATATTCTTTGCCAAGTTGTTTTTAGCCATGCCGTTTCATCACATCACTAATAACCCTAAGACACAGGATTTATCTTGGTTTCTAAAAACACCAGTACCTGAGAGGGATACACACACACACACACACACACACACACACACACATATTAGCTGTAGTGCAAGAAAAACTATTCTTAGTGATATATATATATATATATAATAAATTACCAGCAAGTGCTAAAACCTACCATGGTATTACCCTGTCAGAGTAATTGAGAGTTATTGATACTCTTGAAGGCACAAGGAAGCATTTCTAAACTTCTAGAAGCTGAAGAGAGGACCTATGTAGTTAGAGTTTGGCAGTGAGAGAAGATAATTTCTGACAGAATTCATAGGTGTGCTACTCAGAACTCTATGGACTAAACACTATAATGTAATTCTTTGTTCTCTTTTTGGTTTTCTAGGCATGACATTATTCCCGGTGTTGTTGCTCTTGGCTGCTCTACTGCCCCCATCCCTTCTTCAAGATGACTGCGAGGTATGGCTAAGGTTTAGTGTCTTCTCAGAAAATGTTAGGCAAATCTGAAGGCTAAAATCATTCTTCAAAACTTTAAAAGACCAGATATTGTAGTAAGTCACGAAGTATGCACTGATAGTTCAAAGCAATTGACATTATTTTAAGGCTCTAAGAACAATCTAGAAGCCCTAATTACAAGTGAATATTAACCATGTCAAATTAGAATGGCTAAATTAAAATGCCAAGGTACGTGTTCTATCTGAGTGAAACAGGCACACATTTACCACACAAAGTAGATATCAAAGATAGGGCTGGAGATAAATATCTCTTGGTAAATGTTGTATCAATTACAATTAAATTAATTAAATTGTATTTTTGCTATATCATTTAAATAAAAATACTGATATAAATTTAAAATATCTTTTATTTTTAGTACGGTCAATAAATTAAAACCACACATGGTATTTGAGCTGTATTTGTATTGGAGTTTTCATGTCTCTGGATTTATTTCATGAAACTTTCTGTTCCAAGAATTATTATTTTATTTGATCCATTTTAACTTGGTACCCATAGAAAGTTCACATTACATTGCAATTAGCACAACTTCATCATAACTATTTCTAAGTCTAACTCTCATTGTCGTTTTCAAAAAAATTATTTCTGTGTTTACAATGTAAAGTTTGCTAGAAGTGAATTAGGGGAGATGCACCAAAACACTTGCTTAGAATGCACAAGTCCCTGCGACTGATACTCAGTAGCACACTGCTAAGGACATCTACTATGCAAACAATATGAACATGCGCTAAATATTAATCATTTGTACTATGTTCTTATACTTAGATAATACCAGATGATGCTTAGTCATCTTCTTTAATGACAGAGTGTGTAAGACCAGCAAAGATACTCCCCTTCTGGTTAAAGATCTACTAAAGTTAGAAACATTGTACCTTCCTGTAACCCTCAGACTTGTCTCTGGCCTCAGCACCTCAGCATTGGATACTACTATAATTTCTTAAGAGCAGAGAGTGCCAAATACTGAGTAAACCTGTTTTGGATATCTATATATATATTTACTATAATCAAATTAGCAATCTAGACACTATTTCCCATCTAGGTTTTCATTCAAGTTATTTGGTATTCCCAGTTTCTTTCTTTATATGATTTCGTTTCATGGCATTTTTGAACCACCTACTCTCTTTCCCTCCCTCCCTTCTCCCTTTGGCCTAGTGGTACCTCTTTAGAATTTTTCACTATCCAAATGGCAGAGTGATTCAGAGTCATCTTTTATGAATGAAGATTTCCTTTGAGAATTACCATGAAGAACTGTTTCCCTCTCAGCGTCACTTACTGTTCTTCTGTCTTACTTTATGATGTTGTAATTATTAGGTCCCATTGTCTATCCAATATAAACTCTTTAACGATTTTTATCCTTATATTTCAAATTTTATATTATGTTAACGTATATTATGTATAATTTACCACTGCCTGTGAAGAAAATATAAGCACACTTATTGTCTGGTGTAATTTTTAGCCACCAAAAAAGGTAGCATTAAAAGCAGAAAACAATAATGGCTTTTTTCAGAAGCCACGGATTTTGTTTTTTATAAATGAAACAACTCTAAGTAATGTTTTCAAGTTAAAATGGAATATTCAGGGAGATATTCTATCCAGAGATGGCTCAGTGGATAACAACAGTCACAGTTCTTACAAAGGACCCTTTGGTTCCCATCACCTACCCCAGATAGCTTACATCCACCTGTAACTACAACACCAAGGGATCTGCTACCCTCTTTTGGCCACTACAGGAACTGCATTCATCTATACAAACATATACACTTAATTAAAAACAAATATTTTTAGAATATGATGCCGCTTCCTTAAGAAATAAACGGGTGAATAGTGTTACTTTGCATTATAAACACATGAGAATTTTCCAGCAATGACTTTAACATGTACATCTTTTCTGACTTAGAAATAAGTGTCTGTGGGGAATCCCCTTACTAGTGCTTTCAGAACATAAAACATCAGGTGGAGGTGGATATTCAGCACCTACTGCAACACAGTGTAGTGGATCTTTGGGTGCAATGTCTGCAGAGACTTGAGAGCACTAAGCCCTGCAGGAAACTTATCCCAGTAGTATGATAAAAAGGCGAGGGTCTGTGCATTGACAATTGAGCTATAGCATCTTGTTCTACACTACAAAAGGACAGATTTTAAAGTATGTTTCTAACAGCAAATGAATCCTATATCTTTGCCAATTCACATAATATCACTCTATCCGCCTGTCCCACACAAACACAAGAAACGTAAATTTAAATATCAGAAGCTGAGGTAACAACTGGCTTATTTCTGTTCACTGAAGTATAAAGCTAGCAATACTCAAGTATTTTCAAGAATATGTTGCATATTTGGATATTAATACAGACAAAACTATTTGGAGTGACCAAAAGCCTGTTACATATAAAATTATTTTATTGTAATACACTTTGAATACACACATGCGTTGGGTCTGGATCACTACATTATCTCACAAGCTACTAAATTCCTGGTCCAAATTTGACCACTCATACGAAGGTATATAATAAAGTCTGTGTTTCGTTCCTTAACACATTCTTGCTACAGCCTAATTGAGTGTGAATGACTTAAGGTTCTCTACCATGTGTGCCTAATTTTATTGGCCTCTCTTAAATCACAATTGACATTTTATATCCTATGTATGAGCATATACAGGGGGAGGAAGTCCCTCCCAGTCCCAGTCATAGGGGAGAGGAGTAAGGGGAAAATGGGAGGGAGGGAGGAATGGCGGATACAAGGGAGGGGATAACCATTGAGATGTAATATGAATAAATTAACAAAATAAAAAATTTAAAAATTGACATTTGTAATATAAGAAGAGCTCTTATTTTGACATGCAATGAGCTCATTCTTGATTCTCAAATTTTCTATTTAAAGTGTTTCTAATTAAAAGATACAGTTTTTTTCATCATTTATTGTTAAGGACTAATGACTAATATTGTCTTCTGTATTTTAATAATGATCTTTATTCACCTTAGCCAAACTTTTCATCCTTTTATCTAACCTTAATATACACTAACAGGATTTTAATTTTATTTCCCTGTAGGACAATGGTCCTCAGAATTCGTTAACCACTAGAGAAGTAGAAGTCCAAGAAGAGATTGTAAACACACACAACCAACTGAGACGAATGGTTTCTCCACCTGGTAGTGACTTACAAAAAATGGTGAGGGCCCACGTCAGGACAGTGCATTTAGAGAGCTGTGTTGGGGGCCTGATGATAGCCTCTGGCTTCTTCTGTGTTGTTTAAAAGGTTTTGCCTCTATTATAGCATCTATTTTTTTTTAAATCTTATTCATTGTTTTGTTTATATGCATATATATCTGTGTGTATATATATATATATATATGTATGTGTGTACACATACTACGGCATGCATGTAGAGCCTAGAATTCACTCTCTTCTGTTTTCAGCTGTTATATGATTAGAATAGCATTCATGAAATTTTCTTTATAACAGTGACTCATTGGTATCATGAAGTTTTGTCAATTACAGTGACAGAAGTAAAATAAAATATTTGACATTACTCTCTAGTAAAAAGGCACTGTGTTGCTTTGGCTCATTGTGCTCTCTTATCTAGGGTCAGGACATTTCTCCTTTAGGGTCAATGACCTTCTATTTAATAGTCTGCTGTCCTGCATCCCGAATCAAAGTTCATACTTCTCAAATTTATTCAATAAGAAAAAACGAAACTAGGATGTAGGAGGCAACCTTTTACAGTTGTTAAAATACGTTTAGTCCTTCCCCATAGTTAGTGCTAATCACAGTACAGCAACTGATCATAGCCTTTAATGGCTCCCGTTGTGACTTCAATAAGTCATCAGACCATTAAATATTTTAGTATTTTTGGTGATCTTGAGAAGACAGAATATTTGTATTTCCTTGGTACAGGAAAAAAAAGAAGAAAAAGGCATATATATATATATATATATATATATATATATATATATATATATATATATATATGCTTATATATATATATAGGACTTTGGACATAGGTTATGAAACTACTAAGCAGGTCATGAGAGAGGAAAGAGGTGCTAGAAAAGGTATGGGAAAAGAAATAGAAGATGTGTGACATCAAAGGGAGGCTATGGGTTAGAAGACATGGAAGGATGAGCAGGATCAGGAAGATGGGGAGAGACATATGCAAAAATGAGTTTATTTATGAATGTCACAATGCAAATTGATAATATATATTCTAACATACAACTTTAGCTATAAATTATACTATGTCTTGATTATGATGGAAATCAGACAATGCCTACTGGAATTTTGCAATGATCTTAGCCAGTTCTATTAGCTCATCTGCAGAGATGGTGTGACTCTGAGGTTTCAATTATTACAAGGCTATCTTCCTTCCTTTTCCTCTTTAGCAATGGGATGATGATGCCCAAGTGAATGCTCAGCGATGGGCAGACAATTGTGTTTACCAACACAGTCCTATATCATTGAGGACTACTGGTATGTAAACTCACAATTACTCCTTGTATAAACAATACAGGAGAGTCCATTTTCTGACAGTATGCTAACAAAACTTTGTAAGTAATCATCTATTGTGATACTGACTTTAAAATGAAAAAAGTTGAGTATCTGTGGCCCAGAGATGGCTCTGAGGCTCCATGTTGTGCGAATTTGGTGTTTCATATTTTACACAAACTGCCTCCCTCCCACAATGCCAGCTTTGTGTGTTATAACCAGATCCCAAGTGAAGCAAGGTTTGGGATCATCTTCTCCTCTGCTTTAAAGATAAAAACTGATGTCTTATAAAATAAGTACTGATTAAAGTAATATGAAGGAGGCTTGGGATTAGAATAGAATCTCTTTTATTTTGTTAGTTTTTATTTATGCATGCATGTGTTTATGTGTCGTGCGCACACGTGCTGTATATAAGAGTGCCTCTAGAGACCAGAAGAAGCTATTGGATGCTCTGGAGCTGAAGTTACAGTTGTTGTAAGACATCTCATATGGGTGTTACAAGTTTAATTCAAGTCTCCAAAAATATACTGATATGCTTTTTTCTCTTACTCATTGAGCTATTTTTTCCAGCCCTCTGAAAATTTAATTTCTATCATTTAGCCCAGAATGTTTTTGTTTTATTTTGTTTTGTTTTTGAGACAGGATTTCTTCATGTATCTCTGGCTGTTCTGGACCCACTTGTAGGACTAAGCTATCCTTGAACTCAGAGATCCTCCTGCCTCTGCCTGCAGAGTGTTATGATTAAAGGCATATGTCACCATACACAGCTACAATATCTTATCTTATAATGTATCTTGTTTGTGTTTGCAAACTATCTTTTTAAATACAAAAAAATGTACTTAATTTGATCAACTAATTCTTCATATTTTCCTCAAGAAATATCAAATATTTTAATTGGCATTTACTACTTCCTTTATTATTTTGGTTGGGTTGAGGAGGGGGTTAAAGTCTCATATATAGTCCAGGATGTTTCAAATTGATAATCTTCCAACCTCAGCCACCAATGTGTATGTGATCAGCTTTCTCAATTTTTTGTTTACTGCAACTTATGTATGCTCTGGGTGAGTAAAAGCTATATTAAATTAAATATAAACTATAAAACATAACCATCACATCAGGGAGTTTTAAAATGATGGAAAATAAATAAGTGGACTATGAGATATAATATTTCTTAAAACACTAAAATTGGTCATCTCTGGACCAATTTGAAGCTAATAAATTAGTCATTTCTTTTTAAGGATGTACAACTTTGCTCCTATTATTTATAATGTTTAAATACATTATTTTTAAGGCTACAACATTCATTTAAGTGCAAAATACTTGCTTATTTTCAAATATTGAAAAAAATACTAAACTGTTTATTGAGGGTTAAAAGTTGGGTTTTCCCTATTCTTGGAAGAATATTCAGCCCATGAAATTTTAATCTTCTAATTAAGTCATGGGCCATAAACTTTGAAAATATTGTTCCTTCATTTTTGTTTGCTTTGTACTTGCAGGTCTAAAAGAATGACTACAGAAGGCTCAAACCAAGCAATAGTTATAGATATATAAAATTTCACAATAAAAAATCTCTAACTTGAACAGGAGAAAAATTAAAAGAGCTAGTCTTTGTCTTCTCTGAGACTGCAAATCAACATTTGGTACACATGAGGCACACACACACACACACACACACACACACACACACATGCATGCGCATACACACACATACACACACCTGCACATGTGTGTGGAGAATTCCATGTGCAAATGAATCAATCCAAAGGAAAAAACTATGACTCAGTTCATATGGTGTTCAGGCCTTACATGTTGGGTGCCACTTATGTAATAATCAAAAATAGCTGTAAGCAATGTCCTTAAAGATCAGAAATTATGCTTTGTATAGTGTGTGTGTGTGTGTGTGTGTGTGTGTGTGTGTGTGTGTGTGCGTGCTCATGTTTGTGTTACTCTCTTTTCTTTATAACTACCTTCATGATTGGTTTATTTTTTTCCTTAGAAACAAGGTGTGGTGAGAATTTGTTCATGTCAAGTTATCCGGCATCATGGTCTGATGTAATCCAAAACTGGTACGATGAAAACGAGCACCTTAACTTTGGTGTAGGTCCAAAGGAACGTGGTGCAGTAGTTGGACATTATACTCAGGTAAAAAAAAAAAAAAAAAAAAGTGCCCTGTCTATAAATAACAGACAAGACATTATTTTCAATTGCTTTACTGATTTCAAAACAGAATTTAGATTCAAAGATTTTTATAATTTCTTTTTCAGACAGTGTCTCACTATGTAGGTCAGATTGATTTTGAATTTATTATCTTCTTATCACAATCTTCTACTTCCTGTTAGTACAAAGACAGTACCTAGCACCCATGCACCCTTAGGGAACGTTTTCAATGGCTGTTCACTGGTTAGCCTGACAGTCCTTTGCTATGAACTCTCGTCTTTCTTTCTCTCTTTCTTTCTCTCTTTCTTTCTCTCTTTCTTTCTTTCTTTCTTTCGAGTCATGGTTTCTCTTGTAGTCCTAGATATCCTGGACTTACTTTGTAGACCTGGCTGGCCTCAAACTCACAGAGATCTGCCCGCCTCTGCCTCCCTATCCTAGCTCGGGTAGACACTCACTCAAGTGCTAAAACCCTCATAAGCAAGCATAATTTTTTAATCCATGTACAGAGGTTAGTTCAAAAGACCTTGAACTTTTAGAAGAACTTTTAGATTGTTAGAGACAGTGGATATTTTAAAGAGATTGAATATATTCACTCAATTGAAATTATTTAGATAAAAGAAAGTATTGTTTATATTATCTTTCAATCAGTCTATCTTATTTTTATCCATTTGCAAAAGCAGGTTTTGTGTGGTTTCTTAGCATATCAAATTATGTAGAAGAACCTTTCCAGCTTTCTGAACAACAAATAGTTTGGTTTATAAAAATGGTATTATTTCAATATGAATAAAGGTGAGAGAGAATATGAAAACTTAACCAAAATGATTCTACTATGACTGACTTAAAATAAAATAAGTAAATGAGTAGAGACTTGATATGTTTGAGTTACAAATTACTCAAATGTATATTCCTTTCCTAAAGAAACTACTTACTATAAAATAAAATAAGTTTGATTGTATTGTATATTTTTGCTCTTGTAAAAAAAAACCATGTGTGTGTGTGTGTGTGTGTGTGTGTGTGTGTGTGTGTGTGTTTCTATCTACAAAAAAAATTTTCAAGGTCTTTCACCTGTGGATGCCTGTAAAAATCAAAATTAAATTCAATGCCTTCTTCCAAAGGGAAGAACCAGGACACAGTCACAGCTAAACCAAACAAAAGTAAACTCCATCAGTATAAATAACTCAAGGTCCAGTTTCTGGGATCCACATATGGTCTTCTGGGTTCTTCTGAAGGGCTTGCTTCATTTATCCAGCGCTGCCCTCTACAGCACACATAGCTTGTCTTCTAGGCTCGTACTGGCTCCACTCAACTGTTGCTGCTGCTCTTGCTGGTCATCCCATGGTCCTGGCATCTCCATAACCCTGGGGCTTCTGATGCAATTGGGCTGCACCTTCTCCAACAGCCTTTCATAGGCTCTCTACATGGTACCAACCTTCAACTTCTTTGCATGACCCCTTCAGTCCTGAGCCTTCAGCTGACTCTGAAGCTGCACCTACATCAATGGCCTCTCCTGGTTTTTCTCAGTGCCAAATCTCAGCTGCTCTCCATGACACCTTCATGCCATCTAAACCAGTACCACAGGGGTGACTCTTACACACTAACAAATCTTATGGCCAGCACAAGATACAACCTGGCCAGCTTTGGCATACAGCTTCTCTGTGCTCTCAGTAAACACTTCCTAGAAGATTTTACCTCAGTGATGCTGGCTTCCTCTTAGTCACAGCTAATTTCCTAGCGCCAGATAACCAATATCATTTTCCCCAGTAACACAAAAGTTTCACTTCGGTAGTTCTGTTATCATGTTAATCACAGGTGGTCCTTTGGCTCCAACTAACCAGAGACACAGAATCTTAAATAAAAAATTGTAAACGGCCCTTATAGAGTCTTAAATCTTCCCTCTGAAATTTCACAAGCCAGCCTTCCATATTGTGCACTGCTCAATATTCATCTCCCCCAAGCTCCTAAAGAACTTCCTACAGAGATCTTAATATGCAATGGCTCTTCTAGTCAAAGATCTTTCACCATCTTCTCCAAAACATCATCAGGCCTGTCATAGCAATATGCCCCTAAGCTGCTAACAAAATCTGTATTAGTGAGGGTTCTCTAAAGTCACAGAACTTATGGAAACGAATCTATGTGTTTGTGTTTCTGTCTCTGTCCCTTCTCTCTCTCTCTCTCTCTCTCTCTCTCTCTCTCTCTCTCTCTCTCTCTCTCTCTCTCTCTCTTTCTCTCTCTCTCTCTTTCTCTCCATCCTTCTCTCTCTCCCTCCCTCCCTCCCCTCTCTCTCATCATATTTAACTTTAAGATACTAAAAGGATGTTCCCCATGGGACATTGCCAACCAATTTAAATTTACATTTAAACTTGTATGTATGAGTGATAATTATATCATGTTAGGTGCTATTATGATGTAGTTATTGATTATGCATTTGCAGTTGTATGAGGGATAGTTATATCATATTAGGCATTATTATGGCCTGGTATTGTTTTCATTTGGACATGAGATATGATTTGTGTCAAGTGGACAAGGGGTGGGTTGTGTTGGTATTTTCAGTTGCCATCTTGACTATACTTCCAATGACCTACACTCCAGAAATAGAGGGAACAGCTGTAATCTGAATCTTGAGGCAGGAAAACAATATGCCTTTGACCTAGACATTGAGGCTGGCAGATACATGCTTTTGGTCCAGATCATGAGGTGAGATGACACATCCTTCTGATCTGGATGGGCACATGCCTTTATTGCAGATCTTGAGACACACCTTTATGCTAGGCCATACCTTCTGTGGAGACTTATAAGGACAAATGAAGAAGAAAGGGTTCTTTAGTTCATCACCTGCTTCCCCAGTGCATTCACTGAAGCCTGCTTCTTAGGGATTCCAGCTTATATAGGGGAGCGAGCACCTACCAGATTCATGAACTTTCCATTCATAGCTAGCAATTGTTGGGTTAGTTGGACTGCAGCCTGTAGGCCTATAGTCATTCCCATGAATTCCATATATATTGGGAGAGAGAGAGAGAGAGAGAGAGAGAGAGAGAGAGAGAGAGAGGGGTGGGGGTGGGGTAGGGGATGTATGCCATACATTCTCTGACTTTAGAGAACCCTAACACATCTGACAACTCTAACTCTGTGCTCTGATCAGATCCTGCAGGATGAGAGACTTGAGCTGAAACAGAGTTTCAGGAGAGAATCAGGAAATACAAGGTCGTATCTCTACACCAAAGCACCCACCACATACAACTTCCAGGAAGTACTCATAGTTACTAAGTAGTAGCCTTCCTCCCAGTTCAATCAGCCAGCCTTTTAAGCCAGCCATGGTCCCTACTCATCTGGAAAGAAAGATGCTCATGGCCATGGCTTAGTATCCAACTGAAAGCCTCTCTGTGATTCTTCCAAGAAGTTCTGGGTAATCTTCTTAGGCAGAAGCTGGACGGACATGGGGCACTTGTTTTTGTAAAAGTGCTTCAATGTACCTACCTGCTAGGTAGAAAGCACAGTTAGGGAAATTCTACATTGCACTTGCTCTTGCTGTCCATGGATTCTTTTATTGTTTTCATTTTGTCATGAAGCTCCTTGGCCTCCTCCCCTCCTTCTGCATCGTCATCATTTTAGTAACTGTGAAAGATGAGGTGAAAAAACAAAAAGAGACAAAAAAAACCTCCAGCCATTCTGAAATGGCGATCACTTGGTTGTCAGCCTCCCTAACTTCACTTGGTGCTTCCTGTCAGCTTTGCCTGACTAGCTGACCACAAACAGGCCCTGAGGGCTCTTTGTTTCTTTAACATATTATACATATTTTTTTCACTTTATAGACTGATCATGGAACACTTCCCTCCTCTCCTCCCATTCACAACCTCATACTCCTTCCCCCAACTCCACTTCCCATTCGTCTCAGAGAAAAGCAGGCCCACTCATGGGT